>NW_011494673.1:468596-483305 GCF_000754665.1 Bison bison bison | reverse complement strand
TGAGTCTGAGTGAACTCCGGGGGTTGGTGATGGACAGGGAGGCCTGGCGTGCTGCGATTCATGGGGTCGCAAAGAGTCGGACACAACTGAGCGACTGAACTGAACTGAACTGAACTGTGTCTGGTCTTGGTTGCAGCATGTGGGATCTAGTCATCCAACCAGGGATTGAACCCCAGCCCCTTGCATTAAGAGTTCAGAGTCTTAGCCACTAGACCACCAGGGAAGTCCCCAGACCCTCTTCTTACTTGATTGGGGAATTATATATCCTTGCTAGGACCCCAACCCCATGAGTGGGGTACAGAGGAGCTGAAGAGATAAGAAGCAGACAGGAGCCTCAATATCCCCCACTTTCTGCTCTTTCTCCTGTTAACTTGATGGGTACAATAGCCAAGCCACAACCAAATGTGGACATCACGCCCAACTCCACACCCAGTAAGGAATCTTCCAGTGGTGAGTGTGTGTGTGTGTGTGTGTGTGTGTGTATTACCTCTGACATTTCCTGAACTCCTCTGGCTTCAGCTCAGAGAGACAAGTGCCAGATATGCTGAAAACGGAGCTGAAAGCCAGGCAACAGCCTAGGCAGCTGACTCCACAATCCCTGAGGGCCAGGCTGAGAGGCTGGATTCCCACGGGGTCTGGGAGACAGGCTAGACCAGCCCTGGGGGGCTGCTCCAGTCCACACCAGGTAGGGTCCTATCAACAGCCAGCAGCTTCTCCCCAAAGCAGTGCAGGTCCCCCTTCCCACACTCCCATCTCAGAAAGTCCCGTAGATTTCCTGAGGATATAAGGACCACCTTCTTTCTCCCCCTTCACTTCCTGCTTTAGGGAAATAGAGGAGCTGCTGCTACTTTTATTCAAAAAGTGAGATCGCAGTGGCTTGTGCTTACCCCAAACTCTTGTCAGGAGTCTTAGAATTTTAACTTCACACAGTCTCAGTTTCCCCATCGATGAAGTGGGACTAAGACTAAATAGGATAACACATGTACAAAGTCGACAACCGTTGGCAGCCAACAGCTGCTGGCGCCTTTCCCTCCCTTCCCCACGCCCTGCTATCAGCACTGCTCTTACTCTCAAGACTAAGAGTGGAGCGGGACCAACCAGGTCCCTGTGGCTGTTGCTGGCCTGAAGTCCTAAATCAGGTCTGGGCACGGAGTTCTAGAACTAACATAAAAAACCAGGATGTTCTGTGCCTGCAACGCAGGAGACTCTGGTTTGAGAGGATCCCCTGGAGGAGGGCATGGCAACCCACTCCGGAATTCTTACCTGGAGAATTCCATGGACAGAGGAGCCTGGCGGGCTACAGTCAGGGTCGCAGAGAGTCGGACACGACTGAGCAACTAACACTTTCACGGTCACCCTCAGGGCGACTGGGTACTGGTCTGTAATATGCAGTGGGGTGCCGCGCTTGGAATAAAGGGGCTGATGGTACCAAAGAGCTCCAAGGGCTAGACAATGGACCCATAATGGAAGCAACAGGGAGAGAGTCATTGACTTGGGAAGGAAGAGCTCTTCAGAGGGGAGTCCAGAGATGCTGTGGGCTGGCTTCAGTGGTGACAGTATATCTGATGTTCAGGCAGAGGAAGGTGAGATCAAGAGGACTGGGGGCGTAAAAGAGGGGATGGAATAAGTAAATTTATTCCTCCCCTAGTCTGGAGTTTCTGGATCTGTCAAAATAAGAGGCACAATTTGAGAAGAACTCTTCACTGCAAACCTCTCTTCTGCCCAGAGTTAATGTCTGAAATTCCTTCACTGCAGATCCATTGCTTTGGGTTAAGATGTCCCTTGGAAAATGCCAGACTCCCTAGCTGGTATCACACACTGATTAATCAAAGCCCTTATGAAGGTTCTGAAGGCAGGAGTAGGAAGATGAGGATGAGGGACATTGGCATTGCATCAGCACATTTTGGGGAGTCAAAAAGGCCTGCTGTGTTTTTAAAGAAAGCCAAGTATAAGCTCAGTACTGGAATGATAAATACATTGCATGCTTGGGGTTTTTTATCTTAATCATTTTTATTGATTTATTCTTATCTAGTTAAAATAAGACATATTAAATATGTCTTCTTACTGTTCTATAAATACATGTATCTGATTTTATATATCCAAAGTGATAAATATGATGATAAAATACCAAGGCAGTTATAAAGATGACAGCCCAACCTCAAACGTAGTATTTACCAGTCCAATCTAGAAAAAAAATCCCAACAATACATAAAAGGGCCTCACATGAAAACAGGCAGCTTGTATATCTACTCCAATACTGGGCTTACACTTGATAGTCTTTAAATACACAGTAGGTTTTTTAAATTCCCTCAAAAGTGTTATATGTGTGTGTTTGTGTATTCTCAGTCATGTCTGACTCTTTGCGACCCCATGGACTGTAGCCCACCAGGCTCCTCTTTTCCATGGAATTTTCCAGGCAACAATACCAAAGTGGGTTGTCATTTCCTACTCCAGGGGATCCTTCTGACCCAGGGATTGAACCCACATCTCTTGCATTGGCAGGTGGATTCTTTACCACTGCACCACCTGAGGAGCCCTTGACAAGATGCAAAGCAGCTCAAGGTGTTACCATCGTTGAGAAGTTCCTGCCCTGCCACGGGAGAAGTCCCCATTTGACAGGAACGTAGGGCCCATTACAGAGGCAGAGGGAGGAGCCCTTTGGGAAGCATGTAAAATACACACTCTGGACTCACACAGATACTTGTCCACAAGTTCATAGCAGTATTACTCACAATAGCAGAGAGGTGCAAATAACCCAAGTGTCCATCAGCGGATGAGTGTATCAACAGAATGTGATACCTGCATACAATGAATACAATGCACAGAATGGATACTGGAATTCAGCCTTAACAAGGAATGAAATTCTGATACATGTTACAACATGGATGACCTTGAAAACATGTGAAATAAGCCCATCACAAAAGGCCAAATACCATGTGATTCCACTTACGCAGAAGTGCCTATAGGATTCAAATTCACAGAGCTACAAAGTGGAATCGTGGTTGCCAAGGAATGGGCAAAGAGAGGAATGGGGAGTCAGTGCTTCATGGATATAGAGGTTCAGTTGAGGGTGATGACAAAGCTCTGGAGATGGATGGTGGTGATGGGGACACAGCATTGTGAATGTACTCAATGTCACTGAACTGTGGACTGAAAAATGATTCCAATGGAGAGGCTTATGTTACATATATTTTACCACAATTAAAAAATACACACTCTGAAGTTTGGGGTTCAGACAGGCTCAGTGAGAAAGGCTGTGGGTTCTGCTTCCAAAGACATAGCGTGTCGGCCCTTTGCTATGGGCTCCAGTCTACTGCCCCTCCAGTGGCTGGGCTGGTGGTTGGGACCCAGGCTTTATGTTGATGGGGAAAGAGGTAGAGGGGCTTAGCAGAACCTAGTGAGGGGTTCCAGGACAAGCACTTGTGGGTGAGGGGGTTCAGAGTACCAGGGGGTATGAGGAAACTCACAGAAGCCCCACTCAGCATGTGCACAGGTGCCTGGGATGATATGAACCTGGCTGGAGTGATGGCTGAATGGAACAGAAAGTTGATAGGTGTCTGAAGGGACAGCAGGGGCCACTGGGGGAGCGGTGGGAAGTTTACTGAGGACAACAATCCTGAAAGTCTCCCCTCACTAGGAAGAGTGATATCCTGTGGCCAGTGGGCACTCCAGAATTCCATGGAGAGGGGAGCTTGGAGCAAGCACTCTTTCTCTGTGCCTTGAGCAAAGGATTATTTAGTGCTTCACTGCCCTGGATGGAGCTGCAGGCTTGGAACCATGACCCATGGGAAAAACAGCAGAGTTTCTGCTTCAGTCAGCACAAAAATAATAGAGCTGTCCAGAACTGGAGATGGAGTGGGCTACCTTCAGAGGTGGTGAGTTCCCCATCACCTCTCCTAAGATAAGCTGTCCTCTACAGATTCACAGCAGAGGACCCTGGGCTGCTTGGTTAGAAGAGGGGGCAGGAGATCCGCAAGAGAGGAGGTATTGTCTGAGAGAGTGGCTGTGGCTTTTTCAAGAGGAAGCCACTAATCCTCACAGGGAGCCTTTCTGGCCCAGGGCACTAGATAATCCCAAACTGCCATTCTGGGGTTTCTTTCATCCTAGTGACTGGCGCGAGGGGCAGGGCGGCAGAGCTGTTCCCGACACTTCCTGGCAACAGTGCTGGGCGGGGGCAGACAGTCTGGCTCCCCATGCCTTTGCCCTAAATGCTGGGCTGGGAGGAGACTGGCAGCAGGATGGCAGAGAGAGAGAGAGAGAGAGAGAAAGAGGAAATGTCACCCTCACTCTCCCAAAGGACTGCTTCAGAACCTAGGAGTTGGTGGCCCTGGGCTGGCCTGTGGGGGAAGGCGGAGGACTGGGCTCCTGGGAGTGGGCAGGTATGGGGGTGCAGCCCATTTCACAGGCAGGTGGGTCCTGAGTGGAATGAAATGAGTTTTTGCTCCCAGCGGCTTCCAACCTTTGGAAAGAGAGATGGACTCTACAGAGAGAGCTGTCTTGTTAGGAGTTTCTGGAGGAGGACACTTGCCCAAAGACAGGCGATGCTGCATGGTGGGATTTAAGGAGGGTATGGCAGGTTAGGTCTTTGGAGGCAGAGGGAATTTTCTAGCAGTTTTCCACCTCATCCCTCTGCCTGTCCTACCTGAGAGTCCACCTGGCCTTCAGAACAAACCTTGAACTTCCAGTCAGCACTTCCCAGGCAGAAAAGTGTATGTATTAGGGACATAAGGGTCCCTACTGGAAACCCGCATCAAAATCACCTCCAAGATGGATAGAATGCTAACACTTACCTGTCAAGATTCCTTGCCTCTGAGACTCATCTCTATTAAAAATATAGGTTCCCATAGCAAAGGGCTTTCCACGTGGCGCTAGTGGTAAAGAATCCGCCTGCCAATGCAGGAGACATGAGACATGTGAGTTCAATCCTTGGGTTGGGAAGATCCCCTGGAGTAGGAAATGGTACCCCATTCCAGTATTCTTGCCTGGAAACATTCCATGGACAGAGGAGTCTGGCAGGCTACAGCGCATGGGGTCACAGACAGCTGGACACGACTGAGTGACTGAGCTCAGCATGTGGGGAGACCCTGGAACCAGAACCACCATCGCTGTGGAATTTTTGCCCTGCAGGGGGCACCAGGAGGACCTGTGTGTGCCCAGGTTCGCAGGCATCCCATGGAGCCATTTACTGCTCTGTGCTAGCTCCTGAGGACAGGAATATGGGAGAGGCAGAGCACACAGCCAGCAAACTGACGACTTCTCCAATTCTCTGGGTCCCAGTCACCCCATGAGCCACCACTCCAGGGCCCAGCATACAACCACACATCAGCCAGGCTCCAGGGACAGCCTCAGTGAGGGATTAGTGACTCTCCAGAGCCTCACCCAGAACCTTTGGGCACCAACTCCTCCAAGCCTGCACTGGCCTGGGCATCTGGGGTTGGATCATTTTGCCAGCTGATGAGTGTTCAGAAAACCCAGCAGGAGCTGTTTTCTCCCAGTGACAGGCAGACATCTGGGGGTGGACAGGTGTGGCTCATTCATACTTCTGTGGCAGTGTTTGCTTCCAGCAGCTTCCAACCTTTGGAAAGAGGAACGGACTGACCCCTAGGTCAGAGGTGAAGGTCAAAGGGAGTTCATTTTGAGAGCCCCAGTGCAATAAGGATTGTGTCCTGACTGTATATTCCCCGCAGTGGGGAATGATAGGGAGTTGGAGTGGATCCAAGTGCTCCTATTCCTAAACCTTGGGCCCTTTTCTCAGAGCTGATTAGATCTGCTAAGAGCTTAAACATTGTCACAGATGCTAGACTGTGTGACCCTGGTGCCTATAGAAGAAATGGTCTGAGGATGTTAGTGATGGATGCCACCTGCCAAGGCGGCAGCCATATAACTTGATTCTCAAGATGCCTGCAACCCTGAGTAACCTTCTGATCTCTGAATAACTCCGATCTTAACTCAGGTTCACATAGGTTGTCTACAGCCAATGCACTGACTGATTCCCTCTGCCTTCTTTTACCAGTCCTTCTTAGAGTTCTGCCTGGTGCCTTAGTGGGGCATGCTGGGTGGACCCCTCATAGACCAAGGCCCACCATGACCCTGTTATGGGCTTGCTTCGCACATCTTCCAAAAGGCCCTCTTTTCTTGCCCCCTTACCAGCCCCGTCTCCTATGATCAAGGGAGGGTAAGAGGCTAGGTCTTTTCAACATTTTAACATTAATCATGAGTCTTAAGAGACGGTGAGGATAAAGAGCACTCTTTCCTGATAGAAGTAAACACAGTACATTTTAAAATGTACAAATAGGTCCCCATGTTTACATCGCTTGGGCAGCCTCTCCAAATTCCTGCAGGACTGAGCATTTGTCACTGCCCCACCAGCGTCACCCAGACACAAATGCCTGCAAAGAATTTTCTTCTCCAGGATGTCAGCAATCTTCTCCAGGATATCGGACCTCAGAGATGACTGTTTATGATGTCATTTAGCACTTGCACATTTGGTTCAAATGCCCCTAGCTATTTTTCCTCCTCTGTCCCCTGCCCTGACCAAGGAAGAGGACCCATTTCTGAAGACTTTGAAAACCACTTTTCCTCCATCTGGCTGGGGGTGTGAGTGGTCTTGTCTGCCAGCAGAGGGATGAGGGAGACAGTGGGTCTTTGGCTCCCACAGCCCGTAATCGCCCATGATAGCCATGGGCCTTCATTTTCAGCTGCTGCTGCCACAATGGAAGCCCCTTTTCCCAAGTTACCACCAGCCTGACCGTCAGCATGGGAGCCAGGGGGAATTAAACCCCAGGACAAAAGTATATACCGAAAGCCCTAAGGTATGAGACCACCCCACAATGCCCTTCACAGCACAGTGAGTCCTGGGGGCTTCAGGCTCTGACCCCACCTCTTGCCACATGTCCTTCACCACCCCACCATCCCTACATCTCTGTGTGTGTAAGTAAGTCTTCATCGCTCAGTCGTGTCTGACTCTCTGCGATCCCATGGACTATAGCCTGCCAGGCTCCTCTGTCCATGGAATTCTTCAGGCAAGAATACCGGAGTGGATAGACATTCCCTTCTCCAGGGGACCTTCCCAACTCAGGGATCAAACCTGGGACTCCCACATAGTGGGCAGACTCTTTACCATCTGAGCACACAGGGAAACCCTGTAGATGAGTCCAATTAAACAGAACGGCCTCAGAGAGAAGAAACTGCAAAAAGATAGTCTGAGGAAAGCTGGGAGGAAGCAGTCCCTCATTCTGCTTTAGGGCTTGGGACAAAAAGAGTGGGGGGTTCCGTATTCCCTGAATCCTGTGACTCTCTCAGGGGTCCTGCTAGTGGGTCTACCCCACGCGCCTTGTCTTGAGGGGACCACTGAATCATCTGAGATGTCCAATCTCAGGGACCACGACAGCTATCCTTGGCCTCCACACCCTAGAAACCTCTCAAATCCTTTGAGACAACAGAACATCAGTATCTCTCAAGATTCTTTCCTGTCAGTAAGTTCTGTTTTATTCCAGGGGAAAGGGGAGTATACTAAAAAGGCTTTGTGTCCACCTGTTTATGCTGTGCATTCCTTTTTCAGGTCTAACCACCCATATGTGCGTCTGACTGCAGGAGGGCATTCGGCAGGCACCGAGCCAAGCCAACACGAGGGACGGAGATATCATCCCCTGACACCGCAGGGGAGCAGGGGACACTGGACCCCGCTTTTCCCTCTGAATCCATCAATAAGGCACATTGTAACAAGAGCGGGGCACACTCTCGGATTCTTTTTACTCTACCAACAAACCTAACATCTAGCCGGTATCTAGCTCCTCAAACTTTGCCCACAAGCTATGAACACTGAGGGCCAAGGGAGAAGGGAGGTGAAGAAGAAACTGAGGCAGGAGCAGAAGCTGGCCTGGTGGGTATCACTGCTTCCGAGGCAGCTAGGGAGGAGGTATTCCATTTCCTGAGCTGTGCTTGTCCCATTTCAGCTTGAGCAGATGGAAATATAGTTCAGTGTTTCAACATCATTTGCCTTTCTCGTGCTAAAATATTGATAAGTGCTGCCCAGGCAGATGCCCCTGCGGTTCCGAGCAGTAACTGGAGCATGATGTGTACTGAAGTGAGACACGGCAAAGCCTTTAACGAGTGTTTAAAATTCCTGGAATAATGCTCAAAGCTGGCTTAGCTCACTGGGCTCCTGAAAACCGCCCCCACTGGGCCGCCTCCTAAGCGGCAGGAGGGGTGTGAGCCCGGCCGGGACCCCCTGCTGGTGGCAATTAGTGCGGCAGCTGCTCGTCTCCAGGACGGGAAACAAAGCGGAGGTGCCTGCATCTGCCGCGGAGCCGCGCGGGGAGGCAGGGCCGCTCAGGGGCGCCGAGGGCGAGGCGTGATGCGTCTCCCGCCTGCAGGGGCCCGGCACGGGGCACCCAGAAAGAGGGGGCTCTGGACAGGGCTCTCGAGAAAGACAGGTGAGGGGAGGGCCAGAAAAGGGAAGAGGGAGAGGAAGAGGGTGGGGACTTGGGAAAAGAAAGAGGAAGAAGGGCTGGGAAGAAGGGTTTTGCCAGGATCAGCAAATCTCCTGGGACCAGCTCGCCAGGCCCTGAAAGGAGAATCCAACACTGCCTCCAAGACAGCCTGATGAGTGGCATCCCTGTCCTAAGACGCTCATTTTCAGATTCCATTCATGACTAAGGCCCCCCGGATTGAGGGTGTAAAAGAAACCTACAAGAGCACCTGCGATGTCACCCAAGACTCAGAACAGTGCTGATTGCTGAGGTTCGGATCTCCGTCATCTCTGTCCCCACGTGGAGATCGGAGGGTCTAATTGTGGAGACCCCTCAATATTAGAGGTCCTCAATATTTTAAGTTTTAGGGTTTCAGAGTCTTGATTTAAATAAATAAATAAATAAAAACCTCCTTTGGGATCTTTGTGAGATTGTTCAGAAGAATGTTCTCCAAGGAGCCTACTTGAATCTGATCTGGGGAGAAAATATCTGCGTTTTTCAGGAGTGACCCGATTAAAGTGCCACCCACATGGGAGAATGCAAGGCTGTGTCCCAGCAAGCTGGGGGGCACCCCCAAGAAGAAATTCTGGGCTGATGGTTTAATAGGACTTAAAGCAGTGTAACTTGATGCCCCTGACGGAAGACTCACAGAAATTATTATTGTTGATTGAACAACATCTGCAATTGGGGAGACAGAATAAGAGACCTACAATGAGTTGGGAAACAGGGTCTAATGATTATGCTTTTCCTCTGCCTTCGAGGAAATCAAACTCAGTGAAGTCATGTAACTATAACTATTCTATTTTCTGAGATAAAAATTCAAGGGGGACGTGATCTGACACACAAGAGGACATTTATGGGGACAAACCAGATGGAGCATAACACTGAAAGGGAAGGGACAATAAAGTCTAAGACAGACATCTATCACGAATACTGGAGGCAGATTGAGGGGCTCCAGGACCCACCAGGGAAGCTGTGTTGGAAAAAACTTAATAGAGGAGGAATTGTCTGGACCCAAGACATACCATGCACTCCGGAGAGGCTGGCAGCAGTCCTATCTTGTTCTCCATCCCGAAGCCATCTAGCTGATTGAGGAACACCTCCCCTGGTGACACTATGGTACCTCCCTCCACCCACATCTTCTGCTACAGGTATCTTCCCACTCCTGTGTTGTTTCAGCTGCTGGCCCTAGTCCAGCCATCCTCCAACCACAAGCATCCTCAAAAGGTGAGCCCGTCACACAGATCAACATCTACAAGGACTGTTGCTGAGACCAGCTCTGTAGCTCTGGGCTGAGGCCCTGGCCATGGGTCTGTCCCTCTGGCACTGTGGCTCTGTCTGTCATTGTTCTCCCAGTTTTCCAGTTGCAGAGTCTGTCCACTGAATGATGGGGCATCTGGCTTCCATGGCCAGAGGCCTGTCCACTCATGGAGCAGAGTATGGGTGTGGCCAAAGTGAAGACCTGCCTGATGCTGACCACCCTCTCCAGGAGCTTATCTGCAGAAGCTGAGGAGCCCTGCCTGCAGGCACTCAGCCTGGTCACTGTGGAGGAGGAAGGCCAGCATCTGTGAGAAGACAAACAGGATGGAAAGTCCCAGGTGGCCAGAGTGAAAGGAACGATAGCAAGGGCAGGAGCCAGACAACAGTAGTAGTCACCCTTTCTAAATTTTGACAAATCTCCTCTGATCATTACAACCCCGGCAGGTGTTATTAGTGCCAATTTATAAAGAAGAAAGCCAGGAACTCAGATCAGTGAAATCACATGACTAAGCTTACAGGCCTGATTTTCCCTACACAATGTCACCTCCTCGAGGAACTAGAAACCCAGGGAGGCACTTTTTGTGGAAATCTCCCAGGGTTCTTATTAAATCAGTGTTGGAGGGACCTAAGGCTCTTCAGTCCTAAGAAGTCCCCAGGTGATCCCAAATGCTGCTGGAATCTCCCCCAACACATACGCGTGCACACACACACACACACGCATGCATGCATGCAAACTGTGAGTGGCAAGGTCCTGCAGCCGTGTTTTTCCATCTCCTTGTTCACAAGCATCTCCTGGATTCTGACTCAATAAGGACTGATCTCGATAAGATTAAGTCTCAATAAGACTCAAGATGCTGACTGTCTGACAAGAGCCTCAAGCACCCTCAGATAAGCTTGGGAAATGCCCTTCAAGTGTGGGAAACATGAGGTCCCAGCTGGGAAGTTTCATCAGGGAACCAGAAGCTGGGTCCTGTCCCCTTCGATGTTCTCCTGGGTTTACCAGACACCCTTCCCTCTGACAGGAGAATGCCTGCCTTGACCCTGATGTTGCTCTGGTGTTCAGTCTTGAGCAAACTTCTTCCCATCTCTCTGCCTCCACACTCTCCTCTGTAACATGCGAAGTGGTAGCTGAATGGTAGCGCATGCAGAGGATACGATAGAGGGAGGCACCTAGAGAAGGGAGTGAGGGAGAAACAGCCAGTGTCCATCCAGCAAGTGGAAAAGAGATAGATGATGGGGAAAGGCAATGGGGAGAAAGCCACAATTGTGCTGCCTGCTAAGGAGCAAAGGTGGTGGAGTGGGGTGGGGGGGGCACCATATCCTGCCCCCACACCCTTGCACTGGCTTCCCTGGTGGCTTAGACGGTAAAAGAATCTACCTGCAATGTAGAAGATCCAGGTTCAGTCCCTGGGTCAAGAAGATCCCCTGGAGAAGGGAATGGCTACCCACTCCAGTATTCTTGCCTAAAGAATTCCATGGACAGAGGAGCCTGGCAGGCTATAGTCCACAGAGTGGCAAAGAGTCAGACAGGACTGAGCAACTAACACACACACACCCTGGCATTAGAAAACATGGAGCCAAAGGACCAAAGAGACTTTGGTCTCAAAAGCAGGAATGGAGAGGATTCTAGAGACCTGGACCATTTCCACCATGAACAAGTATGCAAAGCCATCATTTTTTCCTCCATTTCACAGGAACAGAGAAGAAGTGCTAAGGGGGTTTGGGGTGGGGTGGCCAGGGGCTCTAACTGGAATGGAGAAGAGGGCAGAGTGGCCCAGAACCAGGAGGAGCCAGGGGGCTGGACACAGACCCTCCCAGCTTCCCACTCACTGGCTTGAACACAGTCCCAGTTGCCACCACCCCACCTGGGTCCTCTCCATAGACAGGTACTGAGCACCCACTGTATAACACGTGCTGGAAATGTCCATTATATCCTTAATGTTCTGTCTACTCTGGTAACACATGTGTTCTTGTACCCATTATACAGATGAGGAAAGCAGACCCAATGCTCAAGTTTACAGAGTTACTACACGCAAGCACTGACATTCAAACCCAGGCCTCCTATTCGAACACTTCTGACTTCTACACTTCAGCATCTTTCTGAAAAGGGTGTTTGCACAGGGGCTCCAAACCCAAGGGAACCAGGGATATATTTATCCTTTCCCTCAAATCAAATTAAATGCATATTAGAGTGGTGATTTGGGCTTGTGGCATATGTGTGGGAACCTTTCACGGAGAGATATTGACCCACAGAAACTACTGGTTCCAATTCTAGGTTCATTTGCTGGGAATGGGCTTGCTAAGTATGTAGGCACATGGTGGTTTTTACCCTGCTGCTGCTAAGTCGCTTCAGTTGTGTCCGACTCTGTGCTACCCCAGAGATGGCAGCCCACCAGGCTCCCCTGTCCCTGGGATTCTCCAGGCAAGAACACTGGAGTGGGTTGCCATTTCCTTCTCCAATGCAGGAAAGTGAAAAGTGGAAAGTGAAAGTGAAGTCCCTCAGTCGTGTCTGACTCCTAGCGACCCCATGGACTGCAGCCTACTAGGCTCCTCCGTCCATGGGATTTTCCAGGCAAGAGTACTAGAGTGAGTTGCCATTGCCTTTTCCGGGTTTTTACCCTAATACACACCAAACACAGAGAGTTCATTTTCTTGTTTCCCTTCATGAAATCCATGACTTCACCAGGTATTCTGGGCCCACTCACTAACCAGCATTTACCATGCAAAGCCTCCTCACCCCACACATCCATGTGGAAAAAATGGGGATGTCAATTTGAGCATATATGTTTTTCCTATTTTTACAATAAGGCAAATAGGCATGAAGATTTGAGTTTAAATGGATGACTTTGAAATTCAATGAAGAAACTAGACAGGAAAAGATAAGAAGATTCTAAAATTGGTCAAAATAAGATGGGTAGATTTAGAAGCACATAAGAGCTGAGTACCACTGTCCAAACTAACCAGATATGCTCAGACAAGGATATTCTAAGTCTCAGTTCCAGGTACTTGAGTGTGAGGTCATCTCCAAGGCCCCTCCTCCCCCTCCCCTTACCCCACCCCCAACATAGCTTTGTTTCCAACACTTTCGGGGTACCCCGCCCCTTTCTCTTGCTCTGTTCTGTTAGCACCTCCTCCTTCAAGCTCCCTGGTTGCTTCCCTTACCTCTGACCATAGAGAATCCTCCTGTTGGTCCAGGTTATCCCACCTGCTCAGGCTGTCCTCACCTCCACTCCCTTTTTAGGGATCTCTCTGACTCAGCATAGGGCTTCCCAGGTGGCACTAATGGTATAGAACCCACCTGCCAATTCAGGAGGCAGATTCGGAGGTTCAATCCCTGGGGCATGGCAACCTACACGAGTGTTCTTACCTATGGAATCCCATGGATGGGGGATACTAGCGGGCTACAGTCCATAGGGTCACAAAGAGTCAGACATGACTGAAGGGACCTAGCATGCATGTATGCACTCACCGACTCAGCATGTCCTTCCTGGATCACCTGTTGATTCTAGAAGCATATTCCATGGCAGCCTGGAATACCTGGTTTCGTTGTCTATGACCATGAGCTAGTATTTATCACTCACTCACTCATCAGTTCAACAAATATGTACCAGACTTTGGGTTAGATGCTGTGGGCAATACAAAGGTGTGTTCAATACAGCCCTGTCCCACTCTAGTCAGACACTGAGCCATACACCCAAGGCACTGTCAGTCCAGGTAGAGTGTGTCTTGGGCTCTCTGGTGACCAGGGTATCTCAGTAAAGGCACTGTGTCTGTCTGATATGCACTGCACCATAAACTTCCCCCACAGCCTCAGTGAGTCCCTCCTCCTGCTCTGAAAACCCCAGCTCCCCTCTGGATGGCCTGTGGAGTTCCTGTTGCCTCTGCTTCTGGGCAGGCCAGGATGACTCAGGTCTCCCTGAGTCAGTCTTCTCAGCTCAGGTGACCATTCCCCACCTGTCTCTAAGCGGTTCTCCCATGACTCAGGTACCCAGATGGTCCAGAAGAGTGCACTTCCAGGCTCCTATCACTCCAAGCGTTTGGTGTTATAATAATTTACATAAACATCACAAACAACACAGTTGCAGTTGGGGGGCAGGGAGGGGAAGTGTCATCATGCTGACACTTTGTTGCCTATGGACTGTCAGGGAAAGGACTCCAAGGGGTTATCTTCAAGCCAGGCCTTCCTGAAGACAACCCTCTCCAGAATGCAGGATCCTTGCCATATCCTCACAAGCGATGCTACCTCCCCATTAGACCCAGAAGAAGGAAGAGAGGAAAGCTGATGATGAAACTCCTTACCTGCCTGCAAAGTGACTTCGGGCAATGGAGAAAACTAGCAAGCATCCTACAATTCCCTCAGCCTTCAACTTCCTCAACTGTAAAATGAGGATAAAGATACTAGCCACCCACTATGCTGGGAGGATTAAAAGAAATAAGATGGTAAGAAAACCCAGGATACTACCTGATGCCCAGGAAGCCTTCAATCAATGTTCCTTTTCCTCCTTCCTTTGGGGGCGCTGTCCCTCGTGTAAAAGTTTAAAGCTTGAGGCACTGATCCTTGGCTTGATGGTAGAGATGGACTTTTCCCAGAGGCACCCAGGGGTGAGATTAATGAGTCCCTGGCTGTCCCCAACTTGACCTGGGAGGTGGAGTCCAGGGTGTCCTCGGGTCTGGGAAAGGGTGAAGGCTGGCATCAAGGGGAAAGTCCAACTCGAGGAGAGAATGGCCATGAAAAATGAGAGCTATGAACTTCCCTGGTGGTCCACTGATTAAGAATCTGCCTGCCGGTGCAGGGGACACAGGTTCTGTCTCTTCCTAGTCCAGGAAGATTCCGTATGCTACAGAGCAACCCAACCCATGCGCTACAACTACTGAAGCCTGTCCCACGCTCTAGAGCCCATGCTGCGCAACAAAAGAAGCTACTGCCCGCGAGAAGCCCAGGCATCACAGCTAGAGAGCAGTCCCTGCTAGCTGCAAC
>NW_011494673.1:460895-468496 GCF_000754665.1 Bison bison bison | reverse complement strand
GTCCACACACTGCAACAAAGACCCTAGCGCAGTCAAAAATAAATTTTTTTTTTTTTTTAATGACAGCTGGCCCTGGGCAAGGGGTCAGCCTAGCTGTTGATTCAGAGATCTAATCTCTGCAGAACTGCATACTTCCTTGAAAGGGACCTTTTTGCTTTTTCAACTGTGAAGCTTCTTGAATCAAGTCCCTTCTTTCCAGTGAAGATGAAGATTGCATCTTCCCCTTGACTGTACAGTAAAAAGAAGAGGGAGCAGGCACGGGGAGCAGGGGCAGGGAAATCCACAGGGATGAAGGACACCACCCAGCTGCCCACTCTCTCCTTCCAGGCTGCCCCCCACAAGCCTTCTTCATACCCAGGTGGGAGTCTGCTGTCACCACCACCCCTCTGGCCCCAAATACCCGCAGACACCCTCACCTCCAGTCCTGGGCACCAGAGAGCCCCATTTCCTCTCTTCATCCAGGGTGAGGATAGAATTGTTCTCAACAGATATACTGAATAGTAACAGGCTGTGCAGGGTATGTGTTGGAGGAGGAGGCCCTGGAAAACTACTACAGCCCAGCGCACTCAGCTTGGATGACTCTTCTTTCTGTGGCTAAAACATAGTCGCTGGCGGGTCCTCCCCCTTTACCGCAATCCTCCCTTGGCAAGGGGCTAAAATCCCCTTTCATCAACTGATAAATAGATAAGCAAAATGTGGCATATCCATATAATAGAGAATCTTGCAGCCATAAAAAGGAATGAAGTAGGGTACAGGTTGGGCTCCCCTGGTAGCTCAGCTGGTAAAGAATCTGCCTGCAATGCGGGAGACCTGGGTTCGACCTCTGGATTGGGAAGGTCCCTTGGAGGAGGCCATGGCAACCCACTCCAGTATTCTTGTCTGGAGAATCCCCATGGATAGAGGAGCCTGGCGGGCTACAGTCCACGGGGTCACAAAGAGTCAGACATGACTGAGAGACTAAGCACAGCAAAGGGTACAGGTTAGAAATGAATGAAGATTGCAAACATTTTAAGTAAAATAGTATAACACAAAAAGGTATGATTTAAGTAAAACGGTAAGACACAAAAAGTATGATTATATTTATACAAAATGTCCAGAATAGGTGCATCCAGAAAAACAGAGAGTAGACTGGTGGTAGCCAGAGGTTGGGGGCAGAGAAAGAGGGGACCCCAGGGAGTGACTACTTAATGGCTATGGGGTTCATTTTGTAGGATGATGAAAATGTTCTAAAACTAGATGGTGGTGATGGCTGCACAATACTGTGAGGGTACTAAATGCCATTGAATTGTATGCTTAAAAACAAAGTGAGGACTCTTATTGTGTATTTTACCACAATTAAAAACCTTTTCAGGCTTTGAGTATTTCCTTTTCCACTTCCATCTTTCTAACTCCACCTCCATTTGGGAAAAAGAGTGTTCTAGAGCTCACTTGGGGAGAAGGCAATGGCACCCCACTCCAGTACTTTTGCCTGGAAAATCCTATGGAAGGAGGAGCCTGCTAGGCTGCAGTCCATGGGGTTGCTAAAGTCGGACACAACTGAGCGACTTCACTTTCACTTTTCACTTTCACGCATTGGAGAAGGAAATGGCAACCCACTCCAGTGTTCTTGCCTGGAGAATCCCAGGGACAGGGGAGCCTGGTGGGCTGCCGTCTATGGGGTCGCACAGAGTCGGACACGAATGAAGGGACTTAGCAGCAGCAGTATATATATATATATATATATATACACACACACATACTGAATCACTTTGTTGTACACCTGAAACTAACACATTGTAAATCGACTATACTTCAATTTTTAAAAAAAGTTCACCAAGGACAACCCCACAGGGACTTGACTGAGAGAGTGTCACTCTCAGACCTAGTCCCAGAACTAAGAAGAAAGACGCACCCTTGTGCCCATTCCAGGCTTTTATCCTAACACATCTCCCTGCCCAGCCCACTCTCTTTCTCACCAGCACGGAGCTTCCCAGATGGTCCCCAGCCAGGAGCAGAGGAGGCTAATCCACTGTGTCCATCTTCCTCCAGGTCCTCTGGCTCCTGTAATAGGGGAGCAGGCAGGATGGAGCTGGTGCTCATGAGGTCCAAGGAGTGTTTGTCACCTGTAAGACCACACATGAGGCCTCGCAACTCACCAGGTCTGAACACAGCCTGGTCCCTGCCCCCATGCTGACCATTCCTACTGCTATGGCAAGGCCCAGATGACCACAGGAAGCCTGGACCTCCTCCCTCCTCAGTGATAACACGGAACTTCACAAGATGCCACTCAGTTGGTTGTGGACCAAATCTGACCTGGGAGTCAGTCAGCTCAACTCGCCACGACATGCCCAGTAGACACCTACACTGGGCTTAGATGCGTCAAGAAGGAAGAAGATGCTTGGAGACAAGGGCCTGGGCCAGTCATCCAACTGGATGGCAGGAAGGCATCCAGAAAGATCAGTGTTCCCAGAAGGCCCTGTGGCTTCTTCTTTCCACCCTCAATGCCAAGAACCAAGATTAACCTCCTTCCTCCAGCTTGGGCAGAAATCAAGACGCTAGCCCCTTGGGTCCTCCAGGTTGCCACCAGCTGGGTAGCCTCTCTGACCTTGTCCCACAGCCAACCTGACCTACTCTTCCTATGGACCTTAGCCTTTGTGGTTTATCCACCTACATTATTTAAATTCTAATTCCCCCAACTTCCTGTCCCACTATGGCCCTCTGTATCCTTAGACAGTACAGGCTCAATCCAATAGACTGCAATCCCCTGCCCCAAACGTTTAGGGTAAGATGCCTTTGGGAATTTAGGATCTGTGGGATTTCAGGAAGGTGCATATAATGGGGCTTGTATTATATGTTCTACAGTACCACCCTGGGGGTACAGAGCCATACCTGTAATCAAATACGCTAATATTTCCACAGTGAAACATCTGATATCTGTGCCAAATGGGACAAATAAAGACTATAAATAGCTTCACTTCAGCTTAGGTCAGATTTTGTTTCCAAATAGCTTTGGCAGCAAAAATACCAAACAAACAAGCAAAAATAGAGCTTTCCAAGTTTGGGATTTGTTGAGAAGAGATTGAAGATCAGTATTTATGCTGCTTAAGAGAGAACCAGGCAAAACTATCCCTGTGAAAGGAAAAGAGCCTGCAATGGAGACTGCCCCCTCCCACCACCGGCCCCCTCCCACCACCTGCCTGCCCTCTGAGATCCTGGCTCTGGTGCCCAGGCTCCTCAGGCACTGTTTGGGACTCTATAGTGTTAGGGGTGCTTAAGGTCAGAGCCTGAGCCATCCTGGGTCTGTTTCCTGATCTCTTTTAACTGAGAAGGAAGTGATTCCACAGGCTCCTTTGACCTCTGACTTTTTATGGTCCTACTAAAAACATTAGCCAGCGCTTGCCACACTGTTCACAGGAGGCAGTGTCTTCACCATCAGAACAAGGAGCACCCCAAGAAAGCATCTGTCTCTTTCAGCACCCATGAGTGTCTTTGGACACACAGTGTCTTCCCAGTCCCCTGGATGGTCCTCTCCTCCTCACCAGCCTGGAAAACGTGTACCGGAGAACCACTTCAAAGGCCCTCCTCTGGGATCCTTCTTTATTCATGCTCCATGTGGGCATTTCTCTGCTTCCGGTGAACCGTAACTGGGTAGCTGGAGTCTACGTTGCCACCCACTGTCCCAGAGGGTACAGCAGCGCCTGGCACACAATAGGCACTCAGCAAGACATTGTGGAGAGGATGAGTGGGTGCTAGGTCCATGTGACTTCCCGCCAGGTAAGTTATCCTGGTGGAAGCAGGGCCCCTGTGCCATCTGGATGAGGCCCGGAGGCATCTGAGGGAGAGGAAGTGAACAGTGAAGGAGGAAGGAGATACACATTATCAGTCCAGGTGGACAACTCTGGGACCACATAGTAAGGCAAGAGGATGGAGCAGGAGTTCAGTTCAGTCGCTCAGTCGTGTCTGACTCTGTGACCCCATGCACTGCAGCACGCCAGGCTTCTCTGTCCATCACCAACTCCTGGAGCTTACTCAAACTCATGTCCATTGAGTCGGTGATGCCATCCAACCATCTCATCCTCTGTCGTCCCCTTCTCCTCCTGCCTTCAATCTTTCCCAGCATCAGGGGCTTTTCCAATGAGTCAACTCTTCGCATCAGGTGGCCAAAGGATTGGCGTTTCAGCTTCAGCATAAGTCCTTCCAATAAATATTCAGGACTGATTTCCTTTAGGATGGACTGGTTGGATCTCCTTGCAGTCCAAGGGACTCTCAAGAGGCTTCTCCAACACCACAGTTCAAAGCATCAATTCTTCGGCACTCAGCTTTCTTTATAGTCCAATTCTCACATCCATACATGACTACTGGAAAAACCATAGTTTTGATGAAACAGACCTATGTTGACAAAGTAATGTCTCTGCTTTTTAATATGCTGTCTAGGTTGGTCATAGCTTTTCTTCCAAGGAGCAAGCGTCTTTTAGGTTCATGGCTGCAGTCACCATCTGCAGTGATTTTGGAGCCCCCAAAATAATGTCTGTCACTGTTTCCATTGTTTCCCCATCTATTTGCCATGAAGTGATGGGACAGGAGAGGTAAACCCAAATCCACAGCCAAGATGGACGGTCCTACAGACGCAAAACTGTGGATTTTGGTATAAGACAGGGACATTTTAATAAAAAGAGGCGATCCTGGGGTAAGCGATGCTCGGAAAAACCAAGAGGAAAAGGAAAGGCCCGGCAGCCCAGCCCATCTGCACAGTCAAAGCCCTCAGAGCCCGGGACGGAGACGCTGCGCCGCAGCCGCGAGGTGGCACCAAAAACCCGCCAATTGCCCAGAGCGCACGCTGCCTTCCCACCTCCGACCAAGTTCTGCTTTTGGCCTGGGCGCGCACATCCGAAGCAGAAGGGCATCCCTTCGCTTTGCCGCCGGGTGGAGGCTGAGCACCCCGGCCAGGTTTTTCGGATCCCCGGCGGCGGAAGACGAGTCTTCCTCGAGTGCCCAGCTCAGAAAAGCTCCTAATCTGCTATCTGGAAGCTTCTCGAGGGACTCGTGGAATCTAGATGCGCTGCCCCGCTCCCCTCCTCTCCACCCCTCACCCCCACCAAGGAAACTGATCCCTTCTCCTTCCTCCCCGCGTCTCTCCGAAGGCGGGCTCACGTCCTGAATTCTTCTGGGAACAGAACTGTGGTCCGCCTTCATCCTGTCGCGTTCCCACTCACAGCTCGGGTTAGGGCCCGAGAGCGATTCTGGAAACTGAGACTCCCCGGTCCTGTTCTGCTCCCTGAGACCTGTCACACCTTCGCGCACACGCAGTAAACACTTGCTGGCGAGAGTCACACGAAGGAGGCTCGCCCCGGGCTCGTGAGGGACAGGTGTGAGAAGCCGCGAGGATCACTGGACTCGATGCCAAGAGACTTGCGTTTGACTTTGACTCACTTGTTTTCTCGGGGTCCCTTAAAACCCCATTCCTCCAATATCGAGATCTTAAAGCCTCCTGGCGGCTCCAAAGCCGACGCCGTCTCCGCGTCGAAGAGCTTGCTGCAGCCTAGAAAGCTTTCTTTAGTTGTCTCTCAAATAGCAGATTTCTGCGCTGGGCCGTCTGGATCCCCGGAGTCCAAGACCCGAACAACGCGCAGAAACAGTTTGCAAAAGGCAAACCCCCAGGGCGCACGAAGTTACGCGGAGCTTGTCGCGGCAAGAGGAATTCTCCAGGCTCGTGAGTCCTGGGTCCCCCTCTCCATGTCTGACTCTCTGGGACCCTGCACCCAGGCCACACTCCCATTCACCTAGTGTGTTGGTCTCCTCGGGTCACACCAGCTACTCTCTCACCCTAGCACCCTCTCTCACTCGGAGTGAATGTTGCTGTGGGGTGAGACTAAAGCAGACGGGTGGTGGGCAAGGGAGGAGACCTGGCCACTAACATCCTGGGTAGGGGAAGGGTTTCCGAGAAAGGTACAGGGCTCTGATTGGCCCTCGGGATCCACCCACAGAACCCCTCTAAGGAGAACGTGTGAGCCTTTTAAGGAGTTGAAGGTCATGATGCTTCCAGAGTTAGAGGGTGAGAACAGGGACCTCATCACAGACCTATGAAATTGGGACCAACGCTGAAATCACATCATCAAGGTAGCCCAGAGGTCTCCCACTGGCCCTCATTCCTCCTTGGCACTGTGTTCAACCAGCCAGACAGCCTGATCTCAGTCCCCTTCACCTCCTGCCTACCTATGGGAATAGCTTCCTGACCTGCCTTCCAGCCTACAGCCTCACTCCCTCAAAGTCTTGAAGCAGAGCTCTGAGTGTGATCTCTAAAGCTCTCCATAAAGCCTTATTTGGCTCCCCAGTACCTATGGGATCAAGGCAACACAACTTACCTGACCTTGAGCTGGATCCAGACCCACCCCGCCCCCACCCGCTTCTCTCAGATTCCATTACCAGCTTCCTATGCATGTGGGCGCCTGCCGCGTGACTTTGTTCAGCGCTGGAATCCAACCTCCTCCAGGCCTTTGCTCCTACTGTTCCTGCCTGGAATCTCCTCCAGGGAGTACAATTCATCTTTCTGGTCAAAACCATCTCTTCTCCTGGAACACTCCAAAGTTGTAATTAATCTCCAAGTTGCCTCCCAAAATGCTCGGTATGCAATTCCTATGTGCGTCTGTTGGTTTTTCAGTGATATTTCAACTGTGAGTTACTCCGTGGTTAGCTACTTTAGGGCAAGGCTTGACTGTGCTTTGGCCCTCCCTCCCAACTCAGTTCTTATTTTGGAATAAGTTGGATGCAGTGGTATCCAAAGCATACATCACTTTCAACAATGTCCCTCCGCCTCTGGTACATATACAGGTAGAGATATCACAAGGGCACGAGGTCAGTATTTCTCCTGCATCTTGGGGGAATGGGGAGGGTCTCACTGTACACTTTTCAAGGTTCACATGGACACACACTTCACTTCCAAAAACACATCATGGAGTCCTATGCCACTTGGAAGAGCTGGTGGTTCTTGCGGAGCCCTGTCCAGTCTGGAGGAGGAGCCCGCTGAAATCCCACTCACCCTCTGGGCTTCATGGGAATCCAGCCCGTTGCCCTTTGCTGGGTGCTTCTCTCCCAACTGGGCCCTGAAGCAGGAGCGTTGGTCCAAGTAAGGAACTTGGATCTACCTTGCAAGGTCCAAGTTCAGGAGCTTGAGAGAAGGTGCCTCCAAAAGGGCAGAGCCTAGGGCCACTGCCCCTGGGCCTTCCCAACTCCTTTCTCTCCCATTTTTCCTCATCTTTTGCGCCCACCTAAGGTTCTTAGGAAAGTATTTCCTCAGCTACCCGGAGTGCACGGGCTAGGAAGCCTGGGGGGGTGGGGGGCGGGGGCTGGGCATTAGAGACACAGGGTGACGGGGTTAAGGGACAGGCCGGCTGTGTGACAGTAGCCACGGCCCTCTCCGAGCTTCAATTTTTCCTTTCCGTGGAATCAGAGCCTCTTCCATCTCAAAGGCCCTGGTGCCAGGGCCTGGATTCCAAAAATCCGCAGGTGTACCTCGGTCCCTCCTTGCCCCCCAGTCCAATCTGACCCTGCGGCGCCAGTGGGACCCGGACCTGGTGGGGGCAGGCGGCAGGCGGCAGGCGGCGGCGGGGCGGCACCGCGCCAGA
>NW_011494673.1:452221-460424 GCF_000754665.1 Bison bison bison | reverse complement strand
CAAGGACCGCGTTACCCCCGGACACCGCCGGGCTCCCCTCCCCGCTGGGCCTTGCCTCGGTCCCCTCAGACCCGTTGAGATTTCTGGGCTGAGTGCACTCCCCCCGCTTCACCTCTAGAGGTCCAAGAACTTATCCTCGGCCCCAAGCCCATCTTTTCCTAGGGGAGAACACCTGCGCTCTGGAGGTCTGTAGAGCGACTCCAGCCCCGCGGAGAGGCTCTCCCGAGTCCTGCAGTGAGAGCCGGAGGCTATGCATACAAGTATCTGTAACTTTCCGTGTGCCTTCCTTCCTTGCCAGCACATTCTGTAACATCCTCAGTGTCTGAAGGGTTAGACTCCTGCAGGTTAAGGCCCTTCCCTTTTCCGAAAAAAAGTGTGTGTATAAATCCGTGAGCGTCATGGGCTTCTCTGTGAAAAGTGGGGAGATGTTGCAGGGAGTGGAGACCCTGCTTCTGTTCTGCGGAGGAGAGTGGGAAGGCTGAGTGTGTGTGTGTGCGCGCGCGCGTGCACGCGTGTGCGGCGAGAGTGGGTGAGGTTGGGCAAATGGGTGGTGTTCAAGTACCTGGAGTCAGACTGAAGTTTGGAGGTTGCAGTGTCTCCCGGTGGCATTTCTATTGTGTCTTTGGGTTGCCGCATGTATGTTGTATGTCTGAAGTGTTCCTCTGTGTATCCTCCATGTGTTTTCTGGTGGATGTGTGGTGGCTGTGTTCTCTGACTGTATGGATCGCTCACCTGTTCCTCTTCTCTGATGTGAACTTTGGGTGAGCCCTAGTCCACTGTGCATCCCAGGCTCCATGCCAAATGTTCTTGATGTAAAGACTATTGTATGCAGATGTGTTTCTTTTGCGGTGTGAATTGCTCTGGACCGCTCCATAGGAGGATGCGGTTATGAAACTGACCATGTTTGTGTGCATCTGTGCAGTGTGGAGTGAGCACACCCTGGAGAGTGTGCCTGCAGGGGAGGAGAATGAGGGGTTCTTGTGTTTGTGTCTGAGAACCGATATGGAATCTCTAAAGAGGAAATCAGAAAGGCAGGCAGGCCCTGTGTTGTGTTGGGAAGGTTTATGCATGTTGGGAAACTGCTCTCAGGGCACGCGGATGCCTAAGGGAGAGGGCTCTACTGGATTTGTGATGACATGGCTTGGAGTTGAGCTGTGTGCCTAACATGGGGGGTGGGTGGTATATTTGTGTAGATAATTGTGTGTGTGTGTGTGGTGTAGCCTCTGTCAGGCTGGCTGTGCCTGCCTGCTCCTGTAGAGCCCCGCCCAACACAGCCAGCTCAATCAGCCCCTGCATGAATACACCCGAATGGAAAGTTGTGCTCAGCTGACCGGAGAAATCAGAGCCGGCTAGCACTGCTCCCCTCCTCCCGACTCCCTCCTGCCCTCCCATAGGCCAGACACCCGCCTGGCCAGGGCACTGGGACAGTGGAGGCTCAGCTCAGCTGGGGCCGGAAGGGGCCCAGGCGGTGGGAAGTTGAGTAGGCCTGAGCCCAAGAACTTGGGGCAAGCATCCCAGGGGGCTGGACATCTCAGCGCAGTTCTTGGGGGTAAAGGGGTTAGGGGAGCTCCAGAGAAATTCCCCAAGGTGGCAGTGCCTCAGGTAACAGCCGCACAAAGACCTAGGCAGGGAAGGAGACAGAAAAAGAGAGGGAGAGGGAGAAGAGACAGAGACAGCCCCTGCTCGGAAAAGCCAAGTCCCAAGGCACCACAGACTTGTGATCTCTAGCGACCTGAGCGATGAGCTGGGTCCATATTCCAGGCTACCCCATTCTCTTTTCAGAAGAAGCTGAAGGAGCCACTCTACCACCACAGCCCACACTAGGGTTTGAGTTCTACCCCAGTTGGTTCACCTAGGCCTGGGCCTGGCCCTCCCAGTGATCACTGGAGCCCTCTGTGCATGCAAGTCCAGCCATCCCTGGCTAGTCCCACGGCCTCCAACCCCAATCCCAGGCCAGCCAGGCTCTTGTGTCTCCAATCCCACTATTGATCAGCATTCCCACTCTGCACCGTGGCAGCTTCCAGGTCATTTCATTTTAATCAGCTGTACATCTCGCCAGGGATAATCAACTGCACTGGCGCTGGGCAGTCGATTCCGCAGGATCCAGGAGGGCCAAAAGAGGGGCCTGGTCGGGGCTCAGGACAGAGCTGGGGGCAGGGCTGGGGAGGCAGAGGTGAGAAGGCTGGAAAGGAGGTGGAATGACCTATCTTTCCTCAGGCAGGCAGCTTCTAGAGGTCAATGACTTTGATACAGATTTTCCTGGTTTTGCATCCCACCCTGCAAGTTCAGGTTTCCAGTGCATCCCAGATTGCCATTGTGTTTTCTTTGAGGAGGGCAGGAATAAAGAAAATCTTCCCAAATTGGCAGTTCTTCTTTAAGCCCATCACACCCTAGCTACAGGTACCCCCACAGGCCTATGCACACAGGGAAGCTTTCCAGCCTGAGTGTGCTGGCTGGGGCGCCAGAGGGGAAGTGCACTGAGTTCGGGCAGGATGCACCCAGGGCAGCGTGTGCCACGGCACACCCAGAGTGCAGCTGGCCCCTGGGCTGCCACAGGTCCAGACAGCGGAGGGCAGATGGACGTTGGGTCCTGCTTACCCAGTCTGCCGAGCAAGTACACACACTCCCCTTGCCAGGGCACAATCTGCAACACTCCCAGGTGGTAGAGACTTCGTGCTGTGATGGCTTTTCCCCAGCAGGGCTTCAGCCAGGCCTTGCCCTTGAGCTCTGCCCCTGCGACCCCTGGGACATTGACTGCCTTGGCTGTGGCTTTGAGGGACCCAGATAGAGAAGGGGCAAGCAGCCGATTAAAGGAGAGATCCGGCCAGAAAGGGGTCTCTTTCCCTCTCTCTCTAATATTTAAAGGGGCAGGGGCCAAATTCAGTGTAACATCCAAACGTGTCAGGGTACAGGGTGGACTTCGGGAGTAGAAGAGCCTGGCTCCCTCCACCCTCTGGTCAAAGACAACCCACCAGGACTCCAATTCCTTAATGAGACAGGAAGGTGGATTAGGGGTGGGCAGCTGCCTGATGGACTGACTAGAACAAGGGAACCCACACATGTCCACACCAGATTCAAGACTCACAAGATACCTGTCCACTGCACAGAGACTCCTGTACACACAGCATCCTGTAGGTGTATTTAACCCACTCCTTGCAGAACTAGGGACACAGAAACTGCCCAAGCCACCCCAAAATACCTACACTATAGGCAATAGGCATGAAAACACAGGGCACGCACTGACTCAGTGTACACACTTTTACATCAAACATCACAACACATGCACACCTTTATATAGAGAACTTGACTGAATGGTGGAAATCAGCTTTCAGAATTACACACATCCACACCACTCACAGCCAGCATTTATGCCTGGCCTGCAGGGAACCCATAGGTAAGGTCAGATCAGACAGTGCAGAGTGGAGTACTGGTATCTGTACAGACCTAGCAGAGATGAGGAGAGGAGAGTGGCAGATGAGAGATAGTAAGACAGATAGCTGGCTGGTGACACCATGTGGGGCCTGGGACCCCGAGGATAAAGTGGAAAAGGAGGAGTGGGAGCTGAATGCCCAAATGCTTTCTCTGCCAGTTATGTTGAGAGAAGGAAGCATTTTAATTCCACTGGTTTGCCCCCTGTCCCCATCTAAAAAGGCATCTGCTCCCTAGTGCCACCTGTCAAGGCCTTTCGAGGGGTCATCCTCCAGCAGCACCCAGTCTTTCTGTCCACCCATCACTTCTAATTGGTCTGTTGGGTAGGGTCCATCCAGACACATCCAGACACTGTCTGAAGCAGCCGCGCCTTGGGTTTCCAGGCCCAAGGTCTGGGTCAGGTATGTGACAGGCCATTTGAAAATGATAGTAGGAGACAGAGCCCCTCACCCCAGACATTATTCTGTGCATCTCATCCGAGGCCCAAGCTGAATAGAATCCAGACAGCCCTTTCCCCAGATGCCTACCACTTGGGCCACTACTGCCAGAAATATAACTTCATGAGGCACATTCCCTCCCCCGCCCTCGCCCCCGGCAGTGAACACAAGTAGAGATGCTGATACTGGCATGCCAGGCCTCCGAACTTGGAAGCTCTCAAGGTGGTTGTGGTCATAGTGTCCTGATTCTAAGTAAGGATGCAGGTGGGGAACCTTCTCCACACAAGCCAGAGCCCTAGGTGCACAAGGCCCCACTTGCACCCAGGTCACCTCCTGTCCTGGCTGCCTTTCTGCAAAGCCCACCCCACATCAACGCCATGGTACTGCCGAGGATGGGGACAAAAGGAAATCAGAAATCAAAATTAGTCTGGAAACTGGCGCAAAATTCCAGGCACGTTTCTTCTTAATCCTCCTTGCTCTGGAAATTGGACTTTCAAGTGAAGGCAAGTTTTCAGAAATTACCTCTTTGGCTCCTCCTCAGGCACAGATCAACCTGGCCCAGAGTACCAGAGTGGCAGAGGCACCCAGCCAGGCTATCACAGGGAGCCGTGGGCCCCCACCCTCACCCCTCCACCCTGTGCAGGGCGGGGAGGCTAGGGGTCAGAAGGAACCTGGTTGGCAAAATGCAGAGATTTGGGGGGCAGAGGGCAGATTCCATTTAAAGTATAACCTAACTCTGAAATGTTCGAGAGACTCCAGTTGATCCCAAAAGACAGAAATTTCAAAGAGACAGACAGCCATAAGGCCAAGTCATACAGTCACATAGACGCACACACAGGTGGTAAGGAGGGGTTCCATCCTGATTCTAGGCCCTCAACTCCTCAAACTACATCCTCACCCAGCCTACAGTAGTCCCCCCACTTCCACCCCCGTAAAGAAGACAAAACCTATCAGCTCCACTCTAGATTTATGCTTGCATTTGGCGACCTTGTATATTTCCCCTTTAAATTAAAAAAAAAAAAAAAAAAAAGCAGTAACAACCAAAAGACACCAACTCGCTCCCAAAGACCCACCAGGGCCAAGACAAGGCTACAGTTCCTGGGGATCTAGGCCTGGCATCTGGTGCTAAAGAAACTGGCCGTAGACCCCTCTCCCTGTGCCGTCTCTGCCTTTTCTCTCAGGATTTGGCTTTGGGTCTTTTCCAACGGGCCTGTTCCCATCTTTCCACCCACTCCCCTTCTCCAGGAAAAAATTCAGATTCAGCCTTAAAATTCCACCCCAGCTTCAGTGGCTGCGTAGTGGGAGTGGAAGCAAAGGCCAGGCCGCTGCACCCCAGGGCTGCGGCACAGTGGTGGACAAAAACACCAGTCTCCGGGGAGTGATAAGAAAATGGAGAATACTGTATTTGCTTTAGAAAGTTTTTACATATAGATAAACACGCAGTTAAGATAACAGTAAAAGCGCCCTACGGGGAGTGAGAGATACCTCCAAAGCAGCTAAGAAATACTTGAAATAGCTTTTGCATAAGAATACTACAGTCTCACTCTCCGCTTTGCAAGCGACAGGGTCCCTCTTCCTCACCCAGCCCACCACGCCACGCCTTGACTGCCAAGTCGACGCCAGGAACATCGAGTGGGAGGGGAACCCCAAAAAGGAAAGAGACAGGTGAGTGGGGAGGGAGGAAAAAAGGGGGAGAGAAAGAAAGAGAAAGGGAGAGGAGAAAAAGCAATATCATATACAGGCAATTTCTACACATATATTACAAACTGGGAAAATGACCGATCATTAAGATATACATAATTCATATAAAATTTTGAAATAAAAATAAAAATCTGTTACAGTCATAACTATTCTTTTTCCACATTTATAACCAGTACCCACACAGGCAGTGACAGAGTGGAGAGAAAAAGGTGCTTAACAAGAAAATGATTGTCTGCTGAACAAAAAACAGAAGATTGCATTTTGTTTGACCAATACTTGGACTTAAAAACAGAGAAAGAAAGAGAGCAAGAGAGGAAAAAAGAGAGAGCGCAACAAAAGGCGAGAAACATTTGCTATTTCCCTCTCGAGGAGTTCTTTCTTTTTTTTTTTTTTAACAAATTCCGAACGGAGATGGCGGTTGTTTTTCTTCTCTTTTTGTCTGTTTTGCTTTTGTCGTCTTGTCGTCGTGGTGGCGGTCGGTTTTTGTATAGTCGACTCTTTTTTAATCGTTTTTAACTAGAGAGAGTATTTTCCCAGATACAAATAAATCGTCATGCAGGTGGGGTGCCGGGTCCGTGGGAACCGAAAGGAGAAGCGGCGCTTGTCCTAGAAAGTATACAATTGTCACCTCTTTTATGCTGTCTGCCCGCCGTATCAGCGCTTGTGACTGTCTGTTGGCTGTCGCGGTCCTTTGGGGTGGCCGTGGTGGTAGATGGTGGTTGGGAGTTGTTGATGGTTTGCGTTTAACTTGTTATTTTTCTTGGTTTTTATATATTTTTGGCTGGAGTGGAAGTGTGTGTGTATTTAGGTGTGTGTATGATTGTGTATCCTGATTTCGGTTTGTTCTGGGGGTGGAGGAGGAAGAGGAGGCAGTCAAGGAGGAGGAGGGGAAGGAGCGGGGAGAGGGGAGGAGGGCGGCCTTGGGTATCATACATCACATTCCGAGTCGCTGGAGGTTACCGAAAGGATGGAGGTGCCGGTGTCCGCGCGCTCCGTCAGGCTCGACACGCTGGTGGTGGGGCTGGCCGCTGTGGACGGCGACTCTGCTGAGCCGTGCGTGGGGCATCCGGGCTCGGCCAGCGAGCGCATGCCGCTCGGTCCAATGGCCTGGTGCTGGAGCCTGCGGGAGACAGAAAACGGCGCACGCCCTGACGCGGCGGCCCCAAGACCCGGTTCCGACAAGCCTCCATCCCAAGCCCGCGCCGCCGGGAGCCGGGCCTGCCGCCCCCGTGCTACTCCGCCTTCCCCAACCCAGTGGCCTTCGCCACCGCCCCCTGATTCCGCTCTCTACGCTCATCCCCCTCCTGCTACGCCTAGCTGACCCCGAGCGCAGCAAAGCGTCCCCCAGCGCGGTCTCGGCTCCCGTCTCCCTTTCCCCGGGGTTCTCTGGGGTCTCCCAAAGCTTCCTAAATCATGGCGGGCCTCGGAGGAAGAGGGACAACCCCAGGCCGGCCGCCTGGGGAGGCCTGGGCGCTTGCTGTGAAAGAGGCCCAGCCCCAAAGGGGCAGAAGTCAGGGAGAGGCAGGATGTTTCTACTTCCCCAGCCCCTGGGACTCTTCAGACTCAGTTGGCTGTCCCTGGAGCAGACAGGTCCCCTCCCTGACTCCTGCCTCAGCTCCCCCAAGCACAAGTCCAGAGCTGCAGGATGCTCGCCCGCTGGAGATCTTCCCGTGGAGGACCGCTTGGCTTTGCTCTCTGGATCCCTGAGCAGAGCGCAAGATCGGGGGAAGAGAAAATGGTGAAGCTGGGAGCAGAAAAGCGGGGGAAGAGGAGCGAGAGAGAAAGTGGGCGACAGAGGAGGCAGGAAGAGACTGTAGAGCCGTCTTTGGCTGCCCCTTCACCCCTCCAGGCTGCCGGTACCTAGTGTCTCTGGAGTTCTCCCCACAAGGAGGCCTTCCCCTGGTCCTGGGCGCTGCCCTCATCGGACGAAAAATTGGCTCCACAGGCATGGGTGAGAGGGCCAAAGGTTCAGGCCTGGGCCACCTAAACCGGAAAACACTCCCTCCCTCCAGGGATTCACACCCAACCCGCAGCCCTGGCAGCTGTCAGCAGCTGCGGCCTGGCTCCCTGCAGTGCATTAGGCCAGGGCACACCCAGGCAGGCCCGGGATACAGGCTTTCCCTCGGGATTTCACCCAACTCTCTCCTTCCCCAGTGTCTCTCCACTTTATTTTTCTCCCTACTTCCCCCAGGCCCAGCTCTGCTGACAGGTCAAGCCCAGTGCAACTTTGTGACTTTGTGGCCAACTTGCTGGGGCAGCAAGGCAACTTCTGTTTCTGCTTATTCCCTAACTTAGTGGACCAACGGCATGTTCCTTGGCTAAGGCAGGAGGGCTGCACCGACACCCACGGCCCCTCCACTCCCAGCCTGGTTCTCCAGTTGCTGGTCAGACAACTTGCAACGCCTTGGGAACAGGCCTGCTGCACGGTGGCCACCCCGGCCTTTCCCCTTTGTGGCAGGGACCCAGTTCAATTTCCTCTCCCAGACGTTCGTGGATTCCTCCCAGGGTTTTTGCAGTGCGTGGAAGTAAAAGCCAGGTGGCAAGGAGCTCTTTCCTTCCTTCCCTGTCTGCAGGCTCCAGCGGAGCCCAGAGCCGGATCCCGGGCTGATAAGGCTGGCGCGGGTGCAGCGCAGGGC
>NW_011494673.1:451298-452121 GCF_000754665.1 Bison bison bison | reverse complement strand
GCGCAGGGCTAAGGCTCCCAAGGACCCAACCCAGAGGTTATGGACACTCAGGACCTCATACACTCTCCACACTGACAAGAGCCCCTTCGGGGCAAAAACAGCCCATACGTCCACGCTCGCCCTTCTTCCGCGCTCCCAGGCAAGCGGAAACTTTCTCCAAACTGACCAAGAGGTCTAAGCTTCTCGTGCGCTCGGCAGCCGCTCGCCTCCTGCCTCCTGTCCGCTCAAGCCTCTTTTCCATCCATCTCCCCCTCCCCGTCCCCGGAGACGGTAGCCAGGCCGCGGGGTCCCCGCCACTGACCTGTTCTTGGCCGCCGCCGCGCGGTCGCGCTGTCTCCGGTTCTTAAACCAGTTGCCTACTTGTGTGGGAGTGAGGCCGGTGGCCTGCGCCAGTTCGCGTTTCTTGCTGGGGTTGGGGTAGGGGTCCTGCAGGTACCACTCCCGCAGCAGGCTCCGAGTCCGCTCCTTGAAGCAATGCGTCTTCTGCTCGCCGTCCCAGATGGTGCGCGGCAGCGGGAACTTCTTGCGCACGCGGTACTTGTCCACCGGGCCGAGCGGGCGGCCGCGCAGCTTCTCGGCCTCCTGGTAGTGCGCCTCGAGCCACATGGCCTGCAGCTTGCCGTGAGACTCCTTGGTGAACTTGTGGTTTTCCAGGATATGGTAGAGGTCGCGGAAGTTGCCCGTGTGGAAAGCGACCACGGCGCGCGCGCGCAGGATCGACTCGTGCTTGTTGATGGCCTCGCACGCCCCGGGGGCCACGGGCAGCGACCAGAGGAAGCGGCCCAGCCGCTCGATGTCGCCCGTCTCCTCCAGCGTCTCGCAG
>NW_011494673.1:450752-451006 GCF_000754665.1 Bison bison bison | reverse complement strand
GGGGAGGAGGAAGGGCGTAAGGGACACCCACACCCCGAACACATCCACACACACACACACCCGCGCAGCCACATAGAGAGGGAGGAAGGAGAGCGGCCCGGTGCGCGCGCGCAGAGAGCGAGCCCGAGACAGAGAGAGGGAGAGGGGGAGAGAGCGAGCGAGAGCCAACCACCGCCGAGTCAAGATTCAGCGATTCCACAGCAATCGCCCTAATGACAACAGCCTCATAATATCTCCCCTAAATCCACAGTGAG
>NW_011494673.1:448342-450652 GCF_000754665.1 Bison bison bison | reverse complement strand
GGTTTTTTTTTTTTTTTGAATCTTTGCAACTCTTAATCTCACTACTTCCCCTTCTCTTCCTCTCTCTCCTTGTTTCTCACTGTTTCTGAGCTCTTTTCCCCTCTTCCCCAAAGAAGTTGGTCCAGAAAATTTACAAGCCATGGACATACAGTCGTTAAAAGGGATGAGCAATTAAACGGGGGGATTTTGTTGGGAGGTGAGAGGCTCCCCACACTGCATGAAGGCCGGGGGCCAGCCCCCAAGGAGAGGCCGAGGGGCAGCGGAGCCAGCACGGTTTGCACACGGTGTGCACGTCGGGCCGCCTCTTTCTGCCTATGTGAGCACTAATAGTGGCGAGAAAGAAAGGAGAGATGAGATCATGGGGCCCACCGCGCGCCGACCCTGGTTCCGCGGGCTCGGCGCCCCAGGATCTCGAATTTTGGGGAGCATATGGCTCCTGGGAGCCGGATCTCAGGACCCAGGGCTCAGGAGGCCACTCTGGCCTCCCTAGTCTGAAATCTTCAGCCACATTTACCCCCAACTTCCTCTGCATTGAATCTGGTTTCTCTTTAATTCTGTTTCCAGTCAAGGAGCCTTGATTTCCCCTATTGCCTTATATTTTTAAATAGCAGTAGAAACAACAGTACCCTTTCCATCATAAAAGGCGGCCCACCTCTTTGTTTTCCCCCAGGTTTCAGCTGCCTCCCTAGGAGTGGTGGAGAAGGTTGGGTTGAGACAACTAAAAGCCCTCTTCCCCCTTCCCAAGATGCCCGGTAGCCCCACAACCCCCAAGGGGCTAGTGGATCTGGCTACCAACCCCAGAAGGCACTCAAACTTTGGAGGCTGCCCTGAAGAAGCAAGCAGGCCTAAAATTGCTTGTTTGCTCACATAGTAAAGAAAAAAAAAAATCCATGTAACATCATAAGCCTAAAACAAACCCCAAAAGGCCCATGACATGAAGAGAGCCCTCCCTCCCCCTGGCCACTCCAACCTCCAGGCCAGGCATGGGTTTTATTCTAAGGTATGTTGCGTTAAAGAACATGTAATCAGCATCTTGAGCCGGGCCTCCCTTTGTGAGGCTTCTGTAACTAGGGAAGTGTGATTTACGCAGATTTGTCGGGGTCAGTGATGTCTTTCCCCTAAGCACTGTGTATATTTAGACAGGACTCGGTTTGGTGTTAAAAAGTGTATATTTTGAATGAGTTCACACACAGTAGCCAACAATGCCCACATTGTCGGCCCGTGTACAACGTGTATTGAAAACGCAGCGTCCAGACTTCAACTAATCTGCCCTCAATAAAGCTGAAATAATTATCCTAAGCTGCCTTTCCAGAAGAAAAATCATTGAGGAATTCAAAACTTTTTTTCTTTAAAAAAAAAAAAAAAAAAGGATCTTTTCTACATTCCGATGCAGATCTGGGGGTGAGGCACTGAGACCAACACCACTTTGCAGATCTCAAAGAGGAAGGCGAGAAAGACAGACTGTGAGAGAATTTAAATAGGAAACCTAACGCTATTAGGGCTGTAAGTGTCCCAGCCCCTAAACCCCTAGTTCTGGCCTCCTTAGGCCTTCACTCCCCCAACACCAGGCTTCCCGGGTGAGACATGCAAGCTGCTTTGGAGGCTCCACTGCAGCTGGGAGGCTGTGGGCTGAGCGAAGGGGTAGACGCCGGCCACTCAGCCCCCAGGCAGCTAGGGTCGCTGGTCTTAAACCCGCTGACTGAGGCAGTTAAATATTCGCCCAAAGGGAAGACCTGCCAAGCCCCACTTTGTGGGGCTCCATGTATCTCTCCCCTCCGTGAATCTTCCTCCCGTTCGAGTCCTTTTCTGCTCAGCTGAGAAGCTCTAGGCGGTCGCTCACTGCGGGCCCAGAAAGAGCCCTAAGGTTGGGACACAAAAACAGACACTTCATCTTTTCTTCCCTACCCTTTCTCTCCTTTCTCTCGTCGGGGAAGGATTATAGGCTGAGGGGTGGGAGGGGGAAGGGGCAGGAGGAGGAAGCGGGGGAGGAAGGAATGAAAAAGGGGAGGGGAGTGGGTATTGTGCCGCGTGTGGGGGGAGAATTCCTACGGGTGGGTTTCCGAATATTGTGTTCAACTTTTTGAAAACAGCTCGTGACCCCGAAACTGCATCCCTGGAACCGAGGACCCAAGGCGCCGGGCGGGCGGGTGAACCCAGCCAGTCCCCTCCCAGTCCCCGCAACCCCCGCCTCCGGGTTGGGGCGACCCGGCCTCTCCCCGCCGCTGCTGGGCCAACCCCGGAGGGAGGCAGGGCAGGTGCCGCGGGCTCTGCCGAAAGCGCTGAAATCGAAAACCGTCGCCACTCCAGGAG
>NW_011494673.1:444962-447871 GCF_000754665.1 Bison bison bison | reverse complement strand
GAGCTGGGAGGACAGACTCGGCAGGATGTCGATCTAAGGTGCTGATGGGAGGTTGGTGGGGAGGTGGAGCGGCAGAGCTTCCCCTCCCAAATTCCTAGACGCTGGCGTTGGGGAGGGATGTTAGGAGAAGGACCTCGGGTTCTGGGGCCCAGGCTGTGTGCCCCGCTGCTATGGGGATCCGAAGTGCTGAGCAGCGCGAGAGCCGGGAGGTGGGCCTGGGGGACGCCTGGAGGAGGTGGCGCGCAGGGGCCTCCGGCTCCCTGGGTCTTTCAGAGAAGGGCGATCTGGATGGCTAGGTCGGCCCGCGGAGTCTCTAGGTGTCTTCTGCTCTCTGGCCGCTCAGACTCCGGGATCTGGGATATGGCACCAGTACAGGCCGAGGTCACAAAATTGTCACCATCGTCTCTGCCTTAATCCTGACCCAGGCGATGAGAAGGACAGCAGCACAGGTGATGAGGGGAGAAAGGGCCTTTGGGCTGGAAGATAGCCTTCTCTTCCCAGGACCTACTGGGCATTTACTTACAAATGTCATTCCCAACCGAGGCAGTCTCAACTCCACCAGAAGAGGTGTCTAAGAGAGTCCCACGCTCTCCTAGTTTCTGTTACCGGCAAAGCCAAGGGGTCTGGAAGCCTCCAAGAGAGGAAGATCCGAGGGCTGGGGCAGCGGCACCCACTTGACCTCGCTCATCTCCATAGGCCAGTTTGTCTTGGGGGGCAACGCTTGTCCGGCCCCCAAGATTTAGGGAGGCGGGAGCTGGCCCGTGGTCTGGGCCTCCCCGCAAGCTGCAAACTGAGGCGCTTGGCGCCGACGGCCAAGGAAGGCGCAGGGGAGCGCAGCACGCAGGCGGGGAGGCCGCGAAGCCCTTCAAGGACCCCGATTACTTTCCTTTGAATGAAAAACAACAACAACAACAACAACTGCTCCCTTCCCGAGCCCCCGCCCCTCCTTAGCCTCCGGGCACCCGCGCTCCGAGTAATTGTCGACCAGGACAGTAAACACAGCTCAGTTGCCTCAACTTTCTCCATACATAAAAGTTCCCGGCGTGCGGGGAAATTTGAATATTTGATCAGCCCCTTTGAGTGACCCTCATTAGCCTGGCGCCCTGCTAAGGCCCCGACATTGCAAGAAAGCTGCTGGGCCCGGCATTTGTATGCCTTGTTAGCGCCGCTTAATGAAGCCGCCCCGACCGCTCAAAGGCGGCCTCCCGGCTGGCGGCGCACACCTCTCGGCACCCCGCTCTGCCTAATGAGCCCCACCGCCCGCCGAAGGCCCCTCTGCCCCCCACATCCTCAAACAAGAAAAGTTTGGCTCTGTCTTGGGCCACCGCACCTCCCACTGCCAGGCCTAGGAGAGTGGGCACAAACAAGGCCTAGGTGGCTGTGGTTACCCAGCCACAAGAGAAGAGGTGGGAGACTTGGGTGGGGGGCCAGGGGATGGTTTGTGGCCTTTGGTTGTAGCCTAAGGAAAGCACTGCCAACATTTCTCAAGAGGGTCAATTTCAAATCAGTCACCCCAGTTCCTTAAAGAACTGCAAGTGGACTAACCTTGGCGTGGCAGAGAGTAGATGCCCGTGGAGGGTCAGCTTTCCATCTCCTTCCTCCTCCAAATTCCTTTGGTCTCCACTGCCCAGGAGGCTGCCTACTTTTTTTTTTTTGCAGAGATCCCGGGTGTAACAGCCAGAACTGGTGTGCTAGGGCTTGGAGTTAAGAAGGGGTGGGCACACCATCATTGCTCCCACCATCCACAGACCTCAAGCACAGTCAAATGTTATGATAGTTGACACTAGGAAAGGCAAGGTACCACAGTGCACCCTGTTCTTGTCCCCAATCCTAGTCACGATGTCTCGGATTTTTTTCTTTCATCACACATCGGGTCTCCAGGAGGCCTGAAAAAAAGCACTCTAGGCAAAAGGCCACTCTGCACAGGATCAACTCGCTGCTAGGGTGAGATTAAGACTAAAATAGGCCTGAAGGAGAAAAAGAGAGGGAGAGCTCTGGAAAGAAGGAGGACTAAAGCACCATCTACTTCTTTTCTTGGTGGGGCAAGTGACATTGTTGACCAGCAAATGTCAGGAACCTTGTTAGCAGTTGGGCTTCAGTGCTTTGAAAGAGTAGACTCCTTCCCCTCTCTACCCCCTCTCTCCCCTGATGCCCCTTTCCCTGGACAGTTGTTACTCAAGGCCCCTCCTTGCTCACCCAGCTCTTGGGCTTTTAAGGGTTACTTTTGGGGGGATTAATATACAAAGCTTGGAAAGCAGGTTGCTTTCAGGTCCACACTCTGGGCGTTCTGGAGGTGCCTACCCTCCCCCCACCCCCATGCCCACAATCTCTCAGACACACATGGGCTGGCCAGATTGGTAACCTCTGGAACCCATTCCAGAATGGCCATCTCTAGGAATGAGTGGCTCCATCCAGCTCTCATCCTCTGCCAAAAGGCCAGGTAGGCCTTGGGATAGCACAGCCTTCTGAATCCATCTGGTCTGCTCCTCTTCACTTCTCTCCCCCAGCTCAACTGGCATGCTCCGCCCCTTTTTCCATTCCACGACCTCCTAATTCAAGCCCAAACTGATGAGTTTTAGAAATCATCTCTGCCCTGGGCAAGGCAGTGACCGGGGCCTTGATCCATGAAAAGGCCAAAGGTAGGAGCGGGGAGGAGAGGAGTTGAAGCTGTTGGAGAGAAAAGGGGTCCTAAGGCGGAGGGTCTAACTCAGCTCTGTGGCCCCAAGGCCAGGCCCACCAACTGCTCAGGGGAGGAGGCGAGAGGAGGGGGCTAGGAGTCCGCGGGCCTCGGTCGGGACAGGAGGGACCTGAGGCGTCGGCGTGGGGGTCTAGATCCATAGGAGAGGGGCGGGGAGGCGGGGGTCGGGGGAGCGCGCAGGGCGAGGTGGGGCGGGGGGGGGGGGGGGGGG
>NW_011494673.1:444022-444862 GCF_000754665.1 Bison bison bison | reverse complement strand
GGGGGTTGGGGGGGAGGTTTGCGGTCTTTAAGAGCCACACTGCTGGCAGGAGAAGCGCGAGGCCGGGTGCTGGTAGCGCCTTGACCCCAAGGGGATTTAGCGGGAAGGGAGCGGCCGGGCTCCAGGGGCTTGGTCCCGGGGCAACCAGAGAGGCCGAGGCACAAGAATAAGGAGCGACCGCGTCTTGAAAGGCCGCGAGGAGGCGGCGGCGCTGCTGCTCTTGACTTCTGAGCAGGGCTTAGAAAGCCTGTCCCGGCTTAAGCCGAACTGCGGGTGCTGGGCCCTGAGGGCCGAGTCCGGGGGCTCCCAGCTCCCGGCCTCGGAACCGAGGAGGCGTGGGATGAGGGGGACACTGGGGTGGCTAGAGACCTGGCAAAGTTTCTTTTGGCTCTGCAGCCGCCAGACCCTGTTGCCGAGCTGCGAGCCTGACAGGCTGGCTGCGCCAGGCATGGCCAGAGAAATAATTTTCTTTTTCCAACTTGGGCGTTTGGTTTTGTGTGTCCACCACGCGCAGCTCCGGAGCCGGCCGACCCCACATGGATTCTCAACAGGTGGCCAAGTAAGTCCATTTAAGAATTCTGGTTCTAGCACCAGCTCCTCCCCGGGCCCCCTTCCCTTTTCCCCTCCCAGTTCCCCCCCCGCCCTCCGTGGCAGCCCCGAATTCCTGCTGCTCCTCCCGCGGGCGAAGGCGGGAGGAGGAGGTGAGGGAGGGGCTGAGTGGCGCTCTCTCCCGGGGTCCCTCCGGCTCCCAGCTGCAGCCCAGGACGGCTCCACCCGGGACCCGAGGGCCCGATCACCCTTAGGTCGGTCGTGGGCCTCGGTGCCCCGAGGCGTGTGGGG
>NW_011494673.1:443457-443922 GCF_000754665.1 Bison bison bison | reverse complement strand
GGGGGGGGGGGGACTGGGGACAGAAACCCACCTATACACCCTCTCTTATAAGAGACCGGGATCCAGCCCAGGGGGAGCACTCGCCAGCTATATACAGTAGCCCGCAGAGGAGCGTCTCAGGGGCCAGGGCTGGGGACAGGGTGGGGGAGGTGGAGAGGGCAGAAGCAGGAGGAGAAGGAAGCAGAGAAAGGCAAAGGCAAGAAATCCGGAGCGTCCGAGTGAAAAGTCAGAAAAATGTCCTCAGAGCGCGCGGGAAACAGGCGCTCGCGCCCGCGGGTGCACATCCTCTCCCTCTCACACACACGCACTCGCACCCACTCCACACAGGTAGCCCACGCACGCGGCCTTGGCAGTGCAGGGTCTCCTGCGCCGGTGCCCCAGCCCAGCCGGGAGGGACTCGCCCTCCTACTCCCTTTCCTCGGCTGCCAAGAACCCCTCCGCCCCTCCAACTTTGCCCCGAGACTG
>NW_011494673.1:442153-443215 GCF_000754665.1 Bison bison bison | reverse complement strand
ACTGCCTGGGGGAGCTGGGAGCACCCCCACCCCTCCCAGGGCTGGGAAGCAGGGAGGATCTTACCTGTGGAAAGGTAAGGGAAGCCGGGAGCAGGAAGCAGCGGCGGATAAATATTCATTAGGAAGTGTGTCTCCTTTTAAACCTCGCGGCGCGCGCTCTGGCTCCTATCTCTCTCCCTCCCTCTGTCCTCTTGTGAGGCTCTCTCCCCCTCTCGCTCAGTCTCCCCCCAACCCCCACCCTTTCCTGCGAAATGCCGGGTGGATCCCTGTCTAGCTAACCTGTTGGGAAGCCTGAGCTGCGGGCAGCGCCTGCACAGCTGTTTGCCTTCGCTCTTGGGGCGCGTGTTCCCCATCCTTCCTCCTTTCGCCCAGCCCCTTACCCCCTCCTAAATTACTACATCATTAGCTTTATTTTCCGGTGGGGGGGGGGGGGGGGGTAACGGCGCAGCCCGATGCACCTCCCCAAAGCAGGGCGAAAAGCCCGCGATTTCAGAAGCTGCCCAACTCCATCTCCACCCAGTGTAGTTTTTTCTTTTCCCTTCTTTTCATCTCCACCTCCACCCTGTACCAGCACTACTCCATCCGGATCCCCGGCTGGGTCGGCAGTGAGACTCCAGGTCTGCAGGTCCAGTGCTCAAGCTTGGGACTTCACCCTGCACTGGACGTGGGGATAGCTCTCCGAGTCCCCCTTTCCCACGTAGGTTTTCTAGGTTGACCCAGTCTGGGCACCTGGGCAGCTTGGAATTCATGATCAAAACCCCGGGGGCGCATAGCAAGACCCTCACCTCTCCAGGCCTCAGGGGCCCCGGGTCTTGGCCCTTTGGCCGAGCCTGGGAGGCTGTATGGAAAGTGGGAGAGAGGTGGCCTCACTTTGGGCGAATGCGCAGGAGACAGGCCGACGCACTGACAACAGCCTTTCACGAACAAACTGACCTGAAGTTAGCCGCGAATACTCATCTTTCTCACACTCACGAGAAAACACATCTACAGGATTCCAGGAACGCACCGGTCCCCGCACCATCCCTGCGAGAACAGCTTCCAGTCGCGTGCTAGCCACCCGCA
>NW_011494673.1:438291-442053 GCF_000754665.1 Bison bison bison | reverse complement strand
CTTGGTACCCTTCCTATCCGCTCCAGGCCCTTAGGCCTCTCCAGGGACTCTAAGAGATGGCGTGGCCCTTTAGCGTGCGTGGCGGTGGCAGGGGCTCAGGGTCCGGCATCCGGCTGAGCTTGGAGCGCCGAGGTGGGGGCGGGAGGAGGGGCCGAGGGGGCGGTCCCAGGCCAGCTCCCAGTTACAAATACAGCCGGTCCCCGGAGGAGGCCGAGGAAGAAAGTTTCGCCCCCAAAGACGTAGATTACTCACCCTCGAGGCGCCTGGACTTTCACTGTTGGTTCCTAAAAGGTCCCCAGGATCCCGGGGCGCCCTGATCCAGTTGGTGGCCTGAGTGGAGGGGTGCAGTCGCGAGCCTCTAGGCGACTTCGCGGACTCCCCCACCACTCCCATTTGCCCTGGCCCGGCCAAAATCGACCAAAAGAGATCCCAAAAGCTGTTTCGACCCTTCTCTCCCCTCCCCCCACCCAAGGAACAAGGCGCAGGATCCTCGGAGGGTCGCCCTCTTCCTGAAAAGTTAAGATGGGGAGATGTAAGGTGTAAGAGAGGCCTAGAAGGCCCTGGGGCCGGAAAACCTTATTAACCTCGCGCCCCACCTAAAGCCCCGAATTTACACTTGCACACTTCCTCCTCTTCACGCAGACTCAGGGGGTCGCATACGTCGGAGCTCAGGCTTAAAGCTGAGTCACCTGACTGTACACGGAACGTACATGCAGTTGTACCCGAATGCACAGGAGAATTAGAGGAATACTAACAGCAGGATTTGAGGGAGGGGGGAAGAAATGTCCACAGACAGTATTATTTGAATGAACGGGTGCACACCCAGTTGTGCAGATGCAGACAAAAGCCGCAGTGCCCGCGCTCGGAGTGAACCCAGCCACAGGCAGGTGTGCAGGAAGCCACATACAGGGAGAGTGGCTCCAATGAGGATGCGGAACGCGAGGCCAAGGGCTTTCTGCTAGAGAGACGGACGTTGGCTCCCCGAAGGAGAAACTTTGTTAAGCAGACTGGGTGAAATGTTCCAGATCAAGTGCTGGAGACTAGAAAGAGCACCGCATCCACCCCAAAGCCGATCCTTTCACCTTCTTCTAAGCTGGGCTGGAGACCCCCAGAAGAGGGCAATCCAGAAAATATTCATTTTGACTCGGATTATTTATTTGTTATTACTATTGGTTTATGAGATTGGGTTCTGAAGGATAGGGTGGAAAGCATAGACGCCTTCACTCAAAAGCTGGGAGATTTCTAATAGGAACGTTCAACCCCAACCAGGATTCAAGAAGCCAGGAGGCCCTTATTTTGCCCCCTTGTCTCCCTTTATGCCAAATTTAGTCGTTAAAAAGAGCCTTAGCTAGCTGCATACTCTCCTGCCTTCACCTCCACCCCAATTCCCTTTATATCAAATAAATCCACAAAAGAACACTCCAAAGCAAACTGAATTATTTGGTTTGTTAGACTGATTTTCTTGGTGAGATATTGGCAACTTCTCACTCCCTATTGCTCAGTTCCAAACAGAACCTACTGTCCTGGTCAACTTGGAAGTCAGGAAGGGGGATTCCTAGAGTAGCTCTCCCAAAAGACAAGTGCACAGGCTTGATTGTGGTTTCAGCTTTTTGCCTGCCCCGGTCCCAGTAAACCTTGCAGATAGTAGCCACCATGGTTTTCCTGCAGAAGAGGCTAGCACCCTGGGTGTAATGGTGCCCTTACATCCACTTCACTTCCCTCCCTAAATCTCTCTCTAAAAGTAGAGGGTTCGCTTGGAAAATTCTTTTAGACTAAAATAGGATGGGGAGGGAGGAAGAGGGTTTTCTGGGCTAGCAAGTAGATAACATCCTGCAAGGGGTAGAGGAAGGTTCCTCTTGTGAAAAAGAGATGAGCCATCCTGTAAACCTGGAAGGACAGGTTGAAGCAGATGTAGTTGCCCTAGAAATGTAGAGGGTAGAGTAGGGATCTGAGTAGGAAAGAATGTTTTCCCTTTTGGGGTCAAACACTCTGCCCCTTCTCCCCCTATACTTAATTCCTGGAAATTTTAGCAAGAGTCGTTTTGAACAATAAAGAGTGAATCACTTTAAAGTCTGTTAATGTTTCTTGGAAGGACAGTTTCTTCCAAGACCTTTTTCTTTCTCCAGGTCTGTTTTTCCTTATTCCCTAATAAGGGTCCACCTGCTGTTGTACCTCAGAAGGAGACTGTGACAGAAGGGGTGGGGGTGAATAAAGGGACCATTGCTCCCACACCCGAAGTGTAACTTCCATTCCCTGTAGCTGAGATTCAGGACATGTGGAAGCAAACTCCTTTCCCTTGGGGCATTTCTTTCTCCCCTCTTTGGATAGTTTATTTAGACCAATAATAAATAATTATTGGTCTCTCTCCCAATAATAAATAACAATCAGCATTTTAGAGTTGGAGATGTTGGCTATTACTTACCAATGAATTCTACAAGATTCTCCAAACTCTGCTTGTTTGATTTAGAAAACTCCGGTTACATAGCTAAGCTCATTGCAGCATTTATCACTCAAGCAGAAAAGCAGCTCGTTTTCTCATAGCCCCACATGCCCCATGTACAGTCACTGGAGCGAATTTATTTTTCTCTGTGTTTCCTAAACGCCCTTGTCACCGCTGCCCAGCCACAGGGCTCAGGGTAAAACTAGGGAGGTTTGTGACCTCTGGAATGGAGGTGCACTGTGTTGTTAGAGTTTTTTGTTGAGATGAGTTCTTAGCGATCGTGAGCTCCTCTCCCTCCCTCCCTCCCCCGTCCCAGCCTCTCTCTCTTTCTCCCTCTCCTTGGTCCCAAATGAGCCAACTGTAGTTGCACGCGTCTTCCTTACGAGAAACCCGCCGCGCAGATAGAAGCAAACCATTTCCGCTGCCCGGGGCAAAGGGCTGAACTTCGTTGTCCAGTCCAGTGCTGAGGCGGGAAAGTGTGTGTCGGGGGCGGGGGATGTCTATGCGGGTGGGGGAGGGGCAATCATCACTTTCCACAATAAAAATAACCAGATACCCCTTTAATCGCTCCCGTTAACAGTGCCCTTGCGCCAGAGAGACCGTCTCACCTCCAAAGGCGTCTTCACCCCCGGAGGGCCCAGGCTTCCAGCCACAGCCCGGCAACACTGGGCCCGCGCGCCCGAGAGGAGGTGCTCCGACGGCAAAAATCCCATACATTTTTAACTACAGTGATTACTAAATTAATAGCAGGCACTAAGACAGATGTCAAAACGTCTTGAAAATGTTTATCTGTGAATAATTGAGAAGGTGGTGGGACGCATTATCTGATTGTGTAATGAAATATGTATGAGGAACAGCTGTTTGCAACAGTCCCCTCCCGCCGCCTCCTCAGCCGGGGCCCTTCTCTTGAAAGCAGAAGTCTCGATGAAGTTGGTTGCCCACTTCCGAACACTTGGGAGCCCTCTGGGCCCCTCTGGGGCTGCTGGCAGAGCTGTGGTTCCAGCGCGCGCCGGGGACAAACTCGCTTCTTGGCGGAGGACATCAACGTGGAGTCACCCCTCGGCCTCGCTCTTTTGGCTTTGGTGGCGGGGTGAGGCTGCCCCGCCGGCCGACCTGGCCTTCGTGCCTTCGGGACTGGCAGCGGGCTTGCCTTGCCCGACCCAAGGAGAGCGCGGGCTCCGGCGGCGGCGGAGGCTCGGTCCTGGCTTGCGCCCCCTGAGTGGGGCGGCCTGCTCTAAGGCGAGGGCCTGGAGTCAACGTGGGGTGACGGGGCTCCCAAGGGGGCTTTGTTTGGCGCCGCGGCCACACCGCGAACTTCCTTC
>NW_011494673.1:419422-438191 GCF_000754665.1 Bison bison bison | reverse complement strand
GCGAACTTCCTTCCAGCCCCCAGCCGGTCCCCACCCCAAACCCGCGCGCCGGCCCCGTTTGTTTTTCCCAGTCCCACGCCCTCCACCGGCGCGCGCCAACAGTTCTCGGGGCGGCGTCAGCGGCTCGGGGCTGTGGCCCAAGGCAGGCCCGAGTCCCGCTGGGCTCAGCGAGGCGAGCTCCAAACGCGCAAAGCGCGGAGAAGGAGCTCGCGGTCTTTCTGAAATTCTGGGGTAGGGGTCGGTCGGGCCGGGGAGGTGGCCGAATGAGGCGCATGGCCTTGGCGGGAGGCAGAGGCCCAAGTCCTGGTCTCGGAAGGGAGCGGGCGGGCTGCGCCGCCGCCACTCACCCCACTGCCGCCGGGTCCCGTCCCCCTGCCCCAGCCAGGCAGAGAGTGGCAGCGGCACGGGAGTTACACGAGGACTGACCCTCTAGACTTGGACCTTGAACGCGGCGTGGGCAACATTCTAGACCTGTGACCCCTTGTGGGCGTGATGTTTTCTTCTCCGAGTTCCAGGCGCCGCGTATCGCGGCGAAGGGTGCCCTGAGCCCTGTGCTACCCGCGGCCCGCAACCGGGCTATAGGCCAGCCCGCGCCCCCCACCCCCCGCCTTTGCGGCCTCCCAACTCTTCGTCCTCCCGAACCTGGCGACCCCGTCATTCGTTCCCGGCGTCCAGCCTTTGGCCCCGCCAGCCCTTCGGGCACCGCCGGCCCTGACCGCTCCGGGGCCGGAGAGCGGAGGAGCTGCGGCTCCAGGGCAGCGAGCGTCTACGAGGATTCCACCCGCTGCCTCTGAGTCGAGATGCGCTCGGGCGTTATTTCTCGGGCGTCCCCCCTTTTACCTAATCCCTATGCTTTTATTCTAATCCCACACATTACGGTTAATCTGTAATGATACCGCTTCGGAGGTACCTGTTGCATGGGAGGCACGGTAATTTGTAGCCTTGGAAACAGTTTCAAATAAAGATTATAAACTGATGTCAACTGTGTTTATTTTCGGCGCAGGGGGGAGCTGGGGGCCTGGCAGGCCCGGGGCGGAGAGGACGGAGTCTGGGCAGAGAAGGACCAAGGCGCGTGGGGCAGAGCCGGGTGGGCAGGAGTCCAGGGGCGGGCGAGCACCAGACCCCGCTCCACTAGCTCCCGTCGGCGCCTGGTGTCTTTTTGAGTTTTTCTTTTTGGGAAATCGTGTGGTCTTAAATCTTGAGGCATAGCGAAAGAGGAACAGTTTGCAAAATTGAGGAAAACTTGGTGAACTTGAACCACTGTGTTTTATGAATTAGCATTCAGCCGGGGCCCTGCGTCTCTTGGAGGGACGTTGAAACCGCTGAGAGCAGAGAAAGCAGAGAAAGGGCGGCTTGCAGGACCCTTCAGCTGCAAGAAGGCAGAGCCGCGTCGGTACCGATCACTCAGCGCTCGGAGCTTCCTCCTCTATTAAACACACCCGCAACTGCAGCAACAACAACCAAAAATTGTTCGCACACCGAAAGCAAAATTAAACATAATTGCTTTTATTTATCTCTTGCTTTTAAATCATTAAAATATTTTTAGTTACATTGTATAAAATAGCATCCACTCTGATTATTACCTGCCATATCTGTTGATCCGCTCCTTGAGTATTCAACCCAGAAATATTAACAATTAAGAAAAAAGCAGATCTTATATATTGTATCTGTCAAGATATGTTACAATTTCCATTAACAAAAAAACATTCTTGTTGAAGAAGCTATGAAGCATATCTTTCATGAGCACTTTATTAATAATCATAGTTGTCAAAAAGAATTAGATATGCATAGATTGTAGATGCAAAGGAAATATTAGATGCACAGAATAAAATATACAGTGGGATTGAAGCATAACTATTTTTCTTTTTAAAATAAAATTTTACCCAGGTGAAAAAAAACTGAGCTATTAAGCTTACTTAAAAGATGGCTTTGTTGGTTTAATTATACTGTAGTTATTTTATAAATATGTTTCAAAGGAAGCTTGCCATATTGCATGTCAATGAGGACTGTAAAGAAAAGCTCACAAAAGCTAATGCATACCAAATACCAAATTTTAGTCATTAGCATTCCTATTTATTACAAACTAAAGAAACCTATTAACAGACAAGAATTTCTATTTAGCTAGCATTACAATGTTTGGCCATTAAAATAAAAAGGGCAAAGTATATACGTATTTTTTCCCCTTGGAACTATACTTTTTTTTTTTTTTTTTGCCTAGAAGCTCTGGTGAAATTGGAAGATGTTTTTCATTGGGGAAATGCGGTTCTACAGTGGGAATGGGCCAGAGGGGCCAGAACCACTATTTTTAGTTACCGAGCTTAATGCTATTCTTTTGGGAGCAAGAGCAGTGCAGGGCTGGGTCTGTGCAGCTTGTGGAGGGCTGCATAGTTACCACAGTCTGTGAGGGGGCCCTTTGTCTTTAACTTGTGTCTTGAGCATATGCAAATTATTAATTGTTTTCCCTCTGGGGGAGGGAGTGGATAGCAATGGTAATACTGCTTTTGTTTGGATATTAACATTTCCTTAAATGCTCCCCAGGCAGGGTACTTCTCCCAAGGCGGATCCCCCTAGTTGGAAAGCCCACCACCTCAATGAATACAAGTGTATTAATTCTAGAAACACACACAGACAGGTTTGTGTCATTTCAAAAACCTTTTGCGTTGAGCAAAAGCGGCAATCCTGTTCTCACAACAGAAGTAAATGGATGTATAAATATTTTTGAATGCTGATTTGAGAAGGGAAAGAAACTTTTCAACCATTCTAACAGTCAGAAAATTTAAACATCTTTTTTCTTCCTAAAATCGGGGCAGATTTTTTTTTCCCTAATTGGGTATGGAAAGAAGTAAATATTACAGGAACTGAAATGAAATGTTTGGGATGATAAGGAAGGGTTATTTTGAATTAGGTGAGATATTTTTAAGTGCCCAATAGGAAAAAAATAATAGTTATATGAGCTTGTTAAACCAAGCAACTTGAAGCATAGGTTCTTCTGGCCTGACGTTGGATTCTGCCGGCATTGATGGACTTCTAGCATTTAAAAGCTTGAAAAAATGTTAGAAAAGTGCTTCCCCAAAAGACCCATATGAAAACAGCAAGTATCAGAAGGAAGGAAGAGAATACGTGAATTCTTGATTTAAAAAAAGAAAATCTCTCTGCCAAAGTCATCAACATTTGCAAACCCCACAAAAAATGTTTAGCTTTCCAATAGTAAAGTTCACTGTGTTGTGTTGGTGGGGGCAAGTTATCTCTCTTGTGATTACTCGGGCAACAATAAAGAGGGGAAAGTGTACTGATTCCTACACTGCAAACTTTCCCTGAGGGCAGTAACAAAAGTCACTGTATTAAGCAGGAAGCTTGGTGACTTAATGCTGGCAGTTTCAGAAAAAAAAAAAAAAGTGAACTCTCTCCATTTCTATCCCATTATGTCTGGACAAAGTATCAGCCCCCAAATTTCTAAAGCATATTTGATCCAAAGGTGGGGAAAATTGTTTTAAATACCTAAAAGGATGAGGCTTGCCTCAAAGGCCAGATCTACAGAATTATTTGGATAATTTGACTCATCTTATTCATCCCAAATGAACAAGTCTGATTTTGCCTCCACTTCAAGAAAGCACATATTATCTAGATGGGCTTCCCACTTGCCTCTCCCTTATCTGTATCTTTCCCCAGCATCAAATAGCCAAGGAAGAGAAGGCTGTTTCCCATCAGTTGTGTCCGACTGTTTGTGACTCCATGGACTGTAGCCTGCCAGGCTCCTCTCTACATAGAATTCTCCAGGCCAGATTACTGGAGTGGGTACCAGGGGATCTTCCCAACCCAGGGACTGAACCCAGGTCTCCCTCATTGTCGGCGGATTCTTTACCATCTGAGCCACCAGGGAAGCCCATATTTAAACTAAGGTCATTTAAATCTTAACATGGGTGAAAGATAACCCTGCTTTCAGTTCTCTTAAATCTCATTCCAAAGAGCGTATCAGGGAGACCATCTCAGTGATAAGATGGAGACCCTTTTCTCAGGGAGCTAATCCTCATCTTGGGAAGAGGAACTTAGATAGGTCAGGATGGCACAGAACAGTGCTGTTCTTATGGGTGTCCAGTCTGGGAGCCCACAGGAGGGAAGCATGGGAGAAATCTTAGAAGGCTTCCTGGAAGAGGTGGGCTTTGTGTTGAAGCCTTGAAGGTTGAGTATGACATGAGATGGTGAGGAGGATGATTTATAAACAGAATTACTATACAGTTAAGATATAGTGACAGGTCTTACATAAACAGGCATTCAAAAGTGCTTATTTAAATAAATGAGTGGAATTATTTAGAAGCCTAATAATAAACTCCTCTAAACTTTTCTCCTTTGGACAGCCCATCTACCATGTTAACCTGTTAGCATGTTAAGCTCTCTCCACCCATTTAGTGTTGTATTTTCCCCTCATTCGGGCTGAGAGACCACAGTTTGTGGTTACTGATGTCTAGGGCTGAATAATACCCATTGACACCAGGCAGTGAGTGAAGGTTCTTATTCAGAGGAGACTTCTCCAGTCTTGCAAAAATGAGGGGATTCCTGCAATCATAAGGAGTTTGGGGTTTTGTTTTTTCACAAATCTTCCTCTTAGGGTACCAATTTAATGTTTTGTTTGAAACATCCTGGAATGCAAAATGATGAAAGGGAACTTTTTAGGTTTTTATACACAGAGCAGATTCCACTGAAAATGACCTCTGGATTAGAAACAAGGAAACCAGTTAGTGCCACTAATTAGTGAATGCATAATGTGGTTCACTCAATTCAGCTTCACTTTTTTTTTTCCCTGAGAGATAGGGACATTACTGGCTACCTTTGTCTATGTGGTAAGACTTTGTTTTTGTTCTTTAAAGAAGAAACAATAGTGAGGTAGTCTTTTTTCATAATTCTGGCTTCCAGCAGTTACAGGATTTGGGTGATATTAATCAATTACGGATAGGTGTTTTTTTTTTTTTTTCTCCTCTGGAAACAGATGCTTATTAGTTTAATCTTTAAGATACAAATTTTAAAATGACAACAACCAGAAAAATAAACAATACTGCCAAGCTGGGAAATCTACACCCATAGAGTCTTTTCTTCCAAATGTATTTTTATGCTTTAGTAGAGTCTGGATGCCTAGGACATACAATCCACATTAGGATACGGCAGAGATTTGCTCTTCAGAAAGTATTAATACCTTCACTGAGCACAGTGGTGCCAGACTTTATCATGCACCAGGCTGAATATCTCACATGGCCGTTCTTTCTGCTGAATCTTCTCTACTCTGCCCTCACCTCCACCTCTGCTCCAGAAATCTGACTTTCTTCTGGTTCTTCTTTTCTTTTTTTCCTAAACAAGCCATTGTTTCTTCCTAAACTAAGCATGAAAGTCAACAAGTTGAGGGCAATTCCATTTCAATAATAAACAGATGTCTTTTGAGTTCCCGAGACCCAAGTAAAGGCCCTTCCACGGGAAGCACCTTATTCAAAAGGAGGAAACACCAAGGATTATGAAGGATTTGGCTGTGAGTGCAGCTGAAGTGGAACCAGCCTCCCACCCCCACGCCCTGTACAGTCCCTCCGAGCTCATCCGAGGGAAACTTGCTTTCCCAAGAGCCCATCTTTTCCTGGTTGTAAAATGTGTTCCGTCCTAACATACACAGGCTAAACATATGGCAAACAGTGTGAAGAGAACATGTGTCCATTACCACTTCCAAGGGCAGAGCCAGGACGTGTGTTCAGTAAAGGAATTCTTGTATGGGAGCCCTACACCATAATTCTCCAATGAAAGTTGAACTGACCTCAATTTGTGTGGGCAACCTGCTTTGTGTATGTGTGTGTGTGTGTGTGTGTGTGTGTGTGTGTGGTGTATTTACAAGGCCAGATGAATTCAGGCCACTCAGTTTCTTGGTATTGAGGAGGAAAAAAGTACTGGATAACCTTGTGTGTATGTGTCGAGAAGGAGGGGTCCCCAGAGATTAGAAAATGAAGAGGGGCTGGAATTTTTATTTTAATTAGTCTCATATTTCCCTGGAGAGCTTTTCTGAGCATATGGTCTTCTTTCTATTTACTTGTCTGCAGCCAAGTGTGGAGACTCACCAAGCCCAGGAGGAAGAGTGGACCATCTTGACCTAAGCTGAATTATGAAAAAAAGTTAGCCCTGGCTTCCAGAAATACTAAGTCACACGGAGGCAAAGTTAAGGCCGGGTCACCAAGGATAAAACAGAAGCTGCTTCCATGACTCAAAGGTCCACATTAACCAGAGGACACACTGAAAACCCTCTTCTTGTGTGAGACATGGAAAGCCTGCCTCAAGGGTGGACTTCGCTTGATACGGCAAGTGAGGACTGTATCCTTCAGTCCTGATACCCAGGTCACATCTTCAGCTCCTGCCAGATCATGCTGTGAGGGAGGGTGGATCAGGGACAGGGGAGGGGTCTGCAGCATCAGCCAAAGCAGCCAGAATTGGGGCGGGAAGAACCTATCAACTTGCCTTGGAGACGGCAAGTCCCTCCACCCACTGAAGGAAGGTACCCACCTGGGACAGAGAGGGTTATTAAGTCCTCCCCTGAGTCACAGCACTGATGTCCCCAGAAGATCTCCAACCCTCTGTAGTAATCTATAGTATGAATCAGTTGGGGTGAAAAAGCTTCTTCTATCAAGTTTAACAACTTTCTGGTGTAACTTCTGAGAGGGTTGATTGCTTATTCATGTGGAAGCAGGACGCCCAGTTCATTTTGCCTGTTTTTGCTACTCTTTGTTGGGTTTGGGAGGCTGTTATGGTAGCTGAAAATGGCTTCTCAAGTGACATTTGCTGACATTCAGTGAAGTACATTTATCAGTATTCGGCAGCTCACCTCTACACATGCAATCCATTTTGTTTTGTTCTTCATAGCAACCTCCTTTCCGACACCCGTGCCCTGAAAATGATAAATGGCAAGGTGGCATATTTCTCAAGCTGCACTCAAATGTCACTGTGAAAAATCTTTAATGGACTAAGTGTAGCTCTTCACATTACAACTTGTCAGGTACTGAGAAATTCTAGAGTTTCTCCCTAATCCACAAGTCTTTGGAACCACACATCTGCAAGCAGAGACTAATTATAAGCTATACCAGTCAGACCTAGGCAAGTAGAAACCAAGAAGAAAACATCTGATATCAGCTAATTCATCTTTACTCTTATTCTCATTCCATTTTTGCTACTTCCCTTCCTACTCAGAGACCATGCCAGGTATGAGTAATCTGTTACTCTAATTAAGTGGGTGACAGCCCCCACCCCATGCCCCATGCGGGCTTGTAATCCAGTTGTTCAACCAGCCTTCTCCAGAATATCTTCACTCTTCTCCTGCAAGACTCAAAATCTCTAGGACCTCTTCCATCCCTCCACCAAATCCCTGATTCCAAATTATAAATCCTGGCCCCTAACTGTTGACAATGAGATAATTCAGAGGTACCTAAGATGTCTGGCTAGAAGGGCCCTTTCTCCTATCTCCCTAATTTTTCCTTTTCAGACCATCCTTCCAGAGAGCTGAAAGTTTTACCTCACTGCCAAAAAGGTCTGCCTATGCCAAAAAGGTCTGCCTATTTTTTCATTACCACCACACTGCTCTCAGGGGAACAGCCTTCAGGCACTCATCCACCCCTCAACATGGCTTGCTCACTCGGATGCTATCTTTGCAAGGGGTCTCTATTCCCTGGAGTGTGGGCCAACATGGAATCAGCCCTTGCCCACTGTGGTTGGGGGAATTTGCTGATTTGCCTCTATTTGAGATGTGTTCCAATGAGAGAACCATTATCAATTAATATTGATTTTACAATCAATGTTCGAAGGTCAATGAAGTTGGGAGAAGGTAACCTAAAGCCAAGGGAAAGAAGCAGTGCCACCCCAAACTGTGCCAGCAAGTTCATCTTTGGCCAGATGCTGAAGACTGGGATGTTTTGGTTTTCCTCTGACCACTTAAATCTCACCCAGTTTCTAATCTTGGTATTTGCTTCTAGACCCCTTGGTTGGGCACCTCCCTGGCTCTCCTATTTTTTCTCTACTATTGTCCTTGGCCTTTTTCCTCCCTTACTAGCTGTCCCCTCTGGCTCCTAGACCTCAGGGACCCCTCCAATAAGGACAGGTCTTTGGTCATATAGATGCTCAACAATCTAATAGTCTCCCAATCTAAAATCTTTAAATGCCTCCATTGCTATGCTTTTGTGTTTATTGTGTCTCGGTTTTCAGACCTTTTCAAAGTCTTCGAGCTATGCCAAAACTAGGCTAAGAATTTTGTCGTTTCTCATATCTTAGAATAAGAAAGGGAAATAAATTGTGTCCCTAGTGGTCAGGCGTGGTAGGGCACAAAGAGTATAGATAACCTGCTAGGTATTAAAAAGCAGAGACATTACTTTGCCAACAAAGGTACCTCTAGTCAAAACTATGGTTTTTCCAGTAGTCATGTATGAATGTAAGAGTTGGACTATAAAGAAAGCTGAGTGCCGAAGAACTGATGCTTTTGAACTGTGGTGTTGGAGAAGACTCTTGAGAGTCCCTTGGACTGCAAGGAGATCCAACCAGTCCATCCTAAAGGAAATCAGTCCTGGGTATTCATTGGAGGGACTGATGCTGAAGCTGAAACGCCAATCCTTTGGCCACCTGATGCGAAGAACTGACTCATTGGAAAAGACCCTGATGCTGGGAAAGATTGAAGGTGCAAGGAGAAGGGGATGACAGAGGATGAGATAGTTGGATGGCATCACTGACTCTATGAGCATGAGTTTGAGTAAGCTCCAGGAGTTGGTGATGGACAGGGAGGCCTGGAGTGCTGCAGTCCATGGGGTCGCAAAGAGTCAGAGATGACTGAGCAACTTAACTGAACTGAACTGAAATGCCTGCCCAGCAGGGCAGAGACAGAGGATCCCAGGTAACTGCCTGGGGATGGCACGGATATGAGACCAACAAGGGCCCAGCCATACCCGAACCCATGACTTAGCAGGCTAGGACATATCCCAGGGAAAAGTTGGTGTGTCAATTGTCCCTGTAATTTGATCAGGGCAGACAATTAAACCAGACAGCTGAGGGGGAAATATGTCATAATTTTTGGAAACTGCTAAAAAACCAGCACAGGGTTGGGGCTGATTTTTGGAAGCAATGATTAAATCTGTATTTTCATGGCTATTTTGTGCATTTGTATAAGCTGTTTTAGATCTAAAGGTCAAAAGATAGGAGACAGCAATATCCTATTTTCTTTGTTGGCTGTTGGCTATTCAATTGTTCCATTATTGCTTTAAAAAAAGAAGAAGAAGAAAGAAAGAAATGCTTGAGTAGTTCTTTCTAAAATCAGTGGCAATTCCATTGTCTCTCATTTGATGATCAAACAATACCTGGGTTGGATGTTGAACCTCAGATGACATATGTGACTACTGGGTACCCTGTATATAAGTGTGTGTGTGTGAGTGTGTGTGCATGTGTGGGAGCAGGCTCTTGAAGGGTGGGGAGTAGAGGTGAGGAGGGGCACTTTTCAGAACCTGGGAAACTGTAAGGATGCCGCCATCCAGTTCTCTCACCTGACAAATAAAACAACCTTAGTTACAATCCATAATTACAGTCTGCATGTAGTAATTAATACAAGGTTTCTTTTTCAGACAATCTCATACATTCTAGCTATTCTTCCTTTTATTTAACCATTTCAGAGCCCAGGTTAGGAAGAACTGTGTTGACATCGTTTTGGTTGGGCACATTCTCTGAGGGTGAAACCATGTCCACAGTGTAGAGCCTGCTTTGCCACCTCTTGTCACTTCCCAAGGTACATCCTAAGCTAAGGCTGGGGTCAACATTCTTTATGCATGACCTCTTTATTAGCCTCCATTGCAGAGATGGATTGTCAAATACCTTCTTTGGAGTCTGCACACCTCCTGGGCTTTGGCTGTGCTGTTCTCTGTGCCAGAAACTCTCCATACCTTTCCCCCCGACCCTACCTGTCTGACCTTTAGTCCTTTAAACTCCCTCAGGCATTGTCTTCTCCAGGAATTCCCTATCCTCCCCTCCTCCCACATCCTGCAACACACCTCCCTCCATCAATCCTCTTGTTTATTGGATCTTTCACATCCACATACAAGCATCCTCTATAATCTATTAGTCAATGTTCTGCAACCACTGTGCCAACCTTGCAGCCAGGGGCCATATGTCGGCTGCAGTTGTACAGTAGACTTGTCCACATTTGCTGAGCAAATCCGCCACACTTCCTGAGCAGAAGGACAGGTAAGGGTGCAGAGGAATTCGTTGGAAATGACAGGGACATGGAGCACAGGCAGAGCCCAGGTATGTTCGATACAAAGACATGAGTTTAGTCTGAATCCATCTGTCCTAATTCCAGGCCCTGTCTGGGCAGGTCCTTTTCTCCAGAGCTCTCCAGGAAACCTTTTTTCAGTTTCCCCTGTATTGCCTTTGGGGGGGAGGGCAAGTGCTTTCAGTGAGCAAGTAGGTCCCACATCTGATTCAGGTCAAATGGTCTCTTACATGTTCTTCAGCTATAATCCCTCTCCTCTGGCACCATCTTCTAGGCTCTTCTTCGCTGTCACAATCTATCCCCTTTGGTTCAGATTTTACTTTCTCTTTTCTGCCCCCTGCCTACCAGCATCTGCCTTGTATCTGAAGTCAAAACACAGTTTTACTGACAGAGCAGACTGTTGCTTACTCCATAAGAGGCTACATATCGCTCCTCTTCAGGTAAACAATTTCAACAGGTGAGATCCACACACACCTGTTTCTGCCTTCACACCCATTCATTTACCTATTGTCTGTGACTGCTTTCCTACTGAAACAGCAATGCTGAGTGGTTGTGACTGAGGTCATACAGCTCAGAAAGCCTAGCATTTACTCTTTGGCCCTTTATGGAAAGTGCCCTGATCTCTGTTTATAGAGGATGCTTATATGTGCATAAGAATGATCTGGCAAAGAGGAGGAATTGATGATATTGGAGCTAGGGAGTAGAGGGATCATTGGGGCAAAATCCCTGAGAAGGGAACACACAACAGGTTCCAGAGCCCAAGGGAAGAACTGGATTTTGATGGGAGTCAAGACATATCATCTGCTAAAACAGACAGGAAGATGGAGCGTGCGTACAGGCACAGGCAGGTAGGACAATGAGGGCGTTCCCGTCAATTGCCTCTATTAGCTCCATTGTACGTGTGAGGCAAGGTCACAAGCTAGAAATTTAGGGGATAAGGGAGGTGTACGGGCAGAGGAGAAATTGTAGACAGTGGGGAAGTGAGCACACGAGAACATTAACTAGGATGCCTGTTCCGTGTTGTGGCCACCGTCTAAATGAAGGCAGTGAGCACGGCGGTGTGCTATTCTCCAGCAGTGTCCACAGGCTCCAGTGCCAGCAGGGGTGGTTGAATTTCATCAGCGGCAGGGCTCTGCCAGGTGTGTCAAAGGGGTGAAGGGAGAAAGGAGTAGTGGCCTTCGGTGCAATGGGAATGACTAAGGATCACAGCAGGTCATGGAAGCTCAACTGGTGAGAAGAGCGGTGAGGAGTGAGAAAGGGGTGAGGTAGTGGGAAAGCGGTAGGGTCAGTCCATGGGCTGGAGGTCATGACGAGGTCAATGCTCCTTTGGAGAATATGAGAGCTGGAAGGATCAGAGGTCAAAGAATGGGGAGCATGATGTCCAGATTTCCGAGGTAGAGCAGTTCCTGGTGATGGTAGGATATAGATAGAGTGTAGCCATGGGAGTGGGAGAGAGATAAGTGAGAGTCAGGGAGGTCAAGACACTGAGAGGCCATCCAAGAGCATGCACTCTGATACTCAGTCGTGTCTGACTTTGCAACCTGAGGAACTGTAGCCGCCACACTTCTCTGTCCATGGGATTCACCAGGCAAGAATACTGGAGAGGGGTACCATTTCTTCTTCCAGAGGATCTTCCCAACTCAGGGATCGAAACTGCATCTCTTATATCTTCTGCAATGGCAGGCAGATTCTTTACCACTGAGCTACTTGGGAAGCCCCAGGGAGGGCACCTACAGTTAGCCAAACTGGGGACAGGAAGTGATGTGGAAAGGAAGTGAATGGATGAGGGACAGAATCTTCAGTTGGGTTGGGGGTGACTAAGATGACAGCAACAAGGGACGAGAAACCGGAGACACAGTGTAATTGTCAAAGTGTCAGGGGCCCTTGAAGCAGAGCAGAGATGGGTCTAGAAGTAGCAGTGGGAACAAGACGGACCCCCTCTCTCCCCAAACTCAGTGGTTTAGGGAGAGTGAGGGATAGATAAAAGAATTTCCACCTCAGAGGACTGCCAAGTGAGGCCTCGGGGAGAATGAGCTTCAGTGAACGTAAGAAGAGAAAAACATTCAGGGAAGTTTTTGAAGAGGTAGGAGCTGTGCTGGTTTTCCAGTGTGCCTCATTGGCAGGGCTGGGGAGTGGGGGGAGAGCTGGGGAGGACCCTGAATTAGATTAGGGTGGACAGAGCTGTACTGGGTAAGGTCTGGGAGGCGAACTGGAAGACTTGAACTTCTGGGGAGGACCAAGTTGGCAAGGATGTGTAGATATAACAGGATTCAGTTGTGAAAGCCTCTCTGAGGTGGGAGAGGTGGAAGAACATGGGGTCCCCAGACGGTCCCCAAATCTACTGTAGCTCAGGATGTTGTGTAGTCTGGTGGGTAGTGAGAGGCTCCCCAAGGATCTACCATCTTAGGCAACATGGAGGGGGAGGGCGCCTGGGTTGGGAGGAGCCCTGGCAGTGAGAGCAGTAATCACTAGGGTTGCTGTGACCCTTCCATGGAGGTCAAGAGGCGGGCGGGGGTTGGCGGGGTGCAGGGCCCTCAGCTTGTGCTGATCATTCTTATCAACACGCTCCAGTACAAATAAACGAACCAAGTCACAGCCATCAGATTCCTCCCTTGAACCTGCTGACCTCTCCAGCCCCCACCCCATTTACCTGCTTCTCTTCAACATGAAACAGCCCCAAAGAGCTGAGGATGTTGTCTGGTCTGTGTCCTGTCCCCACCCCTTCGCTAAGATCACTCTTCTCAAAGACAGGCACATGGTACCCATGGAGGCCTTCCGTCTGCTCTTGAACATGCAGAGTCCCCTGAACCCCATTCCCAAACCGTCCACCTTAATGCCTTTGCACAGCCTCTTCTCTTTCCAGAATGCTTTCCCCTCACATTTCTGTTGTGGCTTCTTACTGTTACATCAGTTCTAATACACCCTCTGAGAGAGGCTTTCCCTGTGGAGCCCTCTAACCCGGCTTCTGAAGTCATTCCATCACATCGCCCTGTCTTATTGTCTTCACGACTTGTCATGCCCTCAGAAATGATCTTCTTCATTTATTTGGTTAATTTATTTATGTCCCACTTCCTTGATCTAGAATGTAAGCCCATGGAAGCCAGGACCTCATGTCTTCTTCACTGCTGTATCTTTAGCATTGGAAACATTAACTTTTTCCTAGATGTCCAATAATTACTTGTTAATAAAATTAGCCTTATAAAGAGAGCCTTAAAAGAGAACTCTTGAACTCAAGAATGCACAATTTGTCTACAGAGATAATTAAAACCCCTTCAGCCCTCTGCCAGGATGGCCTAGGGATCATCATAAAAGTACAAATCCATAGGACCCATCAGAGACTAAATCAGAATCTCCAGGGGTGGGTCTGGACTCTGTATGCTGAATCAGCTCCCCAAGCAAGCCATTGGCAGTCAGCAGGTATGGGTGTGAGGAATGGACATTTAGAAACCTCATTCATTTTTTCCCCCACAAAGAATCATTGAAAACTTCTGTGGTACCCAGCTCTGCGAGGGACTCAAAGAACATCCTGTTACAAGTAAGAGAAACCTAGTCAAACTACCATCATTAAAATAATGGGGAGCTTTCAGTTAAGGGATGCAAGAGTATCTCAGAGAGCCAACAAGCAGGAATGGTTGCCTCAGAGAGGTCTTGGGGAACTTCCCTGGTGGTCCAGTGGTTAGGAATATGCCTGCCAATGCAGAGGACACAGAACGGATCCCTCTGTCCTGGAACTAAGATCCCATATGCTACAGGACAACTAAACCCACGCACCACAATCACTGAAGTACACACGCCCTGGAGCCTGTGCTCTGCAGCAAGAGAAGCCACTGCAGTGAGAAGCCCAAGCACTGCAACTAGAGCAAGCCCTTGAGCTGCAGTGGAGACCCAGAGCTGCCAAATAGATGGATGAATGAATGAATGAATTTTCAAAATTATAAATGAAAAAAGAGAGGTCTGGGACCAGAAGTGGAAGAGGCACCATGAGAGAGGTGGCCATTCTCACGCTTACTCACTCTTGCCTCTGCTTTGTTCACACTCCACTGCTGGTTGATGGTGCTGCATCTTTGTATGCATGGTAGGCCAAAGCCCCCTCAGTTCTAGGACTTCAATCTCCTCCCTTCAGGTGACCAGCAGACAGTACTCTCTTCCCTTTTGGCCAAGTCCAAAATGCCTGGAGAGAGTTTGGCCTAATGGGTCAGAAGTTGACCCAGAGGACTGATCCCTTATATGAATGGAGGCTTGTTCTCAGAAGGTTGTGGGTTTGACAGTCTACAACATGTTAGGAATGACGAGCTACCACTGGGGTATGGAATCTTTGATTAGATCCTCTCTGGGGTGGAAGTGGCATTTTTTTTTCAGTTGCTGCCACCTGTTAGTGAATGAGTTTATCAAGTTCTTTCCTGATGGAGAGGTCTTAGAGAAGTCTGGAAATAACCCTGAAGTCACTGAGTACCCAAGAGAGGGTAGGGAAGATGTCATGAGGGTTTAAAAGGTTGCACTGCTCTTCCGAGAGCTCTGTGAGGCATGTAGACAATCTGAGGTAAGGGCAGCTGTATGTCATGTGAGTCACTTGAACTTAAGGTTAGAAACACATGAGCTCCTTGAGTGACTGAATCCACATTGCCTGGTACTTTCAGTTGCTTAGGTAGTTCATAGAAGAATGTAATAGGATTGAGGACCCAGGCGTGCTTTCTGGAAGCCTGTTCCTCATGGCCCTGGGAGAGTACCTTGACCATCTGTTTGGAAACTTATAGACAATATTCCCCTTCCCTTTCATCTCATTTCCTAGAAGGTCAGCAGGCCAAGCCTAGGGGATCAAGGGAGCAGAGGGCACCTCATTCAGATCAAGGTGTCGGGGCTCCACAGATCTACAATCAGAAGCTTTGAGGAGCAAGACTCTCTATTCAGCTTCACTGCTGCTGCTGCTAAGTCACTTCAGTCGTGTCCAACTCTGTGTGACCCCAAAGATGGCAGCCCACCAGGCTCCCCTGTCCCTGGGATTCTACATTGGAGTGGGTTGCCATTTCCTTCTCCAATGCAGGAAAGTGAAAAGTGAAAGTGAAGTCACTCAGTCATGTCCAACTCTTAGTGACCCCATGGACTGCAGCCTACCAGGCTCCTCCATCCATGGGCTTTTCCAGGCAAGAGTACTGGAGTGGGGTGCCATTGCCTTCTCCGTTTCAGCTTCACAGGGCCCACTAATTTACTCTGATAAACCTCCTCCTTAGAAATCCCCTTTTCCACGACCTAAGTCTCAGCTTCATTCTCTCCATTCACTAGCTGAGGTAAGATTATTGGTCAGGGAATCAACACCTAAAGAGGGGGCCTCACACAGTGTTGGGGTCTTTGAAAGCTATAGAAACAACTTCTAGTGGGGTTGGGGCCTGCTGAGTCCACCAGGTGAGGGATGAGGAAGCCAAGTGGTTCCATGGCTTGGCAGCAAGGCTGCGGAGGTAGGGCTGCTGTCTCCCTGAGGGCCAGGCCACAGGGTATGTTTCAAGTCCCAGTCATTGCCCCCTCACAAAGCAAGAACCAGGAAATAGTCTTTCTCCTAGTTCTCCATCCTTTCTCAGAGCAAGAGGAAACACTGATGGAGTAAGAGAGAATGAAGAGACTTTGTTTCTAGTTCTAGTTCATTCCTTCCATCAGTCAGCAGATACTCAGAGTGCTTACCACAGCACTGGGGTGAATGTGAGGGACATGCCATGAGCGAAACAGGTCCCATCTCTGCTGTGACCAGAAGTACAGCTCTTCCTGGGCCTCCATTTCCTCCTCTCTAAAGTGAGGTGGTTGGCCTAGATCAACAATTCTCAAAGCTTAGCATGCATTCAAATCACCTGGAGGATTTGTTAAACCCCAGCTTGCTTGGCCTTACTCCCAGAATTCCTGATCCAGTAGATCTAAGAATTTGCATTTCTAACAAGTTCCCAGTTGAGACTGATGCTGCTAGTCCAGGGACCACACTTTGAGAACGACCACACTAGATGACCTCTCAGACCCCTTCAGTGATGTGACTGGCTTGGTGGTCACTGGAGTGGCCTAATCAGAAAGGGATTGTGCAAAGTCAGGTTGGAAATGGAAAAGTCCCATAAGTTTCCTGAGCTTAGGGGTAAATGGATCAGAGAAACCTTAACAGAGCCACTAAAGCATCTGCCTCATTATTTTTTTAAAAAAATGATTAAAAAGTAATTTCCTAACATGAAAGTTCAATCAGATGCTGGAGAAATTATTTCAACTTTTCATTGGGGAAAAAAAGGCTCCACTAAAAAGCTACAAGGGTATTGATGTCTATTAAATATTTGCTTTTCTCTCTAGCCCACACTAGACTGAGTAATTTGTATTTGGCAGAAACCAGCTGCAATTACATTAGTCAATCCAAAAGCCCAACTTGCTCATACAAAATGCAAACAAATTAGTTAAAATGGCCTAATTAGTGGACTGTAAAAATACAAACTGAGGCTGGCAGCCTGGTGTGTGTGAGTCAAGAGCACTGTCTCCCCACATGGGGAGCCCAGAGCTAAGGAGACATGAGACTCAGCTTTCAGCTGATGGAGGGTCTTCTTCCGGGACCTCTGATAGCCAGTGACCCCGATGAGTCCCAGTGGTTCTGCCTCAGGAAATGCCATCCTCTCCTGACCTGGGGCATGGCCTCAACTTTGGCCAGGTGGGTGCAATAGTAGGAACATGGGGTTTGGATCTAGATAAACTCAGGCTTGACTCTCAGCCCCATCAATTCACCAGTTAACCCTTTGCTCAAGTTACTTCACTTCTCTAAGCCTCTTATTTCCTTTTTAAAATGGAAAGGATGCATCCTGTATTGAACAGTGGCTGTGAAGATTAGCAATTAGGTATATATGTATCTGGGCTTCCCAGATACTAGTAGTAAAGAATCCACCTGCCAATATAGGAGATACAAGAGGCTCGGTTTGATCCCTGGGTCAGGAAGATTCCCCCAGAGAAGGAAATGACAACCTGTTCCAGCATTCTTGCCTGGAAAATTCCACGGACAGAGGAATCTGGCTACAGTCCATGGAGTCTCGAGGAATCAGACACGATTGAGTGGCTTAACACACACACACACATCTACATATCTGGTGCATAATGCATAGTGTGGCTCTGGGTTTCCTTGGCCTTGACATACCGGAATGGCTCTATAGATCAGGATTCTGGTTTCAATTTAGGGCACCAGTGGCCAGTTTTGTAAAGACTGGATGAGACTGAGGAAATGACCCTCAGTGCACCGACCAAGGTCAAGGACTGTGTTGAGTATTGCGGTGTGACTCAGCTCATCTGTGCTCTCTCCCCAGGGGCTCCAGGCTTGCAGCCCTATAGATGCATGGGTCACAGAATCAGAGAGCTGGCAGGGACAGCAGACACCTCCCAGTCTAGGGGTCACTGTGCCTCAGGGTCCCTCGGGGAGCTTCTACAAAAGGCTGGAGCCAGGACCCCACGCCCAGAAAGTCTAGCTCAAGCAAACTTGGAGGGGCTCAGGTGTCAGTGTGTTTTGATGTCTCTCCAGGTGATTCTAAATGAAGTCAAGGTTAAGGGTCATTCCTCTAATCAGACCCTTTATTTTGTGGGGGAAAAATAAAAACCTAGCAAATATGCAATGAATATTTAAAGATGAACAAAGCAGTAAACAGCGACAACTCAGAAACTCAGAGAGATGTGAATTATCTAAGATCACACAGAATCAAAATTTCCTGAATTGTTGGATCACACTGTTGGCTCTGATAGGCAGAATGTGTGCACAATGCCCACAGAGTCCTGGGGCTCTTTACCAGGCACTTAAAGAAGGTTAGACTTTGGTGACACTCAACATCTTGTATTTCATAACACCTTCTCGCCTGAGCACATTTCCAACTCAATTATAGTCACAACATCAGCCAGCTTGAGACTTGGGAGTCTCGGGGAAGTGCTACACCATTTGTTTCAAGATCACACAGCCAATCAGTGTTGGACACAAGACTGAGAAACCCAGGGGATGGGTGTTAGAGAAATAGAGTCCACATCAGTTCTGGATGCCAGACTTTGTGAATCACAAGGGTGCTCCCTAGCCCTTACTGGATTGTACCGAAAGGCAGACAGCAAAGTTACACACTTACATAGAGAGGACCAGAGATTTAAGATGTCCTGAGTAAGTGGAAAAACGTTTAGTTACGGTGTGACTCTTAACTCAAAAATAGAATCTAACCCTTCAGGGACTGTGTCTCATTTACACTTTTTAAAAATTAATTACTTAATTATTTTTGGCTGGGTCTTTGTTGCTGCACATGGTCTTTCTGTAGGTGCAGTGAGTGGGGGCTACCCTCTAGATCCTGTGTGAGGGCTTCTCGTTGCAGTGGCTTCTCCTGTTGCAGAGTATGGGCTCCAGGGCGCCCAGGCATCAGTAGCTGCCCCCAGGGCATGTGGAATCTTTCCTAACCTGGAGTTGAACTCATGTCCCCTGCACCAGCAGTGGATCCTTACCTACTGGACCACCAGGGAAGTCCCTCTCAAAACCCCCTT
>NW_011494673.1:400565-419322 GCF_000754665.1 Bison bison bison | reverse complement strand
CCCCCTTACTTTTGTATCCCGCATTTAATGGAGGCTCTTCTGAATTTTCCTGCCTCTGTTCTCATGGGCCTCTGTTCCCTCTGGAGTCAGACACCTGGACTCAAAGAGTCCAGGACACAGGCAGAATGTAAGGGCTTCTCAACTTGAAGGAAAGGGTAAGGAGGGCTAGTCCTGCTCCTACCCTCATTCTCCAACTCCAGGCTGCCCTTCTGTCCACCCCAATTCCCAGAACCAAAATTCTAGAGACACGAAAATATAGTGTCATTTCTGACATGTGTGGCCTTCAGTGATTTCATCACTACATATGTTCAGACCTTTCTAAGTGCTCTGAGATGCAATTCACTCTTTGACATAATTATCTCAAATCGTGGCATGACATCAGGCTGAGGTTGGATCCCTCAGCTTTGCCTACCTTAAGTCCGATTAGTACTTAGCTTCTACATCCTCATTTCTAATCTCATTTAAGGTTAAGCATTTCCCTCGAAGAACTGTGTTAGATGCTTTCCACAGCTATGGGTTTTATTGTATTGAAATGTTGTGTTTTATCTTTCAGTATTTTTTTTATGTATTTATTTTTAACTGAAGGGTGTCTATGGCAATACCACCCTGAATTGAGGTTTTGAACTGTGGTGTTGGAGAAGACTCTTGAGAGTCCCTTGGACTGCAAGGGGATCCAACCAGTCCATCCTAAAGGAAATCAGTCCTGAATATTCATTGGAAGGACTGATGCTGAAGCTGAAGCTCCAATACTTTGGCTACTTGATGCGAAGAACTGACTCATTGGAAAAGACCCTGATGCTGGGAAAGATTGAAGGCAGGAGGAGAAGAGGACAATAGAGGATGAGATGGTTGGATGGCATCACTGACTTGATGGACATGAGTTTGAGTAAGCTCCGGGAGTTGGTGATGGACAGTGAAGCCTAGCATGCTGCAATCCGTGGGGTTGCAAAGAGTCAGACACAATTGAGCAACTGAACTGAACTGAATTGAATTGAAGGGTAATTGCTTTACAGTGTTGCATTGGTTTCTATCAAACATCAACATGAACCAGCCATAGGTTTGCCCATGTCCCCTCTCACTGTTATGGGTTTTATTGTATTGAAATGTTGTATTTTATCTTTCAGTATTTTCAAACCTTCCTCAGTGAAGGTCTGCTGGTAGAAAAATAAATTTGTCTGAAAATGTTTTGAAATGTATATTTCTTCTAAGTATTTTCCTTCAACACATTGATAAGATCTTTTTCCAGTATCTTCTGGCTTCCATTGTTGGTGTTGGGAGGCCAGCTGCTACTCTAATTATCAGTCCTTTGAAAATGATGGTTTTCCTCTCTGGCTGCTTTTAAGATTTTTTTCTTTGTCTTTTGTGTTCTGTGATTGCGGTGTGATTCGCATGGTTATGCACATTGCCACATACATGGGTATATGTATTGAACTATACTGATAAATATCAGTTGTAGGTTTGGATTGACAGGAACTTCACACATGGACCTGGATAATTCAGATGAAGTTTGCTTATCTAAAAAATACAGGTGAAAGTCTACACCATGAGAATACACAGCAGAGAGAGACAGCGGTATAAGCTTCAGGACCCCCGTTTTCATAAAGGAATACATACATTGTTGTAGACTGCAATATCTAAGTGAATGAGCATCCAATAAGACTTTTTGAAAAAGTATCTTCTTCTTCCAAGCTTAATCTCATGTACAATCTTGGTGTTATCCGATGTGTAGCATGCCCACACAATTCAGTGCTGTATAATACAGTGTACTGGAATAGGAACACAATCACCTCAGCCACTCCCACTTTGGTCCTGGGAAAGCTGTGATAGGAACCTAGAACAAATATCTAACCCAAATATCTGTATAAGTCCTGCTTAGTCTGCCATATAGTTAAACCTTTTATTTATCATTCTTGACTTTTTTGCTTAGAATCTGTGGGAAAATCCTATCCTTTCAAATATTGCCTCTGCCCTATCCTTCCTCTCCTCTCTGCTGTAGTTTTCTTCTTGTATGTTAAACGTATTCACCAGATCCTGAATGTCTCTTAACATTTCCTTGATGTTATCCTTCTCACTGTCTTTCTGAGCTGCATTCTGGATCATTCTTTGCAGAATATCTAATCCTCTGTTGAAGCTATCAACTGAGTTTTTAATTTCAACAATTTAATACTTTTTATGGCTTAAAGATCTATTTGAATTTTTTTTCTAATCTGTTTGGGCATTTCTACAGCCTCTTACTACTAATGATACTTTTAATCCTTGCCTTTACTTTTAAAGTTATTAAACATACTATTTCATAATTATACCTGGTCATTTCAATATCTGATGTCTCTGTGGGTTCAATTCTGCTATTTGCTGGCTCTTGCTCTTGGTACTTTGTTTCCTTGAGTGCTTTATAATTGTTGACTATAAGTTTATATCTTTGAAACTTCATCTATATGGGAAATATTTGAGGTTTGGATTAAAGTTCCTTCAGAGAGGTAGCATCTTATTCCCCAGGTCTCTGGAACTACTACTAATTTACATTCACTTCCTTGACTTCTTAACTGGGGCTTTCTTGGACCACTGGGGAGTAAGCATTCGATGTGTAAACTCATGGAAGAGCTGGCACTTGTTTATACATTCTCAGAAAACTTCTCCCATCTGTGTAGAGTCAGAGCTGGATACACATAATTTTTCTTGTGCTCCCGTTGGTAGGAACAGAGTCTAGGTTATTTCTAAGTCACCTTTATGATGAGGGGGCAGTGATGTGGAATTTCAGGTTTATGCATAGGGGATCTCTACTACATTCCCCCAATTTAGATAAGCACTAGGTTTTTTCTTCTTTCCCCTCTTGCCCTATAAGGTTGTGAAAACTAAATCAAAATTTACATGATTCAGCACATGCCCTCAAGGCCAAAGCCAACTTCAGTGGTCCATTTATTTCTCTGCAATTTCACTTTACCTATTTTTTATCTAGGACTATTCCCTAGTTTCTTTCCAATTCATCAGTACGTTGAAAAGTGTTCTTTTAATTTTATCCAGATTTTATAGTTGTTTTTATTGGGAAGATTGATTGGCATTTAGTCCACTGTCTTGTAAGAAATGGGCATGGCTACCTACTATCCTTCCAATCCTGAGCAAACAATTGATCTCATCAAACCTCAGTCTCCTCACCTAAAAAAATCATCTATTTCCTAGAGTTATTTGAGGATCAATTGAAATATTGTATGAAAAAGATTTTTTAAACTTAAAAGTAAAACAGTTTATCAATATTAGAGCATTTTGTGACTCTGTATCTGATTAAAAAAATGATTTCTTTTTCACGAAAATGAGAGAAGAAAGCTTTGCACAGGCTGTTTGTAATCCAGGTCAATATTCACCTAGTCATTCAACAAGCATTTGCCAAGTAACTTCTATATGGCACTTTCCTAGCCTAGAGGTTACCTGATTAGATTATTTACCTGAGGTGTTGAAGCCAGGACAAAAATGTAGTTTATTTAGAAATTAAAAAAAAAATCCTCTGCTGTTTGCTTATATGAACCTTTTCTTTCTTCTAAACAACAGACACAATACCTATATTTCTTTTCTAGGCTGTGCTTAGTCACTCAGTCGTGTCCAACTCTTTGTGACCCCATGGACTGTAGCCTGCCAGGCTCTTCTATCCATGGGAATTCTCTAGGCAAGAATACTTGAGCGGGTTGCCATGACCTCCTCCAGGGGATCTTCTCAACTCAGGGGTTGAACCCAGGTCTCCCACATTGCAGGCAGATTCTTTACCCTATGAGCCACCAGGGAAGCCCAAGAATACTAGACTGGGTAGCCTATCCCTTCTCCAGGGGAACTTCCCAACACAGGAATTGAACTGGGTCTCTGGCACACAGGTGGATTCTTTACCAATTCTAGCACATCCTTATTTCCTCTGCAGGTCAAAAAGATATTTGTTTCTCTAAGAGTACTTTTAATGTTCTGATTTCTTCTGGGCATTTCTCTCAAGGACTGTTTTCAACTCAGGTTAAATAACCTGAGTTATGTCTGCAGCCTGGGCCAGCCCTGTGAAGGCCTAGGCTGTTGGTCTAGACGGAGAAAACCTGGATTCTAATTCCCTTCTCCCTTACTTGGCTGTTTAGCTTGGGAAAATCACAGCCCTCGGTTCTAAAGACCACACCCCCTCCTTATAAAAAAAAGGAATGCTTATCACATTGTGAGGGTCACCTGAGGGTAACGCATATGAAGATACCCTGGATATTTTGAAGATTTCCACAATTTAAGGGAAAGGAATTATTATTTCCTAGCATTAGAAATGATTTCTTCTCATACTGCCAACCCCCACTAATAATATCCCAGGCCAGAAAAAAAAATTTTTTTCAGGGCACATTCTTGTGGAAGCCAGAATTTGGGAATGCTCACAACTGCGTGTCGTGGTGGGACACATCCCCGCTGGCTCCAGGGAAAAATTACATTCCGTCTGCCTTTGGCTGCAGCAGTACTCATGTCCCTGCTTCTCCCCAGCTGCCTGCCTCGCAGGGGCAGCCCTCCCAGGCCCAGCTGCGGGGACTTGCCTCCTCCGGGTCGGGCGCAGGGTGCCAGAACAGGCTGATATGCCGAGAGCTGTGGTATCAGGGGTCAGTGTCAGGATGCGCTGACTGCAGAGGACACGGTGACAGGCTGAGCTGGGGCAGTAATTAGACAGTGAGAGCTTCCTCCAGCAAGCTGCAATCAATAGGTCCGCTTACCGAGGGGAAAAAAAGATTAAAGTAAAGCAGATGGCGGAAGATAATAACATCTCCCACTTAACTCGTGTTTTCACTCGTTGAAGCACTTTCATCACCATTTTCTCGTTTGGTCCACAGCTTCTCTCTCCTCAGATCCTCTGGTGAATGTAGCTTGCCAGTTTTACAGGCAAGGAAGCTGAGGCATAGGCATAGCGTCTGATTAACCTTGCTCTAAGAGCTGAGACATACATTTCCATTCTTTTGTGCTAGCCGTCCCATCATCAGTACCTTGGAGAGAATGCAAACATGTTCATTAATGCCACACATTTTTATTGAGTACCTACTATGTACCAGGCACTGTGCTAGGGATGATGGATTCAGCAGGAAATGAGACAAAGTCCTATTCTCATTGAGATTCCCATTTAGTAGGAGACGATAACAGAGACAAATGAACATGATAATTTCAGATAGTAGTATGTGCCATGAAGACAATAAACTGAAACAATTCAGTAGAGAGGAACCAACACGGCTAATTGGTCCTGCAAAGAGCTCTCTGAGCAGGTGATCTCTGAGCTGAAACCTGAATATCAAGAAGTTGCATGAATGTCAAGAAGAGGTAGAATAATGAAGAAAAAGCAAATGCAAATTAATAGCAAGTTAATAATGCTTTGGACCTTGCAGACTCTCAGGATTGGAAGAGGAGGCTGAGGAAAAGGAAGTCCTCTTGTGAAGCACAGGGAGGCTGGCCTGGAAAATTTGAACTTCCCTCTGGAGCTCCCTTCTCAGGCTACCAACTTTTCTTTACTCCTGGCCTCAAGTTGCCCATCTGTGAAACGGATGCAGTCATGGCAGTCATTATTGTACACCTCAGGGTGAAGAGTTGTGAAGTGTTAGACCCATAACCACACCAGTAAGAGGTTGCAAATTTTTTAGACACTTGGTGAATATTAACTGTTTCCTGTTTTCTTTATTTATTTGGTTGTGCTGGGTCTTCACTGCTACACCAGCTTTCCTCTAGTTGTGGTGAGCAGGGGCTCCTCTCTAGTTGCCGTGTACAGACTTCTCTTTGCAGTGGCTTCTCTTGTTGCAGAGCATGGGCTCTAGGGTGCATGTGCTTTGGTAGCTCCAGTTCCCAGGTTCTAGAGAACAGGTTCAATAGTTGTGGTGCATGAGCTTAGTTGCTCTGCAGCATGAGGGATCCTCCTGGATCAGGGATCGAACACATGTCTTCTCCATTGGCAGGTGGATTCTTCACCAGTGAACCACCAGGGAAGCCCCTGCTATTTTAAGTAATGTTACCAAAAGATAGCTAAAAAGTAAACCTCTCTAGTCTACTCACTTGAATTAAATTCAACTGGTCTACACAAACTTGACAACGTCAGCTTTCTAAGGCTTCCTGTCAATGACATCACTGTCTCTTGACTTTACAGAGGACTCTCTACTGTACAGAACCTTTGGCAGCTCTTACTAGATATCTACTAGACTATAAGCCCTTTGAAGACAAGGACCAGTTACTTACTATAAGGGTGCAATAAATGTTTGTGGAATTAATATGTGAAAAACACAGCTTTATCCCCATCACAATATCTCCTCATGTGGACATGGTCATTATTAGCATGATAATGTACCAGCTGGGGCTTCTGCGGTGCCTCAGTGGTAAAGAATCCACCTGTGTGCAGGAGACAGGTAGACAAGGGTTCAATGCCTGGGTTGGGTAGATCCCCTGGAGGAAGAAATGGCAACCTGATTCAGTATTCTTGCCTGGAAAATTCCATAGACAGAGAAGCCTTGTGGTCTACAGTCCATAGGGTCACAGAGAATCAAGCACGACTGAGTGATTGAGCATGCATGTACCCATGTATATACTAGGTGAGGAAACTGAGGCTCAGAGAGTTTGAAAGACTAGCAGTCTCTACCCAAACTCACCGACTTCATTGGAAACTTTCTTGGTAGTTATATCTACAGTAGCAGCAGAAGCATCGGTCAAGTTTTCAGAGACAGACACAAAGGGAGAGATTTCTTTTTGCCTAAAGAGTCCAAGTCAGGGATCTCAAATCTTCAGATCTAAGGGGACTTGCCTAAAGAGACCTTACCAACTGAGGGCTCAAGTTCTGCAAAGGAAGAGACTGATAAGATTATTTAGGCTTGGTTTGCAGCTGGATAACAAGGCCAGAGAGTTACTTGGGCTTGTCAAGGTCACCTAGGTAGCTGAACACTTATTTTTAGTGCAGCTATGATACAGATAACCACAATGGTGTGATCACTCACCTAGAGCCAGACATACTGGAATTCGAAGTCAAGTGGGCCTTAGGAAGCACCACTACGAACAAAGCTAGTGGAGGTGATGGAATTCCAGTTGAGCTATTTCAAATCCTAAAAGATGATGCTGTGAAAGTGCTGCACTCAATATGCCAGCAAATCTGAAAAACTCAGCAGTGGCCACAGGACTGGAAAAGGTCAGTTTTCATTCCAATCTCAAAGAAAGGCAATGAATGCCAAAGAATGCTTGAACTACTGCACAATTACACTCATCTCACATGCTAGCAAAGTAATGCTTAAAATTATCCAAGTCAGGCTTCAACAGTATGTGAATGTGAACTTCCTGATGTTCAAACTGGATTTAGAAAAGGCAGAGGAACCAGAGATTAAATTGCCAACATCCGATGGGTCACTGAAAAAGCAAGAGAGTTTCAGAAAAACATCTATTTCTGCTTGATTGACTATGCCAAAGCCTTTGACTGTGTGGCTCACAACAAACTGTGGAAAATTCTGAAAGAGATGGGAATACCAGACCACCTGACATGCCTCTTGAGAAATTTGTATGCAGGTCAGGAAGCAACAGTTAGAACTGGACATGGAACAATAGACTGGTTCCAAATTGGGAAAGGAATACATCAAGGCTGTATGTTGTCACCCTGCTTATTTAACTTCTTTGCAGAGTATATCATGTGAAATGCCGGGCTGGATGAAGCACAAGCTGGAATCAAGATTGCTGGGAGCATAACCTCAGATACACAGATACATAGATGATAGCAATAACCTGAATAACCTCAGATACACATTCTTATGGCAGAAAGTGAATAAGAACTAAAGAACCTTTCCATGAAAGTGAAAGAGGAGAGTGAAAAGTTGGCTTAAAGCTCAACATTCAGAAGACTAAGATCATGGCATCTGATCCCATCACTTCATGGCAAATAGATGGGGAAACAAAGGAAACAGTGACAGACCTTATTTTTTTTTTTGGCTCCAAAATCACTGCAGATGGTAACTTCAGCTATGAAATTAAAAGACGCTTGCTCCTTGGAAGAAAAGCTATGACCAACCTAGACAGCATATTAAAAAGCAGAGACATTACTTTGTCAACATAGGTCTGTTTCATCAAAACTATGGTTTTTCCAGTAGTCATGTATGGATGTGAGAGTTGGACTATAAAGAAAGCTGAGTGCCGAAGAATTGATGCTTTTGAACTGCCTTTTCAGTGCCTTGCTTTAGTGTTTAAGCTTTGGTGTTGGAGAAGACTCTTGAGAGTCCTTTGGACTGCAAGGTGATCCAACCTGTCAATCCTAAAGGAAATCAGTCCTGAATATTCATTGGAAGGACTGATGCTGAAGCTGAAACTCCAATCCTTTGGCCACCTGATGCAAAGAACTGACTCATTGGAAAAGACCCTGATGCTGGGAAAGATTGAAGGTGTGAGGAGAAGGGGATGACAGAGGATGAGATGGTTGGATGGCATCACCAACTCTATGGACATGAGTTTGAGTAAGCTCCAGGAGTTGGTGATGGACAGGGAAGCCTGGCATGCACAGTCCATAGGGTTGCAGAGAGTCGGACACGACTGAGCGACTGAGCTGACTGACAGATCACTTCCCTTTACAAAGATCCCCTGTGGCAGGGCCTTGGGGTTTCATGTCATTTGCATTTGGATTGCCTGATATGTCAATCAGTTCTAGCCTCTTGCCAAGAAAGTTGCAAACCTAAGACTTTATTTAAGGAGGGAGAAGAAAGGGAGTGATAAGAGCCCTCTCTTTGGCACTCCATTAAAACAGTTAAGCTGTTTCAATGAGGTTGAAAAATTGTAGTCAGTAGATTCAGATAGAAATATAACACATTTGGACATCATTGATTTTATCCAAACACAGACTCGTTTTGAGACATCTAAGAGAGTTCAGGCTGCTGAATGCTCATGCTCAGTCACTTTAGTCACATCTGACTCTTTGCAACCCCATGGACTGTAGCCCACCAGGTTCCTCTGTCCATAGGATTTTCTTGATAAGAATTCTGGAGTAGGTTGCCATTTCCTCCTCCAGGGGATCTTCCTGATCTAGGGATCGAACCCACGTCTCCTGCATTGGCAGGTGGATTCTTTACTGCCACCTGGGAAGCCTGGGCTACTGAATGGATACAACCAAAGAGTGCTTGATTCTCAAAGCTCCTTGAAATTCCTTCTCCTCTGCACTAGCTGTCAATCTTGGTTGAACATTGGAATCATTTGGAGAACTTTAAAAAGCCTGGCTGCCTAGGTCCTCCCTCTAGAGATACTAACTCAAACATTCTGGGATGTACCTAGACATTGAGATGTTTTAAATCTCAGCAGATTGATTCTATGATGCAATTAAGATTGAGACCAGTGATCTGAAAGGGGTCACTTCCCAAGCACAAGAAAGAAAGACATTAATACAACAAGGAAGAGAAAGTGTCATTTCCTCAATAGCTTGCACCATCTGGGAATGTGCTGGGACAGCCTTTTTCTCTAAGGTGACCGACCAGCCAGTTTGTTGTCCCAGGTTTAGCACTGAAAGTCCTGTTCTCCAGGAAACCCATCAGTTCCAGCCAACCTGGGAAGCTCAGTCACTCTACCCCTACCCAGGCTTGCTCAGTTCTTTTGCATAATGGAAGGAGGGGAATCGAAGGGAAGGAGAGAAACTTAAGGGAGGGTTTGAGGGGGATCAGAAAAGAGAGCGAAGAGGCAAGTGGATAGAAGACTGTACAATGATCCCCTAATTTCATGAGGGTCCACCAATTCAAAAATACTTGATATAGGTAACTTCTTTCCTTGTAAAAACTGTAAAGGTGGCCAAGTTCCACTTCAGGGTTGAAATTATGGGAAGTTGAAGTGGCCTTGAGGTGAGACAGCCTCCCAGGAATTTGCACAAATTTTGTGAGAGGTCTTAGGTCTTGGGGAACCAGTGTGTACTGAAGCCCTTTTCACCCAGACCTTGGAGCAAGCGGCTCCCAGGTGACATGAGTCATATTGGCATCCATCACACTCTGAAACTTTTTTGGACATCATTTTCCACAGACACTATAGCTGGGCTCACACCCAGGGTGAATGAACATGGTGGGTGTGGGCAAAGAGGGAGCATGGAGTTACTGCAGAAAAGGTACTGTTAAGTGGTTCTTTGGGGTGAGGCTGAGAACAGTTAGACCGGCACAGATGGGGTGTCTGGAGAAGGGAAACCAGCTTAGCTAGACAGGCCCCTTTTTACAATGTTATAAAAGACGAATCATGCCAGCTTGAAAAGTTAGCCATTGGCCAGGAATCTGAAAAATTAAATGTCCAGAAATCACTTGCAAAATGACCTCACAGGCCCCGATCATCCCCAAAATTGATCAGACAAATGGATGGAAACAGATCATTTCACGTTCCTTGTTGTTGGTTTTGTTTTTCTTCCCCCGCCCCCAGGCCTCTGCTCCACATCCTCCTCACCATCCGCAAAGAACCAAATTTGGAAAGTTTTCGATTGGCTTTTGGCGCTCTGATTTTTTTAGAGGGAAGGAAAACACCTATTAAAAATGTTCGTTCCAGGTGGATGGTTGCTTCCAGCAGCCTCCAGTGCCAGGGAAATGAATCTAAAATCCCCAGTCCCTTGCCCAAATCTCAATGGCTAGTAATTAAATTTCCACTAACAGTTTGTTTTATCACCTCGGTTAGCTTGTTGACATATAATAGGTGCTGCTGAGAGGTAGAGCTAGTTAATGATTTTCTTTTACATATTGATATTAGTACCTGGAGAGGGAACATCTCCTCTTCAGAATATGATTACTATTTTGAAATCTTAAGCACAGGAGGGAAATCCGCAGCTATAAATTAAACAAGAAGTTCTGAGAACTTATATCTTCAGTTCCCATCCAGACACTAATGCATCTCATTTACTTTGTGCTGTTCCCCTGAGTTATCTGTGTCACACAGGCGACTCTTGCATGTCGCGTTAACTATCTATTGAAAAAAGCTCGAAGTGTGCTTGTAACGGTGCCCTGAGCCAGGAGACAAGGTAGAAAGCTGAAGAGGAAAAACTCATCACTGTTTCAAGTTGCTTGGATATTTTAATTCGAAGAGGAAAGAACCCATGTCAGCTAAGGATGGAGCTGTAATTAAACTGATTTCACATTCACAATTGTCTCCAAATCAGCTCTCATTGATTCTTCTCATCTTTAAACTACATGAAATCAATTATCTCTGCAAACCAGTGGTAAGGATCATACGCCAGCCTCTTACTCCTAAAGTGAAGAAATGATTTGGAAAACATTATTGATACGAACAACTCTTCCAATGGAAAGCTCCTTCTGATTCTCTGGGGGTGGGTTCAGGAAAGCATGGCCTGCCCCTGGCCTCCAGTTCGGATGCCCAGGGCAAGGGTACGGTCTTTGTGTGACAAATGCTGGGGGGCAGGAGAGGAGGGCAGGACAAAGCGGACTTTGCCTCCAGAGTGGCCAGCCTTTAACGTGTGAGGCTTTACACACAGTGACAAACGTGTCCCTGGCATACCCCAGAGTGACAACTACGGGGGAAGGGGGGATGGGCGTCCTGGCCTGAAAATACCTCTTGTGAGTGGAGGATGCCAGCCACCTGGAGCTGTGACAGGCACTGGTGTGTACAGGATCTGAAATGGAGTTGATGTGATGTCATTTCGGCTATTCTATAACCTGGTTATCTCTTGCCAAGACTTCACGTCTGATTAGCCTGCTTGGAGGGGACAGCGGACTTTATCAGCCTCGCTTCCCGACACTGCCGTCAACTTCAGAAATGCGGTGAAGGAATTTAAGATGAGGTGTCACATCTTCCTATCAGATCCTTTTGTGAGCCACCCCTGGGTCCGGCGCCTCCTTTGGGAAACATTCATGACAGAGGGAAATGAAGTTTCGGCTGGCTTCAACCTGGTGATGCATTCGACGGTTCCATCTTCCCGGCTTAGCATCTCCTGGCTGGTTCTGGGTTGTCTCCCGTGAGTTCTCTTTGTCAGCCACCAGGGTAGGGGGCAGGATGTTGGTCCGACAGTGAATACCGCTTGTTTGCAGCTTGCAGGAAGGGTGAGGTCTGCTGGAGACAGGCAAGGCTGCTTCTATTGAGATCTTTGTCTGAGCGTGGGGAAGTCAGCCAGTGGACTGCTGACAAAGTAAATCCTCCCTGGCCGTCACCTCTTTACCTAGTCGGGTAATTTTGCCACTTTAACTCCAGGGGCCCTGGCAAGGCCCAGACCACACAGGGTTTTTTAGGGGTCCGAGCCTGCCAAGCTTCCTGGCAAAGGAAAGGAGGCTGGCTCCTCTGCAAGTTTCATCTTCTCAAATCCCCCTCTACACCTGCTCTCCACCCCCTGTCCCAGCTGCAATGACTGTCCCTACAGCAGATCTGTGACTCTCTCCCACCTGGGAGAGAAGTGTGGAGACGGGGTTAGCTGTTAGAAAAGTTATGATGCCCAAGAAGTGTAACACTGGCAAGGGTGATACTTTTCCGGCAAATGTCTTCTGAAAGGTGTCTCCTACTCCCCAATCCAGTAGGCAAAGACTGCTTCTGTGAGGCTGCATCCTTCTCAGAAACAAAATCATGAGCTCATTTACAGTGGCAGAATAGGAACTCAGGGTATGGCCTTCGATCTTAGAGAATTTGATTTTAAAAGAAGATCCCATAGAGGTCAGTGCTTAATCCAAGAGGAATGAGTCTCTAGTGATAGAATTGAAGGCACTGAGAGATCTCGACATTTAGGAACCCTGGGTTTCTGGCATCATACTCTCTGAACATTGGTGTCTTAATTGGGAACGTGGGGATTAATACCAGGCTTACTTCTTACTCCTGTCAGAGGTCTAGGATGTGATGACTATATATGGGTATGCAGGAAGTGCCACTCAAACAGTAAAATGTATAAGATAATGCCATTATTTTCTGTAGGAGGATGTAAGTTAGTTAGCTCAAGTTCAATGATTTGGTCCCAGAAGGAAAATCTGCCAGCTGGCTTCAAAATGCTATTCTGTTCCACTGAATTCCATGCAGGTTCCAAGGAAAGCTTCTGCCCTTCTATGTATTGTCCTCAGTAGGAATAATACATTCAGTTTTATCAGAGTTAAGCTGCAGGAGGCAAAAGCCCCTTTCTAGCTTTTAAGCAGAAAGGTATTTAACACAGGGTCCTTATGAAACCAAAACCACAGGAACTGGTTTTAGCCTGGCTCCAGGAATGGCTCCTAGGATAACACCACAGAGCTGACCCTCCAGGGAACTGCTGCTTCTGCCACCATCAGGAAGGCAGAGGATCAGGAGGCCAGTTCTGGAATCAGTGCAACAAAGCATCATCCATGGGTGAGCCAGGAATTAGGGAGCATTCTCTAGCCATTTGCCTCTCAGCTCCACACCTGGACGCTGGGGCCCTGCCACAGAAAAGCCTCATAGCTCTATGACTGTGCATCCAGCCACAGGAGGTCATGGAACATTATCTGGCATATTAGTATTTCTTAATCACCTCTTCCTCCTTGATTCCCAAGGAATCAAGATGGGCACCAACCTGGCAGATAACATTTTCTGGCTGCCTTGAATGCACCAGGTATCCCCATTAGAAATGCAGGAATCTGCTGTTATTGGGGAGAATATGGACACTGAGAAACAGGTTAATATGGAAACCTGCTGTGTCTGTACTATTTAAGGTACTGTGGGGGTGGCAGAAGAATGGGAAACCAATGGTCTTTGCTTTTAAGGAACTCAACCTGATTGGCACAATAAAATTTATGTTAACAAGGATCCAGGGAATCTTGTCTTTGGGTCTCCCTGGCCTCTTATGATCTTCTGGATCAATGTCAAAGTGAGAATTGTACTGTCCTGTAGCTCTGCCAAGGATAGTCACATAGTATATGATGTGTCCTTTGAATGCTCCTTTACTCTGAACAAAACTGCAAAGTTAGCCAGGTGTGACTGCAAGGCTTCTGAGCATACCTGTCCTCAGGCGCCTATGCTTCCTAGAGGCCTCTCTCATCACTTTCCTTCCAGCCTGGTTACCAGGGAGCTGCTACATACAAACATTATTTAGCATCAGGTTCACGGACTAAGGTGCATGCATGCTCAGTCACTTCAGTTGTGTCCGACTCTTTGCGACCCTATGGACTGTAGCCGCCAGGCTCCTCTGTCCATGGGATTCTCCAGGCAAGAATATTGGAGTCGGCTGAGTGGAGTACCAGGCCCTCCTCCATGAACTAAGGTATTAGAAGTCAAATGCTTAAGGGTTTCTTTGCCTGTGATATTTGGTTCTTAATAAGACTCATTAAAGACTCAAATCCTTGCTGATAACTCTAATTTCATAGCCTCTGAGTTGAGACACTTGTGTATACCACCAAATTTGGCCAAGGAAATGATGATGAGGATGATAAGGTTACTATAAATAATTGCTAACATGTATTGAATACTTGCTATGTACTAGTCACTGTTTTAAGACCTCTGTATGTATTAACTCCTTTAACTCTGATAACAACCTTATCAGGAGACAAGCCCTATTATCATGATGATTTTATAGTTATTGAATTAGAGACCCAGTACTTCCTCAGGTTCACAAAAGTAGTAAGTGGACGAGCCTGTGTGTGAGTCAAGAGCTCAAGACCTTCTATCCTCTCCAGTCTCTCTATGAGATATGATGGAAAACTCTGCTGTGGTTTCTGGGGAAATTTTTCCTCCATGACAAAATAGCAGCACAAGGAGAAATGCTTTTGCTCCTTTCCACCTTTCCTTACATGTTCTTATGTTAGGGAGCAGTGGCAACCATCTTGTGACCATGAGGGAATAAACTTGAGAACAAAAGCCAAGAAGCTTAACATAGCAGAATAAAGAATGCAAAGAGCCTGGTCCCCTGATGATTGTACTGAAGTGATAAACCAACTCTTGGACCAATCACTAGATAAACTTTTATCTTTTATCACTATGATCAGTAATAAAAATATAGCTTCCTTAACCAGCTTGACCCCAAATCCTGCAATGAACCAACAGAGCATCACTGTGGAGGTGGTGATGGTGGGGAGGGGCAGCGTAAATCTAAGAGCCTCACCAGAGCACTCCTGTTGGGGACCACCATCAGAATTTTCCCTACGGTTCATTATCCAAGACAGCAAGGCTAGAGAGTTCTGAAGAGTCCTTGTACTTCTTTGAATTTCAGGATTCTTATCTGCAGACTCATTCGCCCCCTCTGGTTGAAATTGGGAATATCTACATGCTTTTTATATCCGCACTGAGGACAACTATGAATTCAGCACTATTCACTCAAATTTGACCAAATCCATGCAAATCAATACAGGACAATGTGATGTAACACAAGGAACCCAACAAACAAAACAAGAGCCAGCGTGTGTGCACACACGTGTATCATGCATGGATGGGCTTCCCTCGTGGCTCAGTGGTAACAAATCCGCCTGTCAATGCAGGAGATGCGGGTTTGATTTCTGGGTCGGGAAGATCCCCTGAAGAAGGAAATGCCAAGCCACTCCAGTATGCTTGCCTAAGAAATCCCATGGGCAGAAAAGCTTGGCAGGCTACAGTCCACGGGGTTGCAAAAGAGTCAGATATGACTGAGGGACTAAACAACAACATATGTGAATGATTTATCGTGGTTGCATGCTCTTTACTTCCTGGGTGACTTTTACTACCAGAAGATTGTCTCATCAGAAGCGCTTTCCTCCAATATACAAGGAAGACATGGCAGCTAACAGGAGAGAGATGAGTCCACCCTCCGTGGGCCCTGCCAAGGGCAGGAGTCCAGGGGCCTTCCAGACTGAATGTCACCAGCCCTTTCATTTCCCTTGTATAAACTGATCACTCATCTTTCTACACAGATATTTTAAAAACACTTGACTTTTTACAATACAACTCATCATTCAGTCCCTTTTTTCCCATTAGGATGTTATTCTGGGAACGTCTCTTTGCTATTTTTAGGACCATTGATTTCTTTTTGAATCATTCTGCCTGCGTTATTCGTGATGTCCTCGCACAATACTTCTGGTCTGACTCTTCTATCGACACCTAGCAAAGGCATCCTGCCGATCAGTTAGCAGACACGGCAGGAGGGACAAAGCTGGGGAAGGAACCTCCACCCCCCCTGGCCCCTCCTCGCCTTCCCCTGCAGAAATAATCATGATAACAATAACGACACCACCGCCCTGCATTTATACGGAACATTGTACTTTTCAAGGAGGGTACACCTTTCAATGAACAACACATAATATCTTTCAAAGGATGAGAACAGAACAGTATGTTGGAGGAACTCTTTTTGATTGGGGTAGGGAGGGTGGGGAGCAGTAGCAGTAGCAGTACTCTGGGCTTTTTTCTTAGCAGCTTTGCATTTCTCTTGAGGAAGGGAAATCTATTCTGTTGATCACCTCATTTATTCCCAGGCCTGATCTTTGTAGTTATGCTGCACTCTGTACAACTTGGTCCAAAGTGGGGACAACTGCCTGCCCACCCACCTCAACAGAGCTGAGAGCCTAGAATTTTCTACAAACACTATTCTCAAAGCAAGCAATTTCTCTCTTTACTCTCTAGGTAACTTGAATTGCCATCAAATGCAAGGCGTAGATAACAAGACTTGTCCTGGGGACTTTGGGAGAAGGCATCTGTTGGAAGGTAGCTGTGGGTACAGTAAAAAGGGAACTGATGTCAGGCAATCTGTGTTCAAATCTTGGTTCTGCCACTTACCAGCTGTTTGACAGCGGCAAGTGGAAATGGCATGCCTAGTCTGCTTGTCATGAAAATTAAATGACATAACTGGATGAAGAGGCACTTGGCGCGTTGGAAAGTGACAAATAAACACAAGTTTGCAACATGAGGCAGAGGAGAGAGCTTAGGTTTTGTGGCCAGGCCCTCTTGGTTATGAATGCTGGCATTGCAAATTGATAGCTTGATCCTGGGTAACTTACTTAGACTTTCTGAACCTTAGTTTCCACAGCTGTAAAATGGAGCTAACAGAATGGAGTTAAGCAAGGTGAGGGGCTTAGCATGGTGGCCAGTGCTTGGTAAGTGACGGCTGCTTCTACTACTACTATTACGTGTCTTTCAAACCATGGTCCAAATGGGGAATTTGCCTTCAATGCAGAGAGTTTGATCCCTAGTCAGGGAGCTAAGATCTCACATGCCTTATGGCCAAAAAGAAAGAAAAAAACCTAAAACATAAAATAGAAACAATATTGTGACACAGTCAACAAATAAATGAACTTAAATTTAAATTCAGTGATTTAAAAATGGTTCACATTTTAAAAAACTTTAAAAAAAGATAAAGACAGAATTGCAAGAGGAAGTGAGTCTTGCTTCCAAGGGGATAGAAGGTCTTCAAAACTTCCATCTTTGCTCCATGGCTCTCCATCTCCATCAACTTAGTAAGGGTTTGTTCAGATCTGACCTCCTTTTGTCTGCTTAGAACTTTGGGGGTCACAATCTAAAATTAGTTTCTCCAGGCCAGTTGAATCTTGATAGAAAAAAAATTTTTACTCTGATTTCTAAGTTGCTCTGAGTTTGATGTAGCACATAGATTCAGAATTTTGCACATGACTGCATGATGTATTATACATCATGAATAGCTTTCCTGAGTGTATGCTGGGTACCATTCTCTCCAAAAGTTGGCTGTAGTTTCAAATACGTTGAATAGAACAGAAGGCAATATGGAAAGTCTTTGAGTGGAATGGCTGCTCCACAACTTACTGCAAACTAGTGGAATCCAAAGACACTTTCTTTCAGTTAGGAATATAGACATTGCTTGAATCAAGTGGCCACAAAGACCCATTTCAACTTGCTAAACTTAAGATTAAGAGAATAAGTACCTGATAGAAATGATTGTTTGTGGTACCAAAAAGACATTTAAAAGAATATTCACAGCAACTATATTTGTAATAGTTCCAAACTGGAGATAACTCAGATATCCTTCAGCAGTAGAATAGGTGGTATATTCACATGCGGAATATTATATAACAAGGAAGAAGAACACACTGCATATTTTTGAGTGAGAGAAGCCAGATACACAAGAATACATACTATATGTAAGATTCTACTTATATGAAGGTCAAGAATGGAAAAATAAGTTCTGGGTGATAGAGGTTAACTTTTGGTGGTGGTGGAGATGGTCTGGGAAGGTACATGAAGAAACTGTGGCGCTCAATTATAGATATTATTGCCTTTCTGATATGGAACCTGGAAATGGAATACATTTAAGGTAGCCCAACAGTCCCTCTAAATTTATGGTTTTACATTTTAGAAAATATATCATGATGGCCACATGAGCATAGACTCTGAGAAGAACCCAATAGTCATGTTAATTTCCATTCAGCTACTAGAATTCTATAATGCATGATATTCATTAATAGTTGTTGAATCAAAAAGGAATGAATGAGGTCTTTTCAGTTATTCATATAACTTTATGTGGAAAGAAGTTATTTGCCAGCCAACCCCTACTTTCTAATTTGACTGACCCCACAGCAACCAAAACATCAGTGATCCAGATTCAATAGTCAAGATCCAATCAAAGCCTTCTCAGAGGCTAAGATGCCTGGGGAGACTTGGGGGCATAGGGCTAAACCGTCTGAGCATTCGAGGCCTCAGTTCCTGACTCCAGCTGAACTCACTCTGCTCTTTGGACTTGAGGCCTTTGAACTAAAATGTGCCCTTGCAAGATTTCCCGGCTTCCTTGTTTGGACTGGACAGGAATGAGAAACACCATTCTTACGGTATTTCAGGACCTTGCCTTCCTGTGCAGTCCCTAAAGGAGGAAGTTCAGAGAGGGGCAAGGGTTCACTTGAGTCCCACCATTTACAGGCCATCCGGCCACCTCTTCGAT
>NW_011494673.1:362785-400465 GCF_000754665.1 Bison bison bison | reverse complement strand
CCCTTACAGGCCATCCGGCCACCTCTTTGCCCTCATCACGTCTCCCCTGAGAATTTATTCCCTTCACCGACCTGAGCCCCCTTCTCATTGTTTTTCTTATACTAGAGCCTTTTTTTTTTTCTTTTAAAAAAAAGTCCACCAGAAGGATTTTCTATTCTGGTTTGAAACTTGATCATCTTTTTTGTGCAAAAATAATTATCTTGATAAAAACCTGGTGATTATAGCTGCTAATACTGTCTCGTATAATTGAAATTTGCTAGGAGGGTAGAACTTAAAAGTTCTCAGCAAAAAAGGGGAGTAGATATGTGAGGTGATGAATGTTAATGAATTCAACGGGGACAGGAATCCATATATATATATCAAATCATTGCATTGTATACTTTAAATATTTTACAATTTTGTCAATTATACTCGATAAAGTTGAAAAAAAGGGCTTCATAAATGGCTCAAGTGGTAAAGAATTCACCTGCCAATGCAGATACATGCAACAGACATGAGTTCAATCCCTAGGTTGGGAAGATCCCCTGGAGGAGGAAATGGCAATCCACTTCCATATTCTTGCCTATAAAGTCCCATGAACAGAGGAGCCTGGCAGGCTACAGTCCATGGGGTCACAAAGAGTCAGACACAACTTAGTGATTGAGCCTACACAAAGCTGAAAAAATAAAATATAAAGTAAAAACTTTGGGCATTTGAGTGGATCCTGCTTTCTTGTAATCCTACAAATAGATTACAGCAGGCATTCTTTTCCCAACTTAAAAACGTGCAAAAGAGAGATTCAGATAATCACCAGGATCAAGGTCCTACCGCAGTTGCAGGGACTGGAATCTGGGGGTTGGAATTGTGCACATATTTCCACCTCTCCAGGGCTTCCCTCTGTCTGACTCAGTCCACAGCCTCTGACTCTCATCTCCCACTTTGGTAATGGAGACTTTCATCAAAAGTGAGAAAGCCCCCAGAGATACAGGGAAGTGTCCTAAGGATGGACTTCAGTACCTACCTAGAGCCCAACGTGGCTTCTGGGGCCTTTTATCCATCCCCAGGGCCCAGCACAGGGCTTGAAGCAGAGGGATCCTCAGTAAAAGGGTGCTAGAGTGGGTTAACTACCGGTGCTGCAAGCTTAGTGTGCCTGAGCTTTGAGCACATAAAGCCACAGCGAAGGGAGGATGCGTTAGAGATCCTGGTGTCCACTGGGCATTTTCTACTAATAACAATCCTCATCGTTAGCATTCATTGAGAGTTTACTGGGTACCAATGACTGGACACAATTTACATGAGTTATTTCAGTACTACAGTCGTCCCTCTAAAACCACGGGGAAATGGTCCCAGGATCCACCATGGATACCAGAATCCATGGAGGCTCAAGCTCCATAGTCAGTTGATCTTTTGTTATCTGCGTTCCACATTCACAGATTCAACCCACCTGGATTGTAAGCATAGTGTCCGTGGTCTGTGATTGGTCGGACCCACTAACACAAAGCACAGACTGTACAGTGATCCTGTGAAATATGTACTGTCTATCACAGTTTTACAGATGAGGAAATCAGAGCTCAGATAAGGGGCTTGCCTAAGGCTATTCAGGCAGTCTGTGGAAGTGGGGAGGGCCAGCATTCACACTCAGGCAGCCAAGTCCAGAGACCATACTCTGAGCCTTGGAGCAGATCCCCCCACAGAGAACCAGTTCCAAGGCCCAGGGGATCCTCAGACAGCAAGAGGCTTCCTTTTGTCTTTCCCTGGACTGACACCCTCATCCCTCAAAATGTCCACTTCCTTCAGCGTTTGGCTCTTTTTTCCATTCCTCTCCCCCTCTTCTTCTCACTTGCTTCTTTAACTTTCTCATTTTTCCCATTTCCCACGTTTTATCTTTTTCTTTTGAAGTAACTTTTTGTTGGCGTATAATTGCCTTACAATGTTATGTTCATTTTCTACTGTTCAGCAGAATGGATGCACATTTTAAAAGATAATCTCTCTCTTTCCTCCCTTTCCCTCTTTTTTGCACCAGTTTTTTTCTCTCACCTCTCCTTTTTCTCTTTGCCTTTGCTTCTCCTCCACCACCGCCCACCATCTCTCTCTTTCTCCTGTAGCAATGCGGCATATGTGCTCAGTCAATCAGTTGTGTCCAGCTCTTTGTGACCCCATGGATGGTAGCCCATCAGGGCCCTCTGTCCATGGGATTTTCCAGGCAAGAACACTGGAGTGGGTTGCTATGCTGGCACAAGCATAAGTTGTAGGAGAAAATCATCTAGAGGGGATCTCAGGTGTCCCCAGATTTGTCCGTTCTTTCTCCTTCGAGAAATGAGTCACTCAGCCCAGGTCATCTATTCTCATTCCTGGGCAGACAGTAGTTCGAGAAGCAGACATTAACCAAATACCACACTGCAAAGGCAAACTACAACTGGATGAGGTCAAGAAGGCAACAGGACCTAGCCTGGAAATAATCAGAATGGTTAGCAAAGTCTTCAGGATGACTGAACTCTGACTCTGACACTGTTGTAGTTGATACTGACGTCTCAGCTTATCTAATACTTACAACCATCCTCTAGCTGCTGCTGCTGCTAAGTTGCTTCAGTCGTGTCTGACTCTGTGCGACCCCATAGACGGCAGCCCACCAGGCTCCCCCGTCCCTGGGATTCTCCAGGCAAGAACACTGGAGTGGGTTGCCATTTCCTTCTCCAAGTACATGGTACTGCTTTTCCACAAAACGTCAGTAAGACCTAACAGACACCAACCTCGAGGGCACTATGGCTCTGAAACTACAACGGGAAAGCTGATCAGGCCTATGGTCATCCGTGGCCTCTGCTTTGCAACAGCTTAGACTGCCAAGAATTTTAATCATAGAAAATGATTTTTCTATCTGAAACCTCTATTTATAATAAGTTCACCACTCAACCATTCCATAATTCCTTCATGAATGTTAATTTTCTCTCTCTGCTAGATTATAAAGTCTTTGAAGTTAATGATCATGTCTTTTGGTTTTTGTATTCCCATGGTATCTATTTATTCTAGAAACAGAATACATACTAAATATATACATATTAATTTACCCTCTCAACAGCTGCCCTAAACCACCAAAAGTAACCATCCTCTCAGGTGGGTGCTAATATTCGTCCGTTTTACAGATGAGAAAATTGCAGGGTGGGCTTCCCAGGGGGCGCTAGTGGTAAAGGTCCTGCCTGCAATGCAGGAGACATAAGAGATAAGGGTTCGATCCCTGGGTCAGGAAGATCCCCTGGAGGAGGGCATGGCAACCCACTCCAGTATTCTTGCCTTTAGAGTCCCAGGGACAGAGGAGCCTGGGGCTACAGTTCACAATTCAGATCCTGATGGTGGGCCTGTGTCTCAAGTCTTGTGCTACGTCACTGAGAAGTTAAGGCAGGCTTTCTTGAGGAGGTGACAATGAGATGAGATCTAAGGCTAAGTAGAGCTGTGTTTGGGCTGAAGTAGTAAAATACCATAGACTTGGTGGCTTCTAAACAACAGGCATTTATTTCTTATGGTTCAAGAAGTAGGAAGTCCAAGATCAAAGTGCTAGCAGAAAGTGTCTTCTGAGGGCTTCCTGGTCATAGACAGTGGTCTTCCTTCTGTGTCCTCATATTGCTGAAGGAGCATGATATCTCTCTGGGATCTCTTTTATAAGGGCATTAATCCCATTCATGAGGGCTCCACCCTCATGGCCTAATATCCTTCCAAAGACCCTGCCTTCAAATACTATAACAGTGGAGATGAGGGTATAGCCTGTGGAGTTGGAGCAGACACAGTCAGTCTAAAGCAAGCTGGATTATTAAATAGTTACCAAACTCTTGCCCTCATGCCCATGTCCATGGCAGACATCACTAGTTGATTACAGCACCCCTTTTCTCAGATGGGGACTCTTCAGATTCCTCAGGAAGATACTCCCAATTGATTGATCAGAATTGGTTCAAGAATTGAAACCTACTTGCCATCCTAGGTTTTACTACTTCTAAACCACCAGGCAATGTAAAATCACTTTGATTTAGCTTTAATATGTGCCAGTGAGACAGAAGGCAATGGCAACCCACTCCAGTACTCTTGCCTGGAAAATCCCATGGATGGAGGAGCTTGGTAGGCTGCAGTCCATGGGGTCGCTAAGAGTCGGACACGACTGAGCGACTTCACTTTCACTTTTCACTTTCCTGCATTGGAGAAGGAAATGGCAACCCACTCCAGTGTTCTTGCCTGGAGAATCCCAGGGACGGTGGAGCCTGGTGGGCTGCAGTCTATAGGGTCGCACAGAGTTGGACACGACTGAAGTGACTTAGCAGCAGCAGCAGTGAGACAGTCAGCATTGATTAGGCACTTGCTGTATACAGCAGTTTGGCTTCCTCAAAATAGCACTTATTGAGTTACCTGGATTGGCTCTTCCTTCTCTGGGAACAAAGTGATAAGGAAGGCAGGGGACCTAGAAGGTCAGTGAGCTTCGAGGGGAGTTATTTGGGGAATGGAAATCGCACCTTGCCTCATGCAGAGGCCCCACATGGGATTCACAGCCTGTAAAGAGTTTCATTGTTGGGCAATGCAGGATCCATCCTGCGGTCTCTGAATCCTCACTGACTCACAGCCAAACAGAAATTATGCCAAGAATGGCCGTTGTGTCTGGTCCTAAAATCAGCTTCCAAGCCGAGAATTCAAAACATCTGCTCAAGTGCTGACCTCCACACAACATCCCTCCTCATATTCCCGCCCTGACCAGCTGTGGGTCAGCAGAGCCTGGCTTCCAGAGAAAACCCAGAGCAGAGGGCGATGTGCAGCGGTGAAGGGGGGCTCGGCTGCCCAAACAGGCCCCTAGAGTCACTTACGCCTTAGGTGGCTCCTCCATTTTACTTAAGTACCACCACTGTTTCAGGCATTCATGTTACCTATTGTCTTTTAAAAAATTATACATTAAATGTGGTTAGACTTGTATGAATAGACCAGTATGATATAAGTGATATTTAGTAACCGATAATTACTGCATGTTAGCCATCTGCTATTCCTGAGGTTTTCACCAAACCCTTTCATAAAAGCAAAATGATACTCCGCAGCCAAATTATATAACATTAACGGGATATTTTATATGCGAAATGCTGTATTTCTTTACTTTTCATTCAACTAAAAATGTACACAGTCAGTAGCAAGCCATTTCAGCTGCATATTTATCCAAAACATTTCATAGGCAAAAAAAAGTCAAGTGAGAAAAATAACAGTTCAGCCTCATGAGGGCTAGAAAAAACACATTAGAAAAGGGATCCTCATTACAATAATAAACGAGGGTCCAATCAAGGCTGCCACATGCAGGGCTGGTCCATACTGGGCAGGGAGGTTCTGCCCTTGACTTTGAGAGCCTCTGGCACCCTAACCAGCATTCCCAGTCTAGGGCTGCCACAGCTGCCACAGGGCAAGCATTGACATCTCCCACCACTTTTCAGCCTCACATTCTGGAAAGGGTTTCTTGGGTGTAAGCAGATACTGCTTTTCAGATGTCTGGGCCCCTGTCTCACCACCCTATAATCCTCACCATCCTGGAAATGCAGCCAGACAGTGCTCGGGGAGGAGAAGAGCAGAGAAATGCAGAGACTTTACATTCCACAACAGGTCCGTGAAAAGACACATCTCAACATTTGTGAACCTGAGCTCCAAGTCCCCTGGATGGGGGAGACGCTGGCTGGCAGCATTTGCTAGGTAAGTGTGATGTGTGGAGCCCTGACAGGCAGGGAAGGGAACAGCCTGCACCTGGCTCTGGCAGAGGCCATGTCCTGCAGAGGGATGAAAGTGTAGTGCTCAGACAGTACTTACCTTCTCTCAGCCTCAGTGTCCTCATCTGTAAAATGGGACTAGAATACCTTTGAGGATTAAGTGAGATTATTTTGCCAGGTGCTAAGAGCAGTGTCTGGCCTATATGAGTCACACTTGCTAAATGTTTACTATTGTTATTGTTGCATGCGTGCTCAGTCGTGTCCGACTTTATGTTGTATCAGGTTTATGATATAACTGAGCAAAGAAAATATAATCAAACGAAACAGTAGAGAATAATCACAGGACTATATGGCACTGAGTGCAGAATGCTCAAGTACAGACTGAATTTGAGGTGTTGAAAGGCTCACGTGGTGGGGAAGTGAGCAGAGGGAAAGAAGGGCTGAGTAATGAAGGTGGATTTCACATGAGAACATCTCTGTTTCAGATCCTACAGGATGCCAGTCATTGCAGTCCCTGGCAAATATATGAAGTCTTCTGCAGGCAGATTTATTGCTCAGATCTCAAGCTTCCCCTGTGGGCTCCAGCAATCAGGTCAACAGTGGGGTCTATTTATGGTAACTCAGGCCCAATAAAATAGGCTGTCTTCCAGGGTGGATAATTGAGAAGGGCAGGGACTTCATGGAGGCACTTAACGGCCCTGTGTCAGCAGTTTACTTCTAATTAATCTTCTCTGAATTGCTCTATCCTAGCTTGCAAGAGCTTCCAATATTTACCTCCTGACTTCTTAAAGGGCCAGGGTCTTTTTCATATGAGCATCAAAGAACCTCCCAGATAATAGAAAATCTGTTTTTAACACAGTTACTTGGCTATTTCCCTTCTCCCATACATATCCACACAGACAAGGGAGAAGGAGATGGAAGAGAGACAGGGACAATGGAGGGAAGACAACATGTCAAGGGAGAGGCTGGGATGGCCAACAGCAAAGCAAGGAAGGCACTGGACAGCATTTGGTCTTGACTGTTGTCCTGAGAAAGCTGGTGATGGCAGAGCATGACTGCACCCCAGATGAGTGGGGCACAATGCTGACTGGGCTGTCTCCTACCTCCCACATTTCTACCTGGAGATCTGGCTTCCTGGAGCTGCTGCGTCATCACGTCTGTCCATTCATCCAGTCAACTTGTGTTTGCTGATAACTCCTCAACCAAGATTCAGACTCAGGACCAAAGTAGTGGATCTTCAGAGATCCTTTCCCTTTGTAAAGCAAGAGAAGTGCATGAGGGCCTTATTCTCTGCAACAGACATGTGGCTGAAAATTTCAGTTTAAATACAGAACTAACATCCAACCTTATCATAAATATAGTAGCTATTTAAATGGCCCCTGCTTTTTAGAATGAATAATTTATGTTAGTTTATCTGGTTTGGGCAGCTGGCATATTGCTATGCTATGTTAAGTTGCTTCAGTCGTGTCCGACTCTGTGCGACCCCATAGATGGCAGCCCATCAGGCTCCCCTGTCCCTGGGATTCTCCAGACAAGAACACTGGAGTGAGTTGCCATTTCCTTCTCCAATGCATGAAAGTGAAAAATGAAAGTGAAGTCACGCAGTCGTGTCTGACTCTTCTCGACCCCATGGACTGCAGCCTTCCAGGCTCCTCCGTCCACGGGATTTTCCAGGAAAGAGTACTGGAGTGGGGTGCCATCTCCTTCTCCGGGTTGGCATATTAGATTTCATAAAGCAGGATACCTGTATGTAGAGTATGTTGTGAAATGGTCAGTTAAAACAGGTGCTAGACAGGCTTGTACCAAAGATTTTAGAGTAAATATTGGAGCAATGTTGGATCCAAACAGATGGCCTTGCTATTTATCGAGCGTTTACTATGTACCCATCCAATACAGGAAGTCACAGAATACAAAAGAAAACATATTTTGCCTCTGCACACTTTTGTTTCCTCATGTATAAAATGGGGTGTTAGATGAAAAGATGTCTAACACAACTTCTAGCCCTAGACGTTTATGATTCTGTAATGTGATCTTTGCCCTAAAAGGCCTCAGAATCTTGCTGGAATAAAGCACAATACACACCATCTAATGAAATAACAACGTGGCAGTGACTGGAGATCAAGGGGAAGAGAGGCCATGAGGGTTGGGAAAGGTCTAAAAGTCTTTCCCCAGTTTGTGGGACATGGCAGGGCCTTGTAAGCTGGAGAAAGATTTCCAGGGGACTAGTGGAGGGTTGAGTCAAGCTGGAGGGGACAAGCTTGGTGATGGTAGGGGGCCCAGAGGGTACCTGCCTCACAGGATTGTTGGAAGATTAAACGAATTAACACCTAAAGAGTCCACATTGTGCATAATGCCTGGTACACAGTAAACATTTAATGCAAGTCTAAACACAACTGCTAGGGAGTGACTGACATGCTAGGTTATCTTCTGCTTCACCTTCATGGGTGTAACTAGAAACAGGAGGGAATCTCAGAGGAGCAGCTGCAGCGGCTTCAACAGTGGAACCAACATGGTGGCCACCCTGCAGGACAAGCGTCCCGAAGAGATGGAGTAGAGGGTGGGTCTGGCACCAAGATTCATCGCTACTTGCTTTTGTATGAAAATTCCTCACTAGGCCCAGGTAAACAGAAGCTCTGCGAGTTTTATAGACACAGTTTGGGTTAAATTAGCCTTTGGAATGATCAGGAAAAATTTTACCTTGAAAAATGAGGTTTATACATTTTGGGGTCTGTATTATTTATTATCAAGCAGGGCACAAAGTCGTTTATTGTTCTGTCTGTGCCCTCAGTGGTGTTCCCAAGAGGATCAGTGCATCCAGCAAACACAGGTTCTGAAGATGTCCCTAAGCCAAAATGCTAAGAGGTCTCTTTAAAGAACTTGCCTGGCCTTCTGTGGGCAGCTCTCATGACATTCTATGACTCTGGATAGATTCCCAGCCAATGATATTCCCATTGCTCTTCTTTGAGTTCCAATTAATGTTATTATTAACCACAACTATCATTTATTGAGTTTTGTTGAGCATTTATTGATCCAGGTACATATATAGATTTTAAAATACCTTACATTGGCCCTAGGAGATAGGTTTATTATTATGTCCATTTTACAGATAAGAAAACTGAGGCCCAGTGGGGTTAAGTCATTTACCCAAAGTCACACATCAGACAAGTAGCAGAGCTGGGACTCTGACTGAGCTCTGTCTGATTCTAATTCTTAATAACTATATCCTCCTACCTCCAAGATGATAAGCCAACTGCGTATAAGGAATAAAAAGGGCAGATGGATGCAGATGATGCAGATGGATGAGAATTTAAAAATGGGAGGGCTTTCCAGTGCTGCCTTGGAAAAGAGAAAGGAAGATAAGGAGAGCAAAGAACAGAACTGCACTCCTTCGACTCAAGGGCAAGATGTACCATGGACAGAGCCCACATCCCGGATTTCTGGTATGTAAGAGTCACGTGAAATTGAGAAATGCCTAAACCCAGGGTATCCCCAGCCTTCGCTCTCTAAGCATCTAGATCCATCAGGGTCTTAGGAGAGAGATAAGACTCCCATCCCAGAGAAGCAAGGCCTCAGAGATAGGAGGCAGCTGCCCATGATGGATGCATCATAGGATGAGAAAGTACTGGATGTTTGAAAGGAGGACAGACAGAAAATAAAACCCCTCTACGTTACCCCTCTACATTTGTTGCATTATCTACAACAAAGCAAAGCAGGAGAGAGAAATTATAGAAAGTTTCTAGTGGACAAGGAAATTGGAAATGGAAATTGGGATCTCCCAGTAACGTGCCAATTATTACTAATTTGCACTATGTAAAATGTTATGATAGCGTCTTTGTCACTATCTTCTTCTTTCTGTTTTATCTTCGCAATTACACAAATATTTGAAAGGCTTCCAGGGGCTTATTCTCAACCTTGTTGCCCCAATCCTGTTTTTCCTACAACATCTCACATCTCTTAAATCCCAATCTTCCTCCTGATTAGAAGTTTTCTTCATGCCTAGAGAGAGCCTACTGCATATGTGGTGGGCTCCTGGCAGGCAAAACTGTGCTTTCCTATGTCTGGAATCCCTTCTAGACTAAGCCTGGAATGGGCAAACAGCAAGTGCTCAATAAATACCTGCTGTGTGATGAATACATTTCAGCTTTGCCTTCCCTGGTCGCATGTCACTCTGACAGTCATGTTGAAAGGCAAGAGGAGCAGCCAGTTGGGTGTCAGGTGCTGCCAACATGGGGCTTTGAGCAAACCCCGTGTGTTGGAGTATGGTGGGACTGGGGGGTGGGGGACGGGTGTGGAGTTCTGCAGGCTGGGGAAGAGGCTGCCAGGATTTGCCTGAAATCTCTGCATTTTCCCTGGACAGACCAAGTTGGACGTGGATGGAGGTGGGGGTGGGGGAAGCCTACCACCCAGGACAATGGAAAAAAAAGAACAAGCTTGCATGTCCTGGACTAAGCTGACACCCTTTGAGATACAAAGATGGCTCAGGGCCTGCCTGGGAACAATTCTCTTGGTATGGACCCCAAAGTTAGAGGGAGACTGAAGAGCAGAACAATTTCTCATTCATGGAGAAAATGAGGAGGCCGAGCATCTTTTCAATGAGTCAGCTGTAGGCAAAGGGATTTATTTACAATATTATTATTTGGTAGCAAAGAACTTACTATGGCCGAATGTAAAAAGTATTTTTTTTTTTGATAAGTTAAAGAGATTAAGAAAAATCGGCCGATTTTGACAGAGAATGGTGTGTAAACGAGAGGTGTTATCAGTGAGAATCTGGCACCAGCTCCATTTTGTTATGGTGAAAAATATCAGTATTATTTACTAAGAAGATTAGGGTTGAATTGGAAGAGAGGCTGGTTGTTGTGTGCAGATGGAGATAAGATAAGGATTTTACCTTCTCTGTGGAGCCAAATGCAGCACACAGGCGCTGTTATCTCAGGGCTGGCAAGCAGGGGGATATTAAGATGTACGTTGTAATTACCAGTGGCAGGAGCAAATTTCATAGCGACTATTTTAAACCCTAATAAAATGCCGGCCTTTAATTATACAGCTTTGAAATATTTTTCTCCGTTAATTGCAACGGGGGAAAATAAAATCAACCTCATATTTGAAACTGATTCTCACAGGGAAAGCCCTCGCCCGGCGCTCCAGCTGCCTCTGAGCACCGCGCTGCGGGGCGGAGGGGCTGCCTCGGTTTTTGAGTTTCCGGGTTCCATTGACCTCCCTCACACACTGCCTGCACAGCCAGCCTTGTGTGGGAGACAATAAAAAGGTGGAAGTCTTTCAGTGTAGAATTAGATCCCGTCCAAGAAGCCGCATGCTCTTTCCTTCTGAGAATAAAGTCTGATTTCTAGAAGCTGGAGGCAGGCGGGACATAGGAGAGAAGACACGGTTCAAGTAGGGGCTTCAACGCTGCAGAGGCACCGCCCGCCCGCACCACCCCCCTGCCCCCACATCAAGGGCTCCAGTCTATGGAGCATCCCACCCCATCAGCCTCCGCACAGGGCATTTGAAGGCCGCTATCCATCTTGGTCCACACCTGTACCACTATTACTGACATTTCTCCCCCCACCCTCACCGGCCACACCACTTGGCATGTGGGATCCTAGTTCCCCGACCAGGGCTAGAACCCCCGTCCCCTGCACTGAACGCACAGAGTCTTCACCACTGGACCACCGAGGAAGTCCTATTTACATTTTTGAGTACTGTTTCTGAGGTCCAGGGAGGTCAAGTAATTTGCCCAGGATCACACCCAGGGTCGCCATTCATGGACCATCTGACCCCAGAGCACCCTTCCTCATCTCTCAGGAAAAATTCACCTCTCCATCTGTCCTTACCTTTCCCTCGGCTCATCAGCTCCATCTGTGACTGCGGACAGTTACCTGAACTCCCTGCCCCCGTTGCCTTCAGAGAGCTGCACCTACTCCACATCGTTGCCCGGAAAATTTAAAAACCCCCTCACTGCCCTCAGGTCGACAGTCAACCATCACAGCTGCCCCTCAGGCCCTCCATAGTCTGGTCTCCATTACCTTGCCTCACTGTCATCCCCTTCACCCACACAAGAAACTCCCAATTCTGGTTCTGGAAGGTTCCTTGGCCTCTGAAAAGAGCCACACAAGCTCATCTTCTTCCTGCCTGGAACCCCTTTGAAGCTTCTCTCCACTTGACTGTTCTTCAAAGCCAAGTTCAAACTGCTCTGCTTCCTGACCGGCCTCCATGCAAATCCCTCAGCACTCTGGTCATGCCCAGGTCAGACTCTCTTTCTGCCTGGGCCTTCTTTGCGTCATTTAGGACATAAGATCTCAAGGGCAGACAGTCACACAGACACTGTCTGAGGCCCTAACGTGATTTGCTGAGCAAAAATTGTCAGTTACCCTTTAGCATACACGTGTTTTGTTTTACCTGGTGGATTGTAAACTTCTTGATGGCAGGAACTGTGTGAATTCCCTTTGCAATCCCAGCCCTGACTTTCCAGAGGTGCCCTTGATGAGAAAGGGGCTCCTTTTGTATCTGGATCTCATGAGATGCTTCCCTGGTGGCTCAGAGGTTAAAGCATCTGCCTGCAATGCGGGAGACCTGGGTTCGATCCCTGGGTTGGGAAGATACCCTGGAGAAGGAAATGGCAACCTACTCCAGTATTCTTACCTGGAGAATCCCATGGACAGAGGAGCCTGGTGGTCTATCCACAGGGTCGCAAAGAGGCAGACACGACTGAGCGACCACTCACAATCACTCCCATGAGATGGAAAAACCTGTGGGCAAGAGGCCAAGAGATGGCACGGCCTAACTCGCTGGCGCCACCTTGTATTCACATAACCCTAATCTCCTCCCCGGAGAAGGCAATGGCACCCCACTCCAGTACTCCTGCCTGGAAAATCCCACGGACGGAGGAGCCTGGAGGGCTGCAGTCCATGGGGTCGCTGAGGGTCAGACACGACTGAGCGACTTCACTTTCCCTTTTCACTTTCATGCATTGGAGAAGGGAATGGCAACCCACTCCAGTGTTCTTGCCTGGAGAATCCCAGGGATGGGGGAGCCTGGTGGGCTGCTGTCTATGGGGTCGCACAGAGTCGGACACGACTGAAGTGACTTAGCAGCAGCAGCAGCAATCTCCTCCCATGTGAAATGGGGCCACTAACACCCACCCTCTAGAGTGTGGGGTTTGTGATCCAACCACTATCGGAGATGAGATGGGCAGGAAGTACACAAACGTGGCATGTTGGTAGATAACACCTCCTTCTCCCAGGGACTGCAGACCCTTTACAGTCATTGTGTTGGCTGGCCCCAAAACAAAAAGGAAATCTCTTACCCTCCAGCATTGGCCCCACATCCTGTGGCTAGGTAAGGGGATCCAACTGGAGGGAACCATGGCGTGAGCTCTGGAAGGATTGGGAGGGTCCTCCCAGAGTCTTCCCTGGGGCTACTGGGAGGTAGAGAGAGAGTGGGGTGCAGAGGGTTTTTCCCCAGAGAAAAGAGTCAGCCCAGTGGGATTCTCAGCTGTTTGGACCATTTCTCATCCAGGGTGAGGGATGGAAGCAGGCCCCTCCATCCAGGAAAGGCACCAACCTCACAACAAAGTGAGGCTTTATCAAAACCACCAATAGGACCCCTTAGAATGCTTCTTTGCTGCCAAACTACTCTTCTTAGGAGAGTTGCCTTCAGGTAGAAAGCACAGACGATCTGACGTACTATGGTCTTAAGGTCTCTCTCTCTGAACTCCCTGATACAGTATTAGAGCTGGGCATAAAAGGAATTTTCATAAAATTCTCCATTAAGTTACACTTTACCTTCTCAGAGTTCATCTATTTAATTTTTTATGGAACCTCTCTGTATCTCGTAGCTCCAAACTTCCCATCAAATAGTTGGTGGTCTGAAAACAGATACTTATATATACTAGGAACCCACTCCTCCAAGAAGGTTTTGGGAAGACATTCCATAAAAGGGTAGAATTCTTTGATCCACAACGGTTCTTACCATCAGTATGAACATGTATCTGCTGCTGCTGCTGCCAAGTCGCTTCAGTCGTGTCCGACTCTGTGCGACCCCATAGACGGCAGCCTACCAGGCTCCCCCGTCCCTGGTATTCACCAGGCAAGAACACTGGAGTGGGTTGCCATTTCCTTCTCCAATGCATGAAAGTGAGAAGTGAAAGTCAAGTCACTCAGTCGTGCCCGACTCTTCGCGACCCCATGGACTGCAGCCTACCAGGTTCCTCCGTCCATGGGATTTTCCAGGCAAGAGTACTGGAGTGGGGTGCCATCGCCTTCTCTGAACATTTATCTAGTACTGACTAAATATGAAGAGCCAACTCATTAGGAAAAAAACCCTGATGCTAGGAAAGAAGGCAGGAGGAGAAGGGGACAACAAGATGAGATGGTTGGATGACATCACCGACTAAATGGACATGAGTTTGAGCAAGCTCCAGAAGGACACGGAAGCCTGGTGTACTGCAGTCCACAGGGTCACAGAGTCAGACATGACTGAGCAACTGACTGATGACAATGACTAAATATGCCTACTTGTAAACTTCAATTTTTATTATTGATAATAACAGCTAACATCAATGGAATTTTTGTTTTCCTATGCAAGACACTGGGCTAGAGATTTTTACATATGGCTTCATTGAATTCTTATAAAATCCTTGAGGGGGATGCTATTATTATCCCCATTTTATTGAGGAGAAAACAGAGGTTTAGAGAAAAAACTGATAGCTGAATGTTGAATCCAGTCTCCTTCTGAAGCTGTGCTGCTTCCCACGATGTTGCACAGCTTCACATGGGGCCAGGCTGCATTAACTAAGTGTGTGTCCACCATGAGGAGTATTTGATTACGGATATTTAGTGCACGTTCATATGTGTGTGGGTGTGTTTGCAGCAGTCCCATGCTGTTCCCAGCTCTCTCGACAGCAATGACCAGGGCTTTGTGATTCTCTAGCTCCAGGAGGTCAGGGCCCACTCTGCCACCGTGCCTGGGTGAATAGCAGGAGCCCGCCGGCACATGCTCTGGGTCACAGAGTTCAGAGATTGAATCCCAAGCGGGTGTCTGTCCCAGGTGATGGCAGCTGGCCCTGGGGTTGCAGCCTTTGTGGGTGCTGGTTGATGTTGGGGCTCTCACTATTCCAGAAATGATTAAGACTCTGATACTATCTTGATAGCTTTAGGAGACACCCCTCTGTGGATTGGGATGCTACTGGTTGATATAAAATGATATATTTTTTTCAATCTATTTCATGGTGGCAGTAATTCAGACGAGGAAAGGTCTTTGCCTTCTACGGGAGCTTTATGCTGCTTAGAAAGAAAAAAAGAAAGTAATCACTGTAAAGGATGAAGAAAATTTTTCAGAGGACCTACTACATTAGTAACTGGGAGCTTAGAAAATGAAACACTTTCTAAATTTCCAATATTGAACAATTGGCTTTCCCTCCCTCCTGAACAGTAACAATTCTCTCTCCCTCTTCCAAATGTCAGGCAGCCCAAGGGAAGTACAGTGACAGAGAACACAGCCAGGGGAAAGGCTGAAAATATTACAGTGTTTCTCTCATTTTTCACTCAGAAGCAGATCTCTGTATTGTTTTCCTTGAGCAGTTTTCCTTTATTTTTGCAGCCTGCCCCAGAGGGATAGAACACATGATTTTAAGCCACAGACAAAACTAATTTTTAGATTGTGCTGTAGCTTTGTTTTTCCCACATTTGCAAATTTCTTAAGTTGCTCTGTCCCTGGCTAGAGTATACTAAGACGAAACCTGCTACTTCCAGGGCCTTCTTCCATACCAATTTTTCCTTCCCTAGGTTGCGTGCAAGCCAAGGCCACCACTAATAGTAATATTTTAAGAAATCTCTCCAAGATTATTTTAAGAAACTCTGATTTTGCAACAAATGTAGAATTTAACAAAGTCAGAGCCGCTCATTTGCCAGTGCCAGTCTATGGTCTGATATATCGACTAGCCAGTAGCTTGTAGCTAGTAACTAGAAGAGTCTGAGACTCTAAGGGGATTTGGTGACAGGGAAACTGATCAGAGAACTAAGCTTGAGCGTTTACTATAAATCCTTGTGGAACATTATAATTTTTTTTTTATCAAAGTTATACAGGTACATAGTTTCAAGGTAAAAAATGCAACTCTATAAGGCTCATTCCCAACTCCCTTTTCACAGTCCCTGGAGGCCACAATTTCAAATCTAGCACCTTCTTCTATTATTTAGCTCCATTTATCTGAATGACATGCTTATGCTATTATTTCTGCACTTTTCAATCTTAGACCCTGTCCACTAACTTTCTACTAAAGAAGATCTCTGACACTTCCCTCCCACCCCATTCACACTTGTTCCCTCCCCACCAAATTTTATCTGCCCCTCAACATCACAATATAGTTATATCATAATTTTTGAAATGGTCAATGTTTGGCATTTAATTACCATGCCTATGAAAATAATAATTTACTGCAGAGCTATATGTAGTCTAGGTTCTATTTCCTTTCTTACACTTTCCTTGTTTTTGGTAGAGTCAATAATTCTCTTTTCTTTAGTGTACTATACACTTGTTAATTCATCCTTGAATGCTGTAAATCTCTCGATACATTTAAAATATTAGGAATTTTACCAATCTTATTTTTTCTGTAGAGATTTCCATTTCATAACTGACTGTCCTCCTGCTTCAATCTGAACTGGCTGTTTCCTAGGCTACTGCGAAGTTACTGTCTTAGGGTCTTTCTTACAATTATCTTCTTGATTCCCTAAGCTTTGCCCTTGTATTAGACTCCATTTCTGGTGTCCAATGTCCTCCTCTTTCTTGATTTACTCCTTCAGATACTTCATGGTAAAAAGATGTGAAGGACAAGTAGGAGGTGACTTTTTTGAGCTCATATGTGAATGAAAATATCATTGTCTTGCACTTATGCTTGATTGATAGCTTGCCTAGGTATAGAATTCCAGGATGGAAATAATTTCCCTTCTACTTTAAAAAAAATTTTATTTATTTCTAAAAAAAATTTTTTTTGGCCACAGCATGCAGCTTATGGGAACTTCATTCCTCAGCCAGGGATTGAACCTGGGACCAAGGCATTGAAAGTGCCAAGTCCTAACAACTGGAATACTAAGGAATTCCCCCCTTCTGCTTTTAAAAACATTTCTCTGGGTTGCAAACTGATTCCAAAAATATTAAACCAGCAAAATGATATGATGATCATAGTGAAACCTACTCATAGAGTTTAAGAACTGTAGAAAGTCAAAGGGTAGGCAATCACCCATTAGCAAGTGTGTATTGATTATGTTAATAGAAGTGATAACATTAGTTTATCTTCTTCAAACTCCCTTTCTTGACCTTCAGTGTTTCTCCTACTCCCCTGCTTACTGGACCAAGTTAAGTCTTCTCTAAACAGCCTTCCAAACTCCTACCCACCTCCTGGCTTCCTATCATACCTACTCTAGTCCAAATAAGCTATTCTTATTATCTCTTGTTCACTTTTCCTCTTTACCAACCAGCAATTCTCCCCCCTGAACATTTCCCTGGATGTTCCCTGAACATTTCCCTTTTAAAACAAATCTTACACAGTTTCAAGGCCTATTTCAAAGCCCATCTTCTCCATGAGGTCTGGTTACACTGATGACCAAATACTATGGACTAGCTCATCAACCTTCTCTCCATTCATTCTCTTTGCAGTTGCAGAGATTAGAAAGATGAAAACTAGGTTTCTGAATTTTTATTGTAGCTAGGGTTCTGCCTAAGTCGATACATTCAGGATTTGGAGTTGAATCGAATTGAATGGGCATTTGAAATTAGATTATTCACCATAGTATCTACAGCAGAAGAAAATGAATAGGCCAAAAGTAGAAAAGAATTTCCCTCCAAGCTGATGCACATGGGATCAGTTTGTCACCCTTGAGACTGACTATTTGGATGAACCAGGATTTTCCTACCTCATTCATTAGCCACTTAATGCATGTTTGCTGAATGAAGAAATATTTAATGATCATTAGAAATCTGCTAGAGGTTTCAAGGACTTAGGTACTCATTAACCCCATCCCCAGAGAAAAAGAAATAGAATAGAAAATATTTCAGTAAATGGATCTTACCCTAGGGAGTTCAGAATCATCACCTATAGCAGTGGCCAAGGGGTCAATGGCAGAGGATAGATGGTTAATCAACTTTGAACATCCCACATATAGAATCCCCTGGGCAGTTCTTCCTGTTTGGAGGAATTTTTGTTTTGCAACTTTTGGAAGCAAGTTTTTCTGCCCCCAAAATCCCCTTACCTCATCTGGTGTCCAATTCACTTCCCACTTACAAGTGTCACGGGAATATCACTCTGTAACTACAACACGTGCGTCATCTTCCAAATTGAGTTCTGTGAAACCTCTCATTGTTCTCCAGGGAACTCAGGCATATCTTCCATTCTGTCACTTCTGACACAGAGAAGAAAAGGAGGACTTTGATGAGAGCAACTGACAAAGCAAGGATAACATGTTCCCAAGTCGGACAAGACAATCTTACAGCTATTCACAAGGATTTTTATGAAAAATGGCATAAATTTAAATACCGTCTATCTGTAATGAGGCCACAAACACACAATCAAATACACAAATAAATGTTTCAAAATTACCTGCAGCCATTAGTGAAATGACCATTGACTAATAGTGTACTCATCAAGAATCATGGGGACCCAAAGGGACAGAGGAAAGGGAAAACCAGAAGCAGATGTAATAACTAAGTTACATTAAAATGTACAAACACGGGCCTTCCTGGTGTCCAGTGGTTAAGAATCCACTTTCAAATGCAGGGAACGTAGGTTGGACCCCTAATTGGGAAACTAAGAGCCCACATGCCACAGGGTAACTAAGTCTGTGCTGCGACTGCCAAGCCCATGTGCTCTGGAGCCCAGGCACCATGACTACAGAAGCCCGAGCACCACGATGACGGGCCCCACGTGCCGCGAGAAAGAAACGGTGTGCAGCAGCTGAGACCCGACACGGCCAAATAAGTAAATAATCCTTTAAAAATGTACAAACATGATTGAGCATCTATTGTATGCTGTTTTCTAGCATATTGTCTCATTTATTTCATACCTTGTAAGTTATATATTATTAACCTCATTTTGCAAAGGAGGAAACTTAAGTCAGAGGAGTTAAGTACCTTGGCTAAGGCCACACTCTTGGTGTCTGAGCTAGATCTGGATCCAAGCCACTTGATTTCAAGTCATGGGCTCACTTTCAGTCTTGGTTTTATGGGTTATATAGGTCCCAGATCTGTAGTTATGTAGGTCCCAGAATACAAATAAATGGTGAGGACCAAGGAAGGAGTTAGAGACAGAAGGTCCGCTAGTGGTTTTAGGATGAATGCTGAGGGGAAGGGTAAGTGGATAAGAGTTGTTTTTCCTGGGAAAGGGAGTATCTTATGACTGGTTAACTCTTTACTACAGAGACCTAGATGAGATTTAGGGAAGTAGAAGCTCCAGGAAGAGTTATATGAATTCCTCAGGAGCCATTTGACCCTGGAAAAAGAGTCTTTCAGTCTGGAGCAAATCAGGGAGTCTTCCAGAAACTTGGAGGCAGAAAAGGGCATGAGTTCCTTTACCCCAGCTCACCTTGGGTACCTCCACCATAGTACACTGGTTTTCTCTGGACAAAATAGTTTGAAACCCAGTATGGCACTGCAAGCTTTGAATCAAGTGCTCATTAAGATTTCTGCCATGTACTCATATATTCCTTCACACAGTTGGTGAGTATTTATTGCGTTCCAATTAAATACTCAGCTCCGTTCTTAGTCTCATACCTCATAAAAGAAAAGAGACTACTTGCTCTCTACCTCATGAAGGTTATCATCTTAGAGAAAAGACTAGATACACACAAGTCAGTTAAGGAACAGTCCAAATCAGGAATAATCAAGTGCCCAAAATTATAATATGGGCTATACAAAAGTAAGACTGGGAGCTGACTGCAGCTCAGATCATGAATTCCTTATCACCAAATTCAGACATAAATTGAAGAAAGTAAGGAAAACCACTAGACCACTCAGGTATGACCTAAATCAAATCCCATATGATTATACAGTGAAAATGACAAATAGATTCAAGGGATTAGATCTAATAGACAGAGTGCCTGAAGAACTATGGACAGAGATTCCTGACATTGTACAGGAGGCAGGGATCAAGACCATACCCAAGGAAAAGAAATGCAAAAAGGCAAGATGTTTGTCTGAAGAGGCCTTACAAATAGCTGTGAATAGAAGAGAAGTGAAAGGCAAAGGAGAAAAGGAAAGATATACCCATTTGAATGCAGAGTTCCAAAGAATAGCAAGGAGAGATAAGAAAGCCTTCCTCAGTGATCAATGCAAAGAAATAGAGGAAAACAATAGAATAGGAAAGACTAGAGATCTCTTCAAGAAAATTAGAGATACTAAGGGAACATTTCATGCAAAGATGGGCACAATAAAGGACAGAAATGGTATGGACCTAAAAGAAGCAGAAGATATTAAGAGGTGGCAAGAACACACAGAAGAACTATACAAAAAAGATCTTCATGACCCAAATAACCACAATGGTGTGATCACTCACCTAGAGCCAGACATCCTGGAATTCGAAGTTAAGTGGGCCCTAGGAAGCATCACTTTGAACAAAGCTAGTGGAGGTGATGGAATTCCAGTTGAGCTATTTCAAATCCTAAAAGATGATGCTGTGAAAGTGTTGCACTCAATATGCCAGCAAATCTGAAAAACTCAGCAGTGGCCACAGGACTGGAAAAGGTCAGTTTTCATTCCAAAAGAAAGGCAACGCCAAAGAATGTTCAAACTACCACACAACTGCACTCATCTCACATTCTAGCAAAGAAATGCTCAAAATTCTCCAAGCCAGGGAGGAGGGTTCAGGATGGGGAACACGTGTATACCTGTGGGGGATTCATGTTGATATATGGCAAAACCAATACAATATTGTAAAGTTAAAAAATAAAATAAAAAATTCTCCAAGCCAGATTTCAACAGTACATGAACTGTGAACTTCCAGTTGTTCAAGCTAGACTTAGAAAGACAGAGGAACCAGAGATCAAATTGTCAAAATCCGTTGGATCATAGAAAAAGCAAGAGAGTTCCAGAAAAACATCTACTTTGCTTTATTGACTATGCCAAAGACTTTGACTGTGTGGATCAGAACAAACTGTGGGAAATTCTTAAAGAGATGGGAATACCAAACCACCTGACCTGCCTCCTGAGGAATCTGTATGCAGGTCAAGAAGCAACAGTTAGAACTGGACATGGAACAACAGACTGGTTCCAAATCAGGAAAGGAGTACGTCAAGGCTGTATATCGTCACCCTGCTTATTTAACTTACATGCAGAGTACCTCATGCGAAATGCTGGGCTGGATGATGCACAAGCTGGAATCAAGATTGCCGGGAGAAATGTCAATAACCTCAGATATGCAGATGACACCACCCTTATGGCAGAAAGGGAAGAACTAAAGAGCCTCTTGATGAAAGTGAAAGAGGAGAGTGAAAAAGTTGGCTTAAAACTCAAACATTCAGAAAACGAATATCTGTATCCAGTCCCATCACTTCATGGCAAATAAATGGGGAAACAATGGAAACAGTGACAGACTTTATTTTGGGGGGCTCCAAAATCACTGCAGATGGTGACTGCAGCCATGCAATGAAAAGACACTTGCTCCTTGGAAGAAAAGCTATGACCAACCTAGACAGCATACTCAAAAGCAGAGACATTACTTTGCCAACAAAGGTCCATCTAGTGAAAGCTCTGGTTTTTCCAGTAGTCATGTATGGACGTGAGAGTTGAACTATAAAGAAAGCTGAGTGCGGAAGAATGGATGCTTTTGAGCTGTGGTGTTGGAGAAGACTCTTGAGAGTCCCTTGGACTGCAAGGAGATCTGATCTAACCAGTCCATCCTAAAGGAAACCAGTCCTGAATATTTATTGGAAGGACTGATGTTGAAGCTGTCCTTCCAATGCGAAGGACACCTGACGCGAAGAACTGACTCATTGGAAAAGACCGTGATGCTGGGAAAGATTGAAGGTGCAAGGAGAAGGGGATGACAGAGGATGAGATGGTTGGATGGCATCACCAACTCTATGGACATGAGTTTGAGTAAGTTCTGGGAGTTGGTGATGGACAGGGAAGCCTGGCATGTTGCAGTCCATAGAGTTGCAAAGAGTCAGACAGGACTGAGCAACTGAACTAAACTGATACAAATACTATCTTGTATCTACTTATTTATATTTTTGTTATGTGGGAGGTTTTTTTTTTTTTTTTTTTTGGTCACATCCCATATAGTACCACAACACAGCATGTGGGATGTTAATTCCCTGACCAGGGATTGAAACTGCACCCCCTACAGTGGAAGTGCTGATCTGAACCATGGGACTTCCTATGCTATATTTATTTTTAAAGCAAATGGAATGGTTTAAGTGGCAAGTTTTATGTCATATATATACACATTTTTTAAAACACACACACCACATACATACACAGCAAATGGAAACTTAAGTCTTCTATGGGAATCAAGACAGAAATTCTTAGTAAAGACCAAACTGGAGTCATTGGTTGTCCTAAAACCATCATGGACAACGGTTACCTTAATTTGGAGACCCCAACTCATATCATATCTAACATACTAAAATTCACTCACACCCATACTAAATACACATGTGTGCTTTTCCCACATGAAACATTTTTCACAAAATGCTTCTTATACTTATAAAATTTAGCTTTTAAGATTATTTGGCTAAGAGTGACTCCTTTAACTCATAATTGGCAACCATTTTCTGGCAAGATGACATCTACTCAGAAATTTGGGGAAAGGGCAAAATCTAATTTACAGATTTTTTCAAATATTTTCAAATTATTTTCAAATAAGATATTTTTTATGAATAGTAAATTTAACAATGACAAAAATAAGACATATTGAAGATATTTACTTTAGCAATAATAATTTTTATTTTCAGGTTTTCTTTCAGAATCAGGAGTCAATAAATACATCTTACATATGATTGTTGAGAAGAAACATGTGGACTCTAGGATTTTATTCAAGTGTCCATGGATAAAAATGAGCTGGATTTGATACAGAGAAAAGAAATAGGAGAAATGTTCCAATAAATATACATGTATATAAAGGTATGTAATATGAAATGAACACTTCCTCTACCCACTCTTTTTTCCCTCCACTGAGAATCACACAAAATGTGAACAGCACAGAAAGTATGAAGGGTACTGATTTTCACCAGATTGGCCCTTCATCTCGTATTCTTGGAATTACTTAGGAGTAGTGATGCTCAGAGGCAGGGGGATGAACTTGGTGGCCATAAGGGACTCTGTAAAGACTGAGTGCTCATAAAAAAGGGAGGATGACCACACATTGCTTGATCATCACAGACAGCCTATAATTTCTGGCAAAATGACAGGGGGCCCCTTCCCCCACACTTGTCCCTCAACTCCCCACCAGTGTTAGTCCCTGTAAATCAAAAAGTTTCTTCTAAACACTAAATTTTAGAGGTACCTTAATAGCACTCGCCAGCTAAAATATTTTACATTTAGGATATCTTACATTTCCATCTTGGAATTATGTCCAAAATGAACGCCTCTGCACATCTTCAGGAAGGCACAGGGCTGTATTACCAATTGTCTACAATGCTTTCCATTTACCATAGGCAGGGACACAGAGAGAGGGAGAAATTGGGTGAGGTCTCGAAGCTCAAGGCTGTTTGCGTTTGCTGGCCAGAAGTTGGAGGGTGTGAGCTGATAGAGAAGAGAAATATGGGGCACAGTTCTACCCTGAGGGGGCTGCATTTCACTGGGGAGACACCTGCAAGGATTGAACACAGCCACCAAGAGGTAAATAAGGCAGTCCTGGGTTGTGAATAGCCCCAGCAATTCAGAGTGGAGAAGGACTGAGCCCCCGTGGAAATGATGGTCAGGAACCAGGCAGGCTTTGCCCTCTTGCAGGCATGCTTAAGGCTGATTATCCACCCTGTTGAATCACTCAGCTTTTCCAAGTTTCTATATCGTTGTGGACTCTCTCTCCTCCCTCCCAGAAATGCTGGCAAGCTTCTTTAGTCATTTGTGTTTCTTTACGTTATCAAGGCTAGAGGTATATCTTCTCTGATGGATAATGGCCCTCAGTTAAGACTAGCAAAAGCTATTTTGCTTGATGTATTAGTGCCCTATTTTAGAATAATCCTATTCCCTTGATTCTTTAGTATTTACAATTTTTGTAAGTACCGATTATATTTTCTAAGTCAAAGTGGGGTAAAATTAGTGCATTGTATCCTGCCGTTGCCGCTTTCTGGAGCAGTCAGTCTTACATATTTGAACAATACCACCCCAGTGTAATTTTAAAAGGTAAGAGCTCGATTCTTTAAAAAACACTTAGACGGGCAGTGTGAGCTCTGAGGAACCTCACATTAGGAGTGTTTTACATATATCACACAAAAGGAAAATGCGTTTGGAGGGGATCCGGGCTCATCCGAGTGTAGAGCCGGACTGACTGAATGGTGGCAAATGGGCCCGTTTCTGCCAGCTGCACACTGTCAGCCAGTGACACTCGCCGCTGTCTTCCATTAATGAGCTTGTGGTTTGGGGAGTGACTGGGCCGGGGCATGTAAAAAGTCAGGGCCACGCAGAAGCCGTGACCCTCCTCAGTGTTTACCAGCTAGTCAAGACCATGCATTTACCTTGCAGTCCCTGTCCATTTTGCAGCAGCTCTGTAATGAATTTGATATGTATCCAGCTAATGTTTTTATATTCTCTAAACGTGTCTGTTTTTGTTGGCCTTATTAAGGATTATTTCCCTTAACTTTTTTTTATCAGAAAGTGGGTGTTGCAAGTATCAAACTCAGAACTGAGGATTGGCTGAGTAGAGGTGGTAGGATAGAGGAAGCTGGGACCCTAGGATTGGGGACCCTAGATTCATCAAGTGCTCCCCATTGCTCCTTGGGACATAAGCCTCATGCCTATTGAGGCTGTAGTGTTAGGAAGAAATTCAGAATCTTGGTGTATTAGCTACTTCTTACTGCTTTTGGTAAAGTCCTACCAGAATTAAATGGTTAAAGGCAGTCCGACAGCACAGAAAAGATGGAAATGGAGCAACAGGAATATCTACTTGCTTCTTGCCTCTCCCATCCTCTTCTGGCAAACTGGGGTTTTTGCACTCAAGACAGATAGAGTTGGAGGACTTACCTCGTGGTTCAGGGGCTAAGACTGTGCTCCCAATACAGGGGGTCCAGGTTCGATCCCTGGTCAAGGAACTAGATTCTTCATGTCGCAAATAAGAGTTCACATGCTGCAACTAAATATCCTGCATGAAGCAACCAGGATAGACAATCCCATGTGCTGCAACTAAGACCCAGGGTGGCCAAATAAATAGATACTTTTAAAAAGGAAGATGGGTAGAATTGGATAGAACTGCTTAAGACAGAGGCCAATAGATTGAAGGTCAGGAATTGGACATGGTTAGAAGGCAAAGAATCAAAGATTGTAGCTCATGGAACTCACTGGAAGCAAACAGACAGGAAACCTGCCAAGGGACCTGCATTACCAAAAAAACACCAAGACCACTGACAACAACCTGGGATTGATTGTTGTGCCTCCACGGTCATCTCCTAAGTCCCAACCCAACGCTGAAAGTACGTGTCCTTAAAGCTGCAAAGCCACAATAAAGAGCTATTTCCTCTGATGCCCACCTTATATGGCCATAAAGACAAAGAACGAGGAGATTCTCCAAGAGAGCAGATTTGCCAGATAAGCAGACAGAACATCTCACAACATTCTCAGCACAAGGAGTTCGGAAGACTACCATATGTGCCATGGGCCATGTATCAATGTGACTCAGTGGTAAAGAATCCACTTGCCAATGCAGGGAACACGGGAGACGTGGGTTCTGTCCCTGGATTTAGAAGATTCCCCTGGAAGAGGAAATGGCAACCCACTCCAGCATTCTTGCCTGGAGAATCTTGGACTGGAGTTTGCCAGGCTACAGTCCATGAGGTCGCAAAGAGTTAGACATGACTGAGCATGTGTGGGTACCTTTTTTCCATTTCCCGAAGTTTTTTTTTTTATGGTATTGTGGGTATTTGGGGGATGTGGGTATTTGGGAGGAGAGTGAAAAAGTTGGCTTAAAACTCAACATTCAGAAAACTAAGATCATGTCATCTGGTCCCATCACTTCATGGCAAATAGATGAGGAAACAATGACAGACTATTTTTGGGGGGCTCCAAAATCACTGCAGATGGTAACTGCAGCCATGAAATTAAAAGACTCTTGCTCCTTGGATGAAAAGTTATGACCAATCTAGACAGCATATTAAAAAGGAGAGATGTTACTTTGCCAACAAAGGTCCGTCTGGTCAAAGCTATGGTTTTTCCCCAGTAGTCATATATGGATGTGAGAGTTGGACTATAAAGAAAGCTTTATAGTCTTTCTTTATAAAGAAAGTGCTATAGTCATAGAGCTGAAGAATTGATTCTTTTGAACTGTGGTGTTGGAGAAGACACTTGAGAGTCCCTTGGATTGCAAGGAGATCCAACCAGTCCATCCTAAAGGAGATCAGTCCATCCTAAAGGAGATCAGTCTTGGATATTCATTGGAAGGACCGATGCTGAAGCTGAAACTCCCAATACTTTGGCCACCTGATGCGAAGAACTGACTCATTGGAAAAGACCTTGATGCTGGGAAAGATTGAAGGTGGGAGAAGTGGACGACAGAGGATGAGATGGCATCACTGACTCAATGGACATGAGTTTGAATAAACTCCAGGAGTTAGCAATGGACAGAGAGGCCTGGTGTGCTGCAGTCCATGGGGTCGCAAAGAGTCGGACACGACTGAGTGACTGAACTGAACTGGAGGATGGATAATACATTTTAGCCCTTTGTCATTGCACCTAGTCAGATGCTGCCACCTCCCTTCCCCAGTGGATACTGGGAGATGGTGCCTATTTCTACCATATCAGGACTTGATTGACAAGATTTTACATCTACACAATCCTGGACCTGGGTCAGAATGCTGTAACTGAATGAGACTTTGGTTCATTCCTTTCCTGTGTTGAGTGGATGAATGCATTTTGTGGGTATGAACATTTTTTATACTGAATGCATGGGTAGGCAAATGGATAGACTGCAGTAAATACCATCTCTCACTCTGAAAAACTAGTCAGTGGGTAGATAGCATTCATTTTCATCTTCTTCCAGAATAACTTCTTGTATTGCTGAGGCTGAAAAGTTAAAAGTTAAATTTCTAAAACTCTCTTGCAGTTAGGATTCTGGATGAATATTAGGTTCTAATAATTATATGCATTTAACACAACATTTAGAAGCTACTGTGGCACAGCCCACATTCCAGTTTGGGGCTATCTTCTGCTGGCAAACAAGGTTGTGGAGATGTCATGCTCCAGTATCCGTTGTGTGTGTGGGCTGTGAGAGGAGAGGGAAGTATTGAAAGGTATTTGCAAAGGTGGTGACCGCTGAACTATGTCTAATGTCTAGGCAGTCATGACTATGGCAGTGGTTTCCAGTACAAGATTCCTGATTGCTGAATCACAGTTACGGCAGTGTGCCCCTGAACTCAGTATATCCCTGGTGGCCTCCCAGTGTCCTGTCTTCCTTTTTGAGCTAGAGGTGATAGCAACTAGACTATGATGTTCTAGAAATCTTCTTAGAAGCTCAGGCCATGCCTTGCTCCTCCAACCCTCTAGATATTTCATAAACATCTAATTCTCTGGGTCAAATATCTAGAATGGATTTTGTCTTTTAAATCCTGACGTTAATTTTTTTAAAAATGCATTTGATGCAACATTTAGAGGCTACCGTAAGGCGATGGCATCCTACTCCAGTACCCTTGCCTGGAAAATCCCGTGGATGGAGGAGCCTGGTAGGCTGCAGTCCATGGGGTCGTGAAGAGTCAGACACAACTGAGCGACTTCACTTTCACTTTTCACTTTCATGCATTGGAGAAGGAAATGGCAACCCACTCCAGTGTTCTTGCCTGGAGAATCCCAGGGACAGGGGAGCATGGTGGGCTGCCATCTATGGGGTCGCATAAAGTCAGACACGACTGAAGCAACTCAGTAGCAGCAGCAGCAGCAGTGGCACAACCCTAATATCCATCTAGGATCCTAATTGCAAGGAGTTCAAGAAATTTAACTTCCAACTTTCCAGCCTCAGCAATACAGAAAGTTGTTCTGGAAGAAGAGAATGAATACTGTTTACCAAGTGACTAATGGATTTTGGTTTTTTAATCCTGCACATCAAACTTTCCCCCTTTTTCTGCCCACAACCCCTTCTACCCATTTTGTCCTGCTGTTCACCTCCCTGACCTACATTTTTAACGACCCATTTTCCTTGTTGTAACTGGTTTGGGAAAGAACACTGATACAGTTCTGGACAAGGGAGATGTTCAGATGGGAAGTCTACCGAGTGGTCTGCATAGGGGATCTTTGCTTTAGAATAGAGCTACTAAAGACAGAAGTGATCCTTCTCTCACTGGAGGCTGTTGTGTCTGCATGTGGTGCCTCAGATTGTGGTAGCCATACAGTGCTTACGAGAGGAGTTGGGCTGAGGACAATACATGTAAAATTGCTATATGAAAAGACAGATAAACTCAAGTCCTGATGACATATTTAAACTGCTGAATTAAATACTTGGGAAATGCCCTTTCTCTAGACTTCTTGTTTCATTGAGATAATAAATCTCATCATCATTGAAGCCACTTTGAGCTGGGGTTTCTGTGAAGTGAAGTCAAGTCGCTCAGTCATGTTCGACTCTTTGCGACCCCGTGGACTGTAGCCGGCCAGGCTCCTCCATCCATGGCATTCTCCAGGCAAGAATACTGGAGTGGGTTGCCATTTCCTTCTCCAGGGGATGTTCCCGACCCAGGGATCGAACCCAGGTCTCCCGCATTGCAGGCAGACGCTTTAACCTCTGAGCCACCAGGGATGGTGGGGTTTCTGTACTTTCATTCAAAAACTCCTAACTTGAGAGGGTATTCATAAATAACTATACGTTTTATTACATATAGAATTCACAAATAAATTAATATGATTCGTAACATTACATATTTCTTTACTCTTTTACATGTATATCTATCTATGTTGATAACTTTAAATACAATCTATACATTTTAGCCCCTTTATTGTAGTTTGTTGAATAAACATAGCACAACTTATTTAATCCTTTTTTTTTTTTTAAACTAATGGACATTTGGATTGTTTCCAATTTTTGGCTGTTACAATGCTGGAATGAACAGTACTGTAACGTCTCCCGAAACACATATGCAAATGTTTTCCTAGGGTATTTAACTAAAGATGGATCAACCAGGCCATAAGATATGCACATTTCACATTTTGCTAGATATTGTTAAGTTGAGCTTCAAAATTTTTATGCCAATTTGCATTCCCAACAACCTTGTGTGAGAGTTCCTATTTCTCGTATCCTTTTCAACAATCAGAATTTATTTTCTGCTAATCTTACGTGTGTGAAATGATCTCTCATTGTGATTTTAATTAGCGCTTCTTGATTATCCTGAGGCTGAACACTAATGTGTGTTTCTAGTCTCTGCAGGTTTCTTCTTACATGATTCATGCATTTTTCTGCTTGGTCATTTGTAGTTCTTTATTTTGAATAGTGCTCTTTTGATTATTATATATAATAGATATCTTCTTTCAATCAATTGCTTGGCTATTGATTTTGTTTATGGTGTCTTTTATTCCACAAAGTTTTCTATTTTTTTAGGAGCCTTCCTTTCCTGTTTGTCTTAAATTAGGGTCATGTTCTAGTTCTTTTTAAAAATTTATCTTTTTAAATTTATTTGGCTGTGCCAGATCTTAGCTGTGGCACATGGGATCTTTGATCTTTGTTGCAGCGTGTGGAATCTTCAGCTGCAGCATGTGAACTCTTAGTTGCGGCATGTGGGTCTAGTTTCCTGACCAGGAACTGAACACCTGCAATGGGAGTGCGGTGTCAGCCGCTGGACCACCAGGGAAGTCCCCAAAGTTTTCTGTTTTGATGTCACATTTTCCTTTATGATTTCCCTGTGTGTGTGTTGTGTGTATATGTGTCTTCTAAGAAAATCATACCTTACGTTGTGTCATAAATGTATTTTCCTATATTTTCTTCATATAGTTTTAAAGTTTTATATAATAAACTATTTTTTAGAGCAGTTTTAGGTTCACAGCAAAACTGAATAGAAAGGACCCCCGTTCCTACACATGTACAACCTCTTCCGCTATCAACATCTTGCTACAGTTTGCTACAGTTGATGAACCTACACTGATTCTTCATTATCATGCAAAGTACATAGTTTGCATTAGGCGTCACTCCCAGTGTCATCCACTTTAGGGATTTTGACAAATGTATAATGACTTGAATCCACTATTATATTATCATACAAAATAGTTTCACTGCCCTCTGAACTTTATTCATCATTCTCTTCCCAATAACTTCTGGCAACCACTAATCTTTTTATTGTCTCCATGGTTTTGCTTCTTCCAGAACATCATATAGTGTATAGCCTCTTCATATTGGCTTCTTTCACTTAGTAATACACATTTAAGTTTCCTCCACATTTTTTCGTGGCTTGATAGCTCATTCCTTTTCAGCACTCCATAGTACAAAAATTTCTAACAAAATATACCAAATTAAATTCAGTAATACATTAAAAGAATCATACACCATGATGAAGTGGGGTTTATCCCAGGGATTCAAGGATGATTCAGTATCCACAAATCAATTAAAATGATATACAACATTAAAAAATTGAAAAGGCAGAAACCAACACAAATTATTAAGCAATTATTATCATCCAATTAAAAATGTTTTTAAAAGTTGAAGAATAAAAACCATATGATCATTTCAAGAAATGTAGAGAAACCTTTTGACAAAACTCAACATCCATTTATGGTGAAAATTCTCAATGCAATGGGTATAGAGGAAACATACTTTAACGTAATAAAGGCCATACATTACAAACTCACAGCGAGGATCATACTCAACAGTGAGGTCATGGAAGCAACCCGAATGTCCACTGATGGAAGAATGGATAAGGAAGATATGTTACATATATACAATGGAATATTTCTCAGCCATAAAAGGAACAAAATTTGTAGAAAGGGTCATTTGTAATGATGTGGGTGGACCTCGAGACTGTCATACAAGTGAAGTAAGTCAGAAAGAGAAAAACAAATATCGTATATTAACACACATATATGGAGTCTAGAAAAATAGTAGAGATGAAACCTATTCGCAGAGCAGGACTGGAGATGCAGGGGTAGAGAATGGACAAGTGGACACAGTCGGGGAAGGGGAGGGTGGGACGAACTGGGACAGTAGCTGTGACATATGCATGTTACAATGTGCAGAATAGACAGCTAGTGGGAAGCTGCTGTACAGCACAGGGAACTCAGTCCATGCTCTGCAAAGACCTAGAGGGGTGGGACAGGGCGGTGGTGTGGGAGCGAGGCTCAAAAAGGGATATATGTACACTTATAGCTGATGCACTTTGTTGTACAGCAGATACTTACACAACATTGTAAAGCAATTAAACTCCAATTAAAAAAGAGAAAAGCCAAAAGCATTTCCTATAAAATCAGGAACAAGACAAGGATGCCCACTCCTGCTACTTTTTTTAAAACATAATATTGAAAGTCCTAGCCACAGAAATAAGATGAGAAAAAATAAAGAAAAGGAATACCAATTGGAAAAGAAGTAAAGTTATCCTTGTTTAAAGATTAAATGACACTATATAAAAAAATCCTAAAGTTGCTATAAAAAACTATTAGAACTAATTAAGGAATTCAGTACAGTTGCAGTATACAAAATTGATATACAGAAATCTGTTGTATTTCTATCTATTAATAATGAACTATCAGAAAGAGAAATTAAGGAAACAATCTCATTTACAATTGCATCAAAAAGAATAAAATACGTAAAAATAAATCCAACCAAACAGTTAAAAGACTTGTACTCTGAAAACTATAAGACATTGATTAAAGAAAGTGAAGATGACACAAAGAAATCGAAAGACTGCTATGCTCATGGATTGGAAGAATTAATATTGTTAAAATGACCGTATTCCTCAAGGCAACCTACATATTTAATGCAATCCCTATCAAAATAACAAGGGCATTTTTTGTAGAACTAAACAAATGATTCTAAAATCTGTATGGAAACACAAGAGACCCTGAATAGCCAAAGCAATCTTAAGAAAGAAGAACAAAGCTAGAGACATCATATCCCCTGATTTCAAGCTATATTGCAAAGCTACAGTAAACAAAACAGTTTGGTACTGCAGAGAAACAGACACGTAGATCAATGTAACAGAATACAGAATCCAGAGATAAACCCACACTTAAATGGCCAATTAACCTATGACAAGCAGATGAGAATACACAATGAAGAAAAGATAATATCTTCAATAAATGATGTTGAGAAAACTGAACAGCTACATGCAAAAGAATCAGACTGGGCAACTGTCTCACATCACATACAAAAGTAAATTCAAAATGGAGTAAAGGCTTAAATGTAGGACTTGAAACCATAAAACTCCTAGAAGAAAATATAGGCAGCACACTTGTTGACATCAGTCTTAGAAATATTTCCTTATCTGTCTCCTCAGGCAAGGGAAACAAAAGCAAAAATAAACAAATGGGACTACATCAAACTAAAAAGCTTTTGTACAGTGAAGGAAACGATCAACAAAATGAAAAGACAGCTTACTGAATGGAAGAAGATATTTACAAACAGTATTCCCAATAAGGTGTTAATATCCAAAATACACAAAAATCTCATATAAGCCAATATTAAAAAACTGACTGTAAAAACAGGTAGAGGACCTGAATAGACATTTTTTTTCCAGAAGAAGACATACAGTTGGCAAACAGACACATGAAAAGATGCTCAACATCATTAATCATCAGGGAAACCCAAATTAAAACCACAATGAGATACCACCTCATACCTATCAGAATGGCTATCATCAAAAAGAAAACAAACAGCAAGTATTGGAGAGAATGTGATGAATAGGGAACCCTTAATCACAATGGAATTGTAAATTGGTGCAGCCACTTGGAAAACAATATGGAGATCCCTCAAAAAATTAAACTGCCATATGATCCAGCAATTTCACTTCTGGGTTTTTAACCAAAGAAAACAAAAACACTAATTCAAAAAGATATATGCACCCCTATGTTCATTGCAGCATTATTGCAATCACCAGGATATGGAAGCAATCTAAGTGCCCATCAATAGATAAAAAAATAAAGATGTGGTATGTATACAGACAATGTATTCACCCCTATAAAAAATGAAATCTCACAATTTGTGTCAACATGGATGGATCTAAAGGGCATTATGCTAAGTGAAATAAGTCAGACAGAGAAAGACAAATACCATATTATCTTATATGTGGAATCCTAAAAACAAAACAAACACAACAAAATAAAAACATACTCATAGATACAGAGAACAAATTGGTGGTTGCCAAAGAAGAAGGCGGATGGGACAAAATAATTAGAGGAGATGAAGAGCAACAAACCTCCAGTTATAAAATAAATAAGCCATGGGGATATAACACAGCATAAGGAATATGGTAGGTAATTCTGTAATAAGTTTGTATGGGGACAGATGGTTACTAGACTTAGCATGGTTATCATTCCACAACATATGTGAATGCAAAATCTCTATGTAGCACACCTAAAACTAACTAACTACTACTATATTTAAGTTAAAAAGAGATACCCCAGGATGTGGTCTACCTCGGTGAATGTTCCATGTGAGCTGTTCTTGGATGGAGTAGTCTATAGATGTCAATTATATCTAATTGATTAATGGTGCTGTTGAATTCAACTGTGTCCTTACAGACACAGTTTTTCTGCCTGCTGAATCTATCTGTTTCTGACACAGGGATGTTAAAGTCTCCAGCTATAACAGTGGTGGTTTAGTCTCTAAGTCATGTCTGACTCTTTTATAACACCATGAACTGCAGTGTACCAGGCTCCTCTGTCCATGGGATTTCCCAGGCGAGAATACTGGAGTGGGCTGCCATTTCCTTCTCCAGGGGAGTGTCTCGACCCAGGGATCAAACCTGGGTCTCCTGAATTGCAGGCGGTCTCCACCACTGCAGGTGGATTCTTCACCGACTGAGCCACCAGGGAAGCCCCTTGAAACTGTATCTCTTAGTGAGGTGGTGGTTTAGTCACTAAGCTGTAACAGTGGATTCATCTATTTCTCCTTTCAGTTCCATTTGTTTTTTTCTTCACATGCTTTTGTGCTCTGTTTTTAGGTGCATACATTTTAAATAGTAAGAATCATTATATCTTCTTGGAGTATTGACCCTTCATTATGTAATGTCCTTCTTCATTCCAGATAATTTTCCTTGCTCTGAAGTCTGCTCTGTCTGAAGTTAATATAGCTACCTCAGCTTTGTTTTGATTAGGCTTAATCTGGTATATCTTCATCCATCTTTTTACTTTTAATCTATACATGTCTTTATATTTAAAGTGGATGTCTTAAGGGAAGCCTTGTATACTGTTGATGGAAATGTAAGTTGGTGCAGCCACTATGGAAAACAGTACAGAGCTTCCTTAAAAAACTAAAAATAGAGTTGCCATATGATTCAGCACTCCCACTCTTGGGCACACATATGGACAAAACTATAATTTGGAAAGATACCTGCACCTCTATGTTCATAGCAGCATTATTCACAATAGCCAATACATGGTAACAAGCTCAATGTCCACTGAATGTATAAAGAAGATGAGGTGTATATATACAATGGAATACTAACCATTAAAAAAATGAAATAATGCCATTTGCAGCAGCATGGATGGAACCAGAGATTATCACACGAAGTTAAGCATGTCAGAAAGAGAAAGATAAATACCATATGATATCATCTATATGTGGAAACTAAAATATGACGCAAATGAACTTGTCCACGAGACAGGAAGCAGACTCATAAGTAGACTTGTGGTTGCCAAGGGGAAGAAAGGGGTCAGTGAGGGAAGGGTGGGAGTCTGGGGTCAGCAGACACAAACTATTATATATAGAATGAATAAACAACAAGGTCCTACTCTATAGCACACGGAAACATATTCAATATTCCATGATAAACCACACTAGAAAGGAATATTTTAAAAAGAATGTATATGCATGTATAACTGAATGACTTTACTGTAAAGCAGAAATTAATATAACATTATAAATCAGCTATACTTCAATTTAAAAAAATTAAGTGGATTTCCTGTAGATAACATAAAATTAGGTCTTGTCTTTTAATCTATTTTGACAACCTTTGTCTTTATTTTGGTGTATTTAGACCACTGACATTTAAGGTGATTATTGATACAGCTGGATCAATATCCAACCATATTTGGGGACGGGGGACTTCCCTGGTGGTCCAGCGGCTAGGACTCTGTGCTTCCAATGCAGGGGGCCCAGCCTCAATTCCTGGTTAGGGGACCAGATCCCATATGCTGCAACTAAAGAGTTTGTGTGCCACAACTAAAGGTCCCACATGCCACAACTAAGACCAAGTTATATGATTTCTGAGAAGTCAAATACAATTTCTATCTTTGCTCCTCTATAGGTAAGCTGCTTTATCTCTGTGGCTTAAGAATTTTTCTTTATTTTTGCTTTTCTGAATTTGAATATGATATGCTTCAGTTCAGTCGCTTAGTCCTGTCTGACTCTTTGTGACCCCATGGACTGCAGCATGTCAGGCTTCCCTGTCCATCACCAACTCCCAAAGCTTATGTCCATAGAGTCGGTTACATCATCCAATCATTTCATCTTCTGTAATCCCCTTCTCCTCCTCCCTTCAATTTTTCCCAGCATCAGGGTCTTTTCCAATGAGTCAGTTCTTCACATCAGGTGGCCAAAGGATTGGAGTTTCAGCTTCAGCATCAGTCCTTCCAATAAATATTCAGGACTGGTTTCCTTTAGGATTGACTGGTTAGATCTCCTTGCAGTCCAAGGGACTCTCAAGAGTCTTCTCCAACACCACAGTTCAAAAGCATCCATTCTTCGGCACTCAGCTTTCTTTATAGTTCAACTCTCACATCCATACATGACTACTGGAAAGACCATAGTTTTGACTAGACGGACCTTTGTTGGCAAAGTAATGTCTCTGCTTTTGAGTATGCTGTCTAGGTTGGTCATAGCTTTTCTTCCAAGGAGCAAGTGTCTTTTCATTTCATGGCTGCAGTCACCATCTGCAGTGATTTTGGAGCCCCCCAAAATAAAGTCTGTCACTGTTTCCATTGTTTCCCCATTTATTTGCCATGAAGTGATGGGACTGGATGCCAGATCTTTGTTTTCTGAATGATGAGTGTTAAGCCAACTTTTTCACTCTCCTCTTTCACTCTCATCAAGAGGCTCTTTAGTTCTTCTTCACTTTCTGCCATAAGGGTGGTGTCATCTGCATATCTGAGGTTATTGATATTTCTCCCGGCAATCTTGATTCCAACTTGTGCTTCATCCAGCCCAGCATTTCACATGATATACTTTGCATTTAAGTTTAATAAACAGGGTGACAATATACAGCCTTGACGTACTCCTTTCCTGATTTGGAACCAGTCTGTTGTTCCATGTACAGTTCTAACTGTTGCTTCTTGACCTGCATACAGATTTTTCAGGAGGCAGATGACATGCTTAGGTAGTTTGTTTTGCATTTATCTTGCTTGTTGTTCTCTGAGCTTCCTGAACCTATGGTTTGGCACCTGACATTACTTTGGAGAAATTTTCAGCCATTATTGTATCAAATACTGTTTCCTTTTCTCTTTCTTTTCCTTCCAATGTTCCCATTACATGCTGCACATTCTGTAGTTGTCCCACAGTTCTCAGGTATTCTGTTTTGTTTTGTGGGGGATTGCTGTTTTAGAAGTTTTAAAAGTTTCTTTTTCTGTTTTAGAAGTTTCTATTGTTACATATTCAAGTTCAGAGACTCTTTCCTGAGTCATGTCCAATCCATTAATGAGCCCATTAAATGCATTCTTTTTTTTTGTTACAGCAGTTTTCATCTCTAAAACGTTTCCTTGATTCTTTCTTAGAATTTCCATCTCTTTGCTTACATTATCCATCTGTTCTTGCCTACTTAAAAAAAATTGTTACCATATTAATAATAATTTGAGAAATTTTGGCCTGAGAATTCCAACTTTTCTGCCTTATCTGACTCTGGTTCTTGTGCTTGTTCAGTTTCTTCAAGCTCTGCTTTTTTTTTTCCACTTTTAGTATGCCTTTTTCTGCCAGCTCAGGAGATGCAAGGGACATGGGTTCAATCCCTGGGTTGGGAAGATCCCTTAGAGAAGGAAATGGCAATCCATTCCAGTATTCCTGCTTGGAAAATTTCATGCACAGAGGAGACTGGAGGGCTACAATCCCTGAGGTCACAAAGAGTTGGACATGACTGAGCACACACACACACACCTTTTAATTTTTTATTGAAAGGTGGACATAGTGCCCTGGGTAAGTAGAACTGGAGTAATGAGCCTTTAGTAATGAAGTTGTAAGATATGGGAGGAAGGGTGAATTATACATGACTTCTATGCTTAGGTGTCAGTCTTTTGCTAAGCCTGTGGCCCTGGACTGTGAACTTCACCAGTGATTCTCAGAATTTTTTCCTCCCTTCAGTGGGAAAGAATGGTGTGTATTTCCCTTCCTCCACTTGGAAGTCCTGAGTGGGCTGGATTTGGGTACTTTCCATCCTCCAGGCTTTGCTATACTCCCAATAAGTTAGGCTCTGGTAAAATAGTTTCTCCTGAGGCCAGGCCTTGTTAAAAATAATAGAATACTCTGGTGTATTTCAAAATGCTTCCTTTTCTGCCCCATGTGCAGGAAGCACAAGAGGATTTTTCTCCAGTATTCCTTATGAGAACCTCATAGAGCTCCTGAAGGTAAAACTCACATAAGTATGAGGGCCCCTCTGTGACTGGGTCTCCCTAGAGTTCCTATTTTTTCAGACTGTCTACACTGAACCTCCAGCAATTACAGTTTAGGTTTCCCTACCTAGTA
>NW_011494673.1:358736-362685 GCF_000754665.1 Bison bison bison | reverse complement strand
CCCCAGGGTAAGGTTTCTGCTCTAGGGTGTTGTCATTCTCTGTATCCATCTGTCTGTCTCTCCAGCTTGGGGGCAGCCATTTGCCCTGTGATTTCATGTCTTTGTTTTTTCACTTCGTTCAGCTTTGTAGTTGTTGTTAGGATGGTGTGAAGATTTCTAAGCTTCTTATAAGACAGACCAGAAATCAGAAGTCTGAAGTTTTATTTTTTATATTTAGCTCTTTAATAAATCTAGAGTTAAATTTTGTGCATCATGTAATATAGAAATCAAATTGTATTTTGTTTTATACAGTTAGCCAAGTGGTACAATACCAATTAGTGAACAGTCCATTCTTTCCTCACTTATTTTTCAGTACTGCCTCTGCAGTGTATTAAGATCCTACACATATTTGAATCTATTTCTGAGCTTTCTATTTTACTCCATTGTTCTTTCCATCTACTCCTATACCAATGCTACACAGTCTTAATTACTATACTTTATAATAATAGTCCCAGGTTATTATTGCATTCAATTTACTGAAAGCCATTTTTTCCCTTTTTAACAGCTTCATTGAGTTATAATTTATATACTCTAAAATTCACCCATTGCAAGTGTATGATTCAATGATTTTAGTAAATTTATAGAGTTGTGCAATCATCACAATTCAGGTTAAGAACATTTCCATTGCCCTACAAATTCCTTCATGCCCTTTTGTAATTAATCCCCATACCTACCCACCACCCCTCCAGCTCTAGGCAGCAGCTGATCTGCTCTTCATCTCTAAAAATTGGCTTTTTCTAGACATGCCATATAAATGGAATCATGCAGCATGTAGTCTATGTGGAAACCAGTTTTTAAGTCAATTCACCTAATGTCCAGTTGCTAACCCTTATCACATTTACTAATTTTTCAAAAATTTTAAGAAATAATCTTCTTGAATACATTAAATAGTAAACTGTTGAATATATTAATATGATAATATTCTTCTTGAGATAATTTTCTCAAATAGATTTTATATGTAGAATATGTATATTCTAAATTACATTTTTATTAGCAGCATTTGAAGGAATGTTTAGTTTGCCAAAAGTTAGTTTATGAAGAATATATTCCTGAATATTTTAATATAGTCTTGAATATACTCATCTATGGATTTTTATCTTTTCTCTTACATATACCTAAGAAGAATATACTAATGAAGTTTAAATTATTACAAAATCATTGATTATATAATGAGTATATGATTATACTTGAGGTATATAGTTTTGAATATAACCTTGACTATATTTACTATGTTGAATATATCCTTGCTCAGTCAAGAAAATTGCTTATAACACATTGTGGCTACTTGGTACATCTTGTAAATTTTGTGAGTCAGTCATTTGTGTAATTAATTCTTCAGCAAACTGGCTTTTGGCAAACTAACTTTTGGCTCATTCATTGAATGGGCCACTTGACAAGTTGGCATTTGGTGAACTGACCAACTTAAAAATATGTCTTGAGAGCTTATGAAGCAAATCCCTTATCTTTCTTCTTTTTCAGATTTATGTTGGTTACTTATACATTTGTACTTTAATGTACAAGTTTTAAAATCGGATTTGTTGATCAATCACTCAGTCATGTCTGACTCTTTGCGACCCCATGGACTGTAGCATGCCAGGCTTCCCTGTTCTTTACCATCTCCCAGAGCTTGCTCAAACCCATGTCCATTGAGTCAGTGATGCTATCCAAGCATTTTGTCCTCTGTCGTCCCCTTTTTCTCCTGCCTTCAACCTTTTCCAACATCAGAGTCTTTTCTAAAATCAGATTAAGTTCTGTGAAAAATCCTATTGGAACTTTGTTTGGAATTCCACTGAATGTTGTCTTGCCTAATAGATTATTACTGGCATCTAGAAGTGCTAATACTTTTGTAAGTCTGTGCTGTACCCAGATTTAGACTCTGGTCTAAGAGTTTGGGTTTGGAGTTTTCTGTGTAGATAACTGGGCTTCCCTAGTGGCTCAGATGGTAAAGAATCTGCCTGCAATGCAGAAGACCCGGGTTTGATCCCTGGGTTAGAAAGATCCCCTGGAGAAAGGCATGGCAACCCACTCCAGTATTCTTACCTGGAGAATCCCATGGAGAGAAGAGCATAGCAGGCTGCAGTCCATAGGGTTGCACAGAGTCAGACATGATGAAAGTGACTTAGCACCCACACATGTAGATAATAATTTCTTTTCTTTCCTTTATTATAACTAAATTTTCCTTGTGCTATTACATCTTTAGGACCTCAAGTGCAATCTTGTATAAGAGGAGCAATAGAAGACATCATGTCTTTTTCTTGATATCAAAGGAAATCTTGCTAAACCTCAAACATTAAGTAAGACTGTAGATTTTTGGCTGATACTCTTGATCAGATTAAAACAGGTCCCTTCTATTTTGAGTTAGATATTTTCTTTTGTTTTTCTCTTTTTTTAAATTATGAAAGAATATTAATTGAATATTTTTTGCATCTTTGAGATGATCGTTAAGTTTTTTTCTTTTTTATCTGATGAATGGTTACTTGCCACTGATATATATTTTACTGCTGCTGCTGCTGCTGCTGCTAAGTCACTTCAGTCGTGTCCGACTCTGTGTGACCACACAGATGGCCTCCTACCAGGTTCCCCCGTCCCTGGGATTCTCCAGGCAAGAACACTGGAGTGGGTTGCCATTTCCTTCTCCAATGCATGAAAGTGAAAAGTGAAAGTGAAGTCGCTCAGTTGTGTCTGACTCTTAGCGACCTCATGGACTGCAGCCTACCAGGCTCCTCCATCCATGGGATTTTCCAGGCAAGAGTACTGGAGTGGGTGCCATTGCCTTCTCTGATATATTTTACTATTGAACGATAAATCCCTGGAGTAAATCCTACTTGGTTTTATAAGACAGTATGCTTATAAACACTTCTGAGTTTGACTTGATTTAGTATTTTACCTCTTTGTTCATAAATAACATTGCTATAAGACTTTCTTTTTATCCATCTTACAATTTTCTTTATCCTTCTATCCTTGTTTAGGTTTAATACCAAGAACTAATTAGTTGTGTACAATGAGTTAGCTTTTTCTAACTTTCTGTTCTCTAGAGCAGTTTGTTTTGATGATGGATTTAAATACTGATTTAATTTATTTAATAATGATTACAAGTCCTTGAAGTTGGCAAATTTCCTTGAGTCACTTTTGATAATTTTCCATTTATCTAAGCTTCTGAATGTAATAGCAGAAAGTTGTCTATAGATTATTTTCAGTTCAGTTCAATTCAGTTCAGCCGCTCAGTCGTGTCCAACTCTTTGCGACCCCATGAATCGAAGCACGCCAGGCCTCCCTGTCCATCACCAACTCCTGGAGTTCATTCAGACTCACGTCCATCGAGTCAGTGATGCCATCCAGCCATCTCATCCTCTGGCGTCCCCTTCTCCTCCTGCCCCCAATCCCTCCCAGCATCAGAGTCTTTTCCAATGAGTCAACTCTTCACATGAGGTGGCCAAAGTACTGGAGTTTCAGCTTTAGCATCATTCCTTCCAAAGAACACCCAGGGCTGATCTCCTTCAGAATGGACTGGTTGGATGTCCTTGCAGTCCAAGGGACTCTCAAGAGTCTTCTCCAGCGCCACAGTTCAAAAGCATCAATTCTTCGGCGCTCAGCTTTCTTCACAATCCAACTCTCACATCCATACATGACCACAGGAAAAACCATAGCCTTGACTAGATGGACCTTTGTTGGCAAAGTAATGCTTCTGCTCTTCAATATACTATCTAGGTTGGTCATAACTTTCCTTCCAAGGAGTAAGCGTCTTTTAATTTCATAGCTGCAGTCACCATCTGCAGTGATTTTGGAGCCCCAAAACTAAAGTCTATCACTGTTCCCACTGTTTCCCCATCTATTTCCCATGAAGTGATGGGACCAGATGCCATGATCTTCGTTTTTTGAATGTTGAGCTTTAAGCCAGCTTTTTCACTCT
>NW_011494673.1:344154-358636 GCF_000754665.1 Bison bison bison | reverse complement strand
TGTTTCTCATGATGTACTCTGCACATAAGTTAAATAAGCAGGGTGACAATATACAGCCTTGACGTACTCCTTTTCCTATTTGGAAGCAGTCTGTTGTTCCATGTCCAGTTCTAACTGTTGCTTCCTGACCTGCATATGGGTTTATCAAGAGGCAGGTCAGGTGGTCTGGTATTCCCATCTCTTTCAGAATTTTATGATTTTAAAATTTCTACTGCTTCTGTATGTATGTCCCCTTTTACTACCTGATACTATTATTTACATTTTCTATTTTCTGCTTAAACTATTCATCTGATTAAAGTGTACTAAAAATCTCCCATTGTAATTTTTTATTTAAATCTTTTCCTCATATTGGTTTTTACTTTATCTATTTTGAGCCTATCTTATCTTTTAAAGCACATACAGTTTCATGATAATCATGCCTTATTTGTTAATTGTTCTACTGATCATGTAATATGTCACTTTATGCCTTTTGCCTTAAAATATATTTTGTCTGATATGAATAGTTATTTTGATTAGTATTTGCCTTATACACATGTGTATATTATTTTTGGAAGTGAATGATATATTATTTAGACACAGTTCTGTACCTAGATTTGTGTGAAAAAGGTACTGGGGAAAAATAATATACACATAGCAAGGGGAAAAAAATAGAGTTAGTAACTATAAGTTGCACACTTGTGTGGCCACCACTCAGATGAAGAAACAGAACACTCCAGCACTCCAGAGCCTCTTGTTTGCCTCTCCTTAATCATCTACTCCCTACCTCCCTGCAGAGGGAAACATTATATTCATTTCCTTGTTTTTCTCTATAGTTTTGTCTCTTCTGAATGCATCTCTAAACAGTAAAGTTCAGCTTTGCCTGTTTTTAAACTTTATGTTAATGGAATCATATTGTATACATTCTTTTTTGTCTTGCTTTTTTTTTCTCAATATTACAGTTTTAAGATTTATCCATGTTGTTGAATATAATATACTTTGCTGTTTCCACTTACAAATATATCTTGGAGATTGTTCCAAAGCGCTATATGTAAGAAAAAATTATCCAACCAAGCAGGGTCAGAGAGAAGATTTGTGAGGAATAGAAGACTTATGAGGGACTGGTGGATGGAGGACTTCAGAGAATTCTATGGACACCTCTTAATAGTCAAGGTTGACTGTGCGTCATTACAGTCCTGTGGCCCTGGCTGTTACTGTCATCAACATTGCATCTGCCTGGTGTCCAAAGCTGCTCAGCTCATGGGGAGACAAGGAAGATGAAGAGCAAAGGGAGGATTTACTTGCCTTTCCTTCTAGCACCATGTAAGTCTGGAATATTCTGTTTCTTTACTGTTAATAATATAACAACCTATTTATATTTATCACTACTTCTCCTACATTACAGAACCCTTTTCCCTCCACCACCCCCTCCCCAGTCATCTCAGAAACATTAGAGTAATATTCTTTTCTCAGTTAACCTTTCCTTCCAGGATAGTTTATTTTTGAGAGGGAACATTTGATAAAGCTCAGAGTAATTTTAAATACATGATTTGCCATGTTAACACTTGTCACTTATCATATGCACTTCAGTCCGACCTCCTTGCCATTCTGTTAACCTTCAGAGGCAAGTTAAAGCAAGCCATTTGCAGCCGCCCTGTGAAAACTCTGCATTTAAATTGCTTTTCCTCCCTTCCCCAAATTTTCCATAACTATAAATAAATTTAATTACCATTCCAAGAAGTGTAAGCAAATCTTCTATTACATTTTTTAATCTTTTATCTCCTCTTGTCCCTCCACCAAGTATACAGTCTATCAGTCAGCCTCCCTGCTTCTAGGGGCACTCCTCGTCCTTAGCTCTCCTCCAGCTAAGAAAAATCTGAGTCCGTTCCCTTCTGTCCAATTGGATTTCCTGAGAGTTTCAGTCCCCCTGGCACTCCAGGGCCTATGCTACAGACATGAGCATTTCTGCAAAGAAGGTAATGGGGAACTGACATTTGGGTCGCCTCAAATGCCTTTTTGACTTCCTTCCATTGGCAGCAAAATGGGACATAGCCAAGGTTGTGTTCTCACCATGTCACTCACAAATGCAAATTTCCTTCTATCACCACGAGGTCAGGTCAAATGACATCTTGAAAAGGCACACTAATAACAATTTACCCTGAAGGATTTATTCTTTCCAAAGCATAAGGCATTACCTTCTTTGTTCGTTTTATTTTCAATTATATAAGTGTAATCAACTGTAGTCAATATAATACCATGTTAATTATATATTTCATTTGTTCTTTTTTTTTTTTTTTAACTTTTTCAAAAATTTTATGGCCACACCATAATGCATGTGGGATCTTAATTACCTGACCAGGGATCGAACCTGTGCCCCCTGCGGTGGAAGCAGAGTCTTAACCACTGGACTGCCCGGAAGTCCTTTCATTTGTTCTTGACAAGCTCTTCATATCATCAGAAGGACAGGTATTTTCCTACTCTCCTTGATACAGATGTGGAAATTTAGGCACATTTCACGTGCACACATGTGCGTGCACACACACACACACACACACACACACACCCCTGTCTCCACAGGTGATTCTTTGACTCCCACGCTCTATGCTTTGAAGCCATCTTCTTCCTCTCACCTCCTTCCTTGGTCACAACAAAAGCTGCTCTATAGTGACAACAGTGAGTTTAGAGCAGGAGCTGCTAGACTCCTTCCCCAGAACTTCTGGGGAAAAGGTAAGCATTTCTCAGTCTGCGTCCTGGTCTCTGGAGTTTTCTGTGCTCCCTGGTCCCTTCCTCAGTTTGCTCCCCAGATCCCTGCTGCCTGTCACCTCCTCAGACTCGTGCACAGTGAATCAAGGGACCAGGATTACTTTGTCCTTTCTCACCCTTGCTACCCAGGGGCACTCGCCAAACCCTCAAGACCTCTCTCCTTGAGCTCAGGACTCTTGGAGGGGTGATCTGGTGCCCTGACTGCCCACTCTTGGTCTTCTGGCCCATAGCACCAGCTGCCTCTGGCCTTGAGGTTCTGGGACCCTGGAGTTGTTCCTTCTACAACTGACCTCAGATCAGGAAGAAGTGGGGCATACTACTCAGATGGGAGCAGAAAGACCTAAGCAAGATACAGACCAAGCAGGACTGGAGAGGACGCTGACCCTTCATTCCAGGCAGAGGTTAGAAAATTTGCTTACCTCTCTGTACTTCAACGGGTAACACTATTAGGGCCTGCATAGGATTGCTAAAGGATTAAATGAGTAGTTACACATAAAGCTCTTAAAAGGGTGCCTGTCACACAGTAATTCTTATTATCATTACTATTATTGCTATTATTAGGGGGTTTCCCAGGTGGCACAATGGTAAAGAATCCACCTGCCAATGCAGGAGATGTAAGAGACACAGGTTCAATTCCTGGGTTGGGAAGATCCCCTGGAGGAGGAAATGGCAACCCATTCCAATATTCTTGGAGTATGCCTAGAACATTCCATGGACAGAGTAGCCGGGGTCATTACACTAAACTTCTTTTTCACTGGAGACAGTTTAGGGCAAAGGAAAAAGAGGGGTGATATGTAGAAGAGGTGAACATAAATAAAGGTCCTGTAGCCTGACAGGCTACAGTCCACGGCGGACATGACTCAGTGACTGACATTTTCACTTTCACTTTCACTTTTAACAGGTTTTATAATTTGAGATGCCTTCAGCTGTAAGAATCAGCAACTTCATTTCAAAGTGATTTCACATACACCATCGATGAACCTTGAAGACATTATGCTAAGTGAAATAAGGCAGTCACAGAAAGACACTGTATGTTTCCACTTACATGAGATTCCTAGAGTAGTCAAATTCATAGAACCAGAAAGCAGCAAAAATCCTGGAGCAGACAAATTCATAGAACCAGAAAACAGTGTGGTGGTTGCCTGGGGCTGTAGGAAGGAGGCGTGGGGAGTTTGTGTTTAATGGGTCCAGAGTTTCAATTTGAGAAGATGAAAGTTCTGGAGCTGCTGGTGGTAACGGCTGTACAAGAACGTGAATGTACTTAATGCAGCTGAGCTGTACCCTTAGAAAGGCTTAAAATGCTATGCTATGTGCCTTTTACCATAAGTTTTTTAAAAAAGAAAAAAAAACAACTTCTATAATAAGGAAATTTAAAATGATCACATAGCACACAAAGTTCAGAGGCCAGGCAACTCTGTAGTGTACGGTCACCAGCTCAGTGACATCAGGGAGAACTCAGAGCCATTCCCTCTTTTTGCCTGGCCATTCCTGGGACCAGAATCAGCTTCCTCTGAAGTTGAGGAGCACATGGAACAGGTGGAACCAAAACAAAGCAGGCTCTGTTAGGAAGGTGGGGGTGGAGAGGATGCCGAAAAGACAACCGTGTCTGCTGCGACTGTGTAAAATAATGCTTAATAAGGTCACTTATTAGTCATGTTCACCACGACTGTGTCACACCCTCTAAAACATGTGTCACAGATACCTGTTACATTAAGCTGTTCTAAGAATTTTTTTTTTAAATTATTGCAACACCAACTCATCTATAGCTCATTTGGTACAATCACTTTCTCATAATAGCTTAAAAATATAAAAGTAGCTGGGGTTGCCAATGCAATTCTGCTAATACATCACTAAACTTTTTTTCCTTGGAGACGGTTTAGGATAAGGGAAGAAGAGAGGAGATATATAGAAGAGGTGAACATTAGATCAAGGTTCTGAAGGAGCAGATCTCTACCCCTGCCCCTCAACACACACACACACACACACACACTGGACAACAATGGGAGTCTTGGTTACAAAACCAAAAACTGGGTTCCAAATCTGGCTGGGATAAAATATGGATGTTGACTTTGGGCAAGCGACTTCATCTTTTCAAACCCTAATGCTTTCATTATAAAAGAAGGGTGAAAGCAGTAGGCACGTGAGTCTTGTTGTCAGGGACTGAAGTGACGCTGGGCTCTTCCTTTTTCCTCACCACCACATCCCCTCGGCTGCCAAGTCCTCCTGGCCGCTCTGACACCTAAGACAGTCACCCCTTCCTCTCCAGCATCGTCTTACATCACCACCCTGTATGTACCTGGACTTACAGCAGTTCTCTAACTGGCTTCAGGTCTCTGAACTTCAGCTTCTCCGATCCATTTGCTCTGCAACTCTGAGAAGAAACCTTTGACTTCCATCAGTCCAGGTTCCTGGAGTAAGCCAGGTGCCTGGGTGACCCTACTGTCTTCTCTGCCCACTACCACCCAAGACTGGAGTTCAACTTATCTAAACACACACATCAATGCTCAAATTGCTTTTCACTCCCTCCTTTCTTCTGGTGAACAGAAAGTAGCATCCCAGGGCCACTGTGTGTCTGCAGTATATCCCAAGACAACTTGCTAGTCTCGTTTTTGGATGAGGTGAGCCCTTCCACACATGACTAGGCTGCCAGCAAGGTCTTGGGAAGGAGAGGTATGAGGATCCAGCCTCGGTGAGCAGGGATCAGATTATTGGCTGGGTTCCTGAAAATAGTCTTCATGTTCTCAACATTTTTTCTCCCCTAAGCCTGTGGACAACGCTAGATGGAAAGTCTGGCTTACCTCCACTCCTCCCCCCAAACCCACTCAATTTTTATATTGCTCCGAGGTTAATAGCCATGTCGTGTGGGGTCATAGAAGACATCTGTGTCTCAGATAATATGCTTACGGTGATTACCACACATAATTGACTGACCTTCCCTCATTCTTTCCCTGCTATAGGCCGCGACTGATAGGATGAACAAGCCACAAGAGTTTATTTTCCATCATACATCATTGTGTTGCTGAGCAAATATGTTAGCAAGCTTTGAATGAGCCACCTTCAGGCTCTAGGTTTTCAGAGTTAAAATAGGAAGCCATGACCAACCTAATAATATTAGATTTTAAATCAGCTCTGGGCCACCCTACTCAGAGCACTATTGTGGGTCTCCTGGAGAACCAGGTTTGGGACATGAACGCTATAGAATACTCTTGCATTCAAGGTCATTCTTCTTCATGTTACTTTGGGGGGTATTGAGGAATCTTGATATTCCTCATTATAGACTCTGGTCTTTAGAGGGAGAAAAATTGGCCCTTAGGTGCCCAGGTCCCCAAGGGTAAATGAAGTTCAGCCTTCTGAAGTCAGCTCATCCCACTGTATCATTGGCCACATGGGGCCCAGCCACCGGCTCCTACATCTGCCAACCACGTCTGGCCCACACGATCTCAACAAAGACCATCCTAAGTTTCAGCAAATAGATTCCTCCTTTGGAAAAGACAACAAAGACTCATGATCCCAGAGAGAATGGAAAATGAGGAGACTGAAATGAAAAAATTCCCCAAAGCAAACTTCAAAACGTTACATTAAGATTCTAAAACTTTTTAATAATGTTTTACTTTAGCTCTATTCCATCTATCTAGCAATTAATCCATCAGCCTTCACATAATACACACCTACAGGAAACGTGATTACATGTCTCTGGGCTGGATTCCACTGTGAATTACTAATATGGTAACACTTGGGAATTCCAAGCTTCTGTGTCATTCAACATCCCCTCTCCACTCCCTACCCCACCCCAATAAGTTCTTGTGTGTCTCGGAGGACAAAGGTGGGGCTCAGTGGTCCCACTGAGATTGGGTCTTAGCCCCCGGGGAACCAACCAAGGTCTAACTCTCAGTGGCACCATCTCACCCACATCTAACATCTCAATGTTTGTACTTAAAACTCACATCAACTCTCCAGACCTCTACAGTGCTGCACCTTGGGAAGAACCTTGGGAAGATTAACTGGAAAGCTAAGTGGTGACAAGAAAGTTTTCTGCCACAGTTTATCACAAGAGTGCTGCTTCACAGTCATTTTAACTTGGAAGTAACTTAACTTGATTCTAGTTGCCACTTAGAGATACCCACCTGGAATTGCTGCTTCACTAACGTTTCATGTAAGTCATCCGTGTCTTCTGTGGGTGGGGGAGGGACCAAGGAGAAGCAGGGGGGTGGGAGCAGGGGAGAATTTGCAACTGCTTAACAGAAAAATTATACATATTCTGAACATATGGGTGATCTTTAGAAAAATCTCAGCATCACTTCATAATTATATACTACAAGTTTTAATTAACTAAAGCTCTGCAAATCATAATGCCTTATTAAAATGCAATTAATCCTTTGATTAAAAAACAAAAAGCACAAGTATTTACAACAAAAACACAAGTAGAATAATTACAAATATCATGTACCCATTTCTTTTATTTGGGTGTCACTTATGATGTTGCCTGCTCCCTTCATTAATTCAAACACACACATTATCTCGCATCCACAGCAGCATGAGTGACAGTGGCCACCAAACACACAGCACTATATCCTATTGATTTCGGCAAATCCTGAACAATGCCATTTGCATGCTTGTTTCTGTAATAATAAAGATATGCCATTCAGAATTAAAGCCCGGCCAGGCTAGTGGCAACTAATTGTGTTGTATGTAATGAGTGCAATTTCAATTTGATATCACCCTCAGCTTTTCTTGCCGCACTCGCTAAGTACTTTCAAGTCTTTGTGGGGAAATAATTGATTTTTTTGTGCTATGGGCACAAGAAAATTATTATGATCTTTTGAATAATGCCAAAGAAAAGACCATGAATGATTTAAATTGGTATATGAAGAAGGCTTCGCCGTGGACGGCGGCTTGACTGACATCCTGCTAATACAGTATCTAGATTAGCAGTTTTTAAGGAGGCAGCTCATATGAAACGAGTAAAATGGAAAAGGTTGCTGCCAGGATTGGGTGGTGGTAGTGAGGGTTATTGTTCTATTTTATTTGTTATCCAGGAGGACCAACAATTTCGGGATTCAAGGCATGACACAATTACATAATTGCCTGACCCTCAACACAGACAGTATGTTTCCACTCATAAATGACACACTGGAAATGAGCAAAGAGGAGACAGCTGAAGTGGGGTTGTTAGCATGACTGTAGTTCAGTTATGCAGACGCAATCGCGGTGGGCAGATCTCTGGGTCTGGAACATGAAAGTTAGTTGGCATCTTTTTCTGACCTTCAATTCCAGGAAGAAACTGGGAGTCAGGTGGCTAGGGAGCTCTACCTTCTTTATTCTTTAGTCTTCCTGTTCGGAACAACTGCTCAATCCCACCATTAGCCTGGCGTGGGTCTAGCAGGAGAGCTAAAGTCCTTTTTTAACCTGGATGATAAGGGGGTGGAAATCTAAACCTCAGACAGGTTTCCTTTGTGCCTGTGAAACCTCAGATCTGGAAACCCAACCAGGACAACTGGTCCCCCTCCCCTTTTTCCCTCCTCCCCATCCCTCAGCTAAGCCCTCCATCCCCAGTGTGGCAGCCTTGACTTTGACAAGAAGGAAATAAGCACCTTAGAAGGATGGCTCACCAATTCAAAACACAATTCCACCTTAAAATGCATCCACCTTCCAAATCTCATTCTTCAGAGGAGGGAGTGTTGTTAATTTAGTTGGTCATAACTAAATAGTTTCTAATCTGGAGCAGGAGGCTGCTGGGAATATTGGACAGTTTAAAGGTTAATCACCATCGCCTGGTTACACAAGTGAGGCAGAACTAATTCCTCCAAAGGCAAATGGCTTGCAGTTTTATCAGCAGTGCAGATTAGAAGTGTTAATATACAGAACAGAATGGACGCTTAAGGGCCGGTTTTCCCCTTATCGGCAAACTTTGCAACAGAACTCAGCTCCCACACAACCTCTGCACTTCTATAATAAGGCCCCTTATTTTGCCTCTCGAGCAGAACTATCAAACAATCCTGTCCAAACCACTGCCACCAAAATCAGGGTATTACAGACCACAGCTAATTGGAAGATCACTATAATGAAGGAAAAGATAAAATACTTTGGCTGTTGGCCTAAAATGTGGATCAACACAACGTAGGAAGCTATCTTGCTATGTCACATTCTGAGAGATTTACATAAACAATAAACTCAATCCAACGCCCCCCCCCCACAAATACATCTTTGTTTACAGTAAATGCAACCTAAAACCGGACTAGAGGAGGCGGGAGAGGTGCTTTCCATAGGCAATGTGATTAGGCCAGCAGTTTTGCAACTGTGCAGGACAGCAGAGACTGTGTGTATTTCCTCTCTAGCAATCAGCAGGGAGAAAATGGTTTTTAATGTTCTCCACGCTTCCTATATCATAGATATTTAAATATTTGGACCACTCAATATGCTAAAACGTTCATACTTGCTGTGCAAATTGACTTCCATATTTCTACTAGGGCTGCAGCTGTCTTTCCAGGGGAGGAGGTAGGTAGGAGGCATGGAATGGGTGGGTTAAAAGGCTACCAAAGGCTGGTACTCAAGTGACTTGGTGGGTTTTCCTTTGGTGACTGAGGAGAGAGGAGGGTGGGTATAGGTGTGAGAGGGTGGTTTTTCAGAGAGCAAAGTTAGAGACCACCAATCTCATCCAGCAGGGACTGAAATGTTTCCTTGATGAGAAATCTCTTACTGTAACAAGACCAAACATTCCAGACACACAAGGAAGAGACGCTATGGGGCATGCTCTAAGAGCTGGTATACCCAGGCAATGCATTCTGGAGTAAGGTTTCGTTTACCCTAGGTAGGTCAAACAGCCTAGATAAACCCATCTCCCAAGCACTGTTTAGTGATTTTTCACTTCTGGCTGCTGGCTTTTCCCTGGATCCCAAGACATCTTTCTTTTCTGAGTCTTTGGTAGTCAAAAAAAGGTGAGTTCCTATTTGCAATAGGCTTCTTATATCTTTCTTTTAGTCAATTTCTCTCTCTCTATTTTTTTTTTAATTGTGTAAGCTCTTGCAAGAAGGATCCATGGCTTCTGTCTGAATGGTCCACAGCATCTGGAAGAGTGTTCCCATTAGGTACCTTATAATTTATAGCAACTGATTGATGTACTCAATATATATTTACTGAATGCTGCAGAGGATACAGGCTGCCTACAAGGAACTAGTGAGCTTATAGGGGAAGGCCAAGACCAGCCCCTCAGAGTTAGTACATTCTAGGAGAAAAATGGCCACAGGATAAAAGGGAAAATGTGATATGAAAGTGTGGCTAAGTGTCAACTGCTCAGCCAAGTCAAGAAGTGCTTTGGGAACTGAGGAGGGTGATGCCTATGAAGTCTAAGTGATCAACGGCATTGACTGGGGCCTATAAGTCATTCGTGTGTTTAGTCATTTTTTCACTCAACAAACTCCTTTTCTGCTCCTACTATGTCCCTAGCAATGGGTTTCCCCGGTAGCTCAGCTGGTAAAGGAGCTGCCTGTAATGCAGGAGACCCTAGGTCGATTCCTGGTTCAGGAAGATCCCCAGGAGAAAGGATAGGCTACCCACTCCAGTATTCTTGGCCTTTTCTGATGGCTCAGCTGGTAAAGAATATGCCTGCAATGCGGGAGACCTGGGTTCAATCCCTGGGTTGGGAAGATACCCTGGAGAAGGGAAAGGCTATCCACTCCAGTATTCTGGCCTGGAGAATTCCATGTACTGTATTGTCCATGGGGGCACAAAGAGTCAGACACGACTGAGCGACTTTCACACACACACACACACACACACAGAATGTTCTAGATCCCAGGCATGCCAAGATAAGCAAAACAAGGCCCTTGTCATCAAGATGCTCACAGTGAAAAGTGGAAGAGGGGCTGACACATAAGCCAATGATCCCAATACATCAGAGCCTTGGCACTCCCGGATTTACCTTGTGGTGCTTTGGCTTATGTTAGGAGTCAGCATTAAGCCACTGGTGAATTGAGACATCAGTGTCAGTTACTCTCAATCTGAGGTTTCCTAAGAGAAGATAATAAAACTCTTAGTAAAGAGTATGCCAAAGTTATCTCAATATTGTAAAATCCATGTAGAAATCATATATTTAACTATCATAAGCAGAGTAAAATATCAAGTGTCCGCTTCTGGCTGGAATAGGGCAAGTCTATGGTGGTCAGAGCTTGATTGGCAGTTTTATGTCTCTAATAACGATGAGAAAGAAGCTATTTAAAATGCTGTTTGTTAACAAATGTTGGAGAGTGTGTGGAGAAAAATGAACCTCTCTACACTATCAGTGGGAACGTAAATTGATGCAGCCACCGTGGAAAACAGCATGAAGCTCCCTCCAAAAACTAAAACTAGAGTTGCTATATGATCCTACAATTCCACTCCTGGGCATATGCCCAGATAAAACTATAATTTGAAAAGATACTTGCACCCCAGAGTTCATAGAGCACTATTTACAATAGCCAAGACATGGAAACAACCTCATGTCCATCAAAAGATAAATGGACAGAGATGTGATACATACATACAATGGAATATTACTCAGCCATAAAAGGGTGAAACAATGGTATCTGCAGCAATATGGATGGATCTAAAGGTTATCATCCTAAGTAAATTAAGTCAGAAAGAGGACAGAAACCATATATCTCTTATATGTTGAAATCTGAAATATGACACAAATGAATATATCTATGAAGCAGAAGCAGACTCACAAATATAAAGAACAGACTTGTGTTTGCCAACAAAAGATGGAGTAGGAGAGGGAAGGACTGGGAGTTTGGGGTTAGCAGATGTAAACTATTATATATAGAATGGATAAACAATAAGGCCCTATTTATATAGCACAAGGAAATATATTCAATATCCTATGATAAACCACAACCACAGAAAAGAATATGAAAGTATATATATTTGTATGTGTAACTGAATCACTTTGTTGTATAGCAGAAATTAACAACATAGCAAATCAACTATACTTCAATAAAAGTTTTTAAATAAATAAAATGCCATTTGTTTGATAGGCAGTATCTTTTAAAATATAGTGGCCAGGGGGTAAACTAATAAAAAGATGGAGACAGAAAGTTAGAAAAGCAGTGATCTTTAGGTATGGCTTGTTGTCTAAGCCATTTAATTAACCCAAAGTTAGAAGTGTCATGTTAATAGAGCAAATTATTCCTCAGCACTTTTGTGGGCTTTCCAGGTGGCACTAGTGACAAAGAATCCAGCTGTCAATGCAGGAGATATGAGATGTGAATTCGATCCCTTGGTCGAGAAGATCCCCTGGAGAAGGCAATGGCAACCAACTCCAGTATTCTTACCTGAAGAATTCCATGGATAGAAGATCCTGGCAGGCTACAGTCCATGGGGTTGCAAAGAGTCAGACACAACTGACTGTCTGAGCACTGTTGTGTAAGTAAGTGGAGTTGTACATATCCATCTCCTTCTGTTTCCAGTGGGAACACCTCCCTGACACCTCACCAGCTCAGCTGACCATCTGGGGTCTGGAATTTGGCTGCCCACCAGGTGAGTGCCATGGATGCTCCTCCACTGAATGTTAGTGGTTACCTGTGCTCACCGGCTTGCAGTGATAAATGCTTCCAGGCCCTGCCTGGTCTTCACTCATCTCTTCCCAAATGGACCCTTCCTGCAGAAAGGACCAAGTCTGATCATTAGGAGGTAAAGTTGCAGAGAGATAAAGTGCCCAGGAGCTATTCGCCCAGATTAAACTCTTGGACCTGGGCATCCTTCCTGAGTCTCTCTCTCTTTTTCTAATCTGGTTGTGCTGGGTCTTTGTTTTGGCACAGGGGCTTTCTCTAGTTGCAGTACGCAGGTGCTCTAGATGCAGTGTGCAGGCTTAGTTGCTCCATGGCATGTGAGCTTGTAGTTTCCTGACAGAACCCGAGTCCCTGAATTGCAAGGCAGATTCTTAACCACTGGACCACCAGGGAAGTCCTTCTGATTCTTTCATCAGATGTTTACTGAGTAATTCTCAGGAGCCCGGTATTGTCCTACACACTATGGCTACAAAAATTAACAAAAGAAGAATACTCTCTTCACCCAAAGAGCTTTTGTCATTTTGAGGAGGGGTATCCATAAACAATGACACCACCAGTGTGATAAAAATTCTAATGCTAATGCAGCAAGAATCTGTGAAGAAGAACACAAGTTTATCTGGGTTTTCACCAAAAATTTCCCCCAGTAGGTGGTGCCCCATCTGAGCCTGAAAAATGGTCTGTTCACCTGGTGTCACCTTGGTTCTGCAAGTTGTAGAAAGGGTGTTGGGAAGGGAGAGTTGGAAATGATACTCAGAGGAGCAGAAATAATATGTAGCAAGGCTCAGAACAGGAAGTTTGCAAGTGTCATGGATGTTGAGTTGCATTGTCAAGGGTTCCTAAGACCAAGAAGATGATGATAAACAATTCCATTCACCATTGCAACAGAAAGAATAAAATACTTAGGAATATATCTACCTAAAGAAACTAAAGACCTATATATAGAAAACTATAAAACACTGGTGAAAGAAATCAAAGAGGACACTAATAGATGGAGAAATATACCATGTTCATGGATTGGAAGAATCAATATAGTGAAAATGAGTATACTACCCAAAGCAATTTATAGATTCAATGCAATCCCTATCAAGCTACCAACGGTATTCTTCACAGAGCTAGAACAAATAATTTCACAATTTGTATGGAAATACAAAAAACCTCAAATAACCAAAGCTATCTTGAGAAAGAAGAATGGAACTGGAGGAATCAACCTACCTGACTTCAGGCTCTATTACAAAGCCACAGTTATCAAGACAGTATGGTACTGGCACAAAGACAGAAATATTGATCAATGGAACAAAATAGAAAGCCCAAAGATAAATCCATGCACCTATGGACACCTTATCTTTGACAAAGGAGGCAAGAATATACAATGGATTAAAGACAATCTCTTTAACAAGTGGTGCTGGGAAAACTGGTCAACCACTTGTAAAAGAATGAAACTAGAACACTTTCTAACACCTTACACAAAAATAAACTCAAAATGGATTAAAGATCTAAACGTAAGACCAGAAACTATAAAACTCCTAGAGGAGAACATAGGCAAAACACTCTCCGACATACATCACAGCAGGATCCTCTATGACCCACCTCCCAGAATATTGGAAATAAAAGCAAAAATAAACAAATGGGACCTAATTAAACTTAAAAGCTTCTGCACATCAAAGGAAACTATTAGCAAGGTGAAAAGGCAGCCTTCAGAATGGGAGAAGATAATAGCAAATGAAGCAACGGACAAACAACTAATCTCAAAAATATACAAGCAACTCCTACAGCTCAACTCCAGAAAAATAAATGACCCAATCAAAAAATGGGCCAAAGAACTAAATAGACATTTCTCCAAAGAAGACATACAGATGGCTAACAAACACATGAAAAGATGCTCAACATCACTCATTATCAGAGAAATGCAAATCAAAACCACTATGAGGTACCATTTCACACCAGTCAGAATGGTCGCGATCCAAAAGTCTACAAGCAATAAAATGCTGGAGAGGGTGTGGAGAAAAGGGAACCCTCTTACACTGTTGGTGGGAATGCAAACTAGTACAGCCACTATGGAGAAAAAGTGTGGAGATTCCTTAAAAAACTGGAAATAGAACTGCCTTATGATCCAGCAATCCCACTGCTGGGCATACACACTGAGTAAACCAGAATTGAAAGAGACACATGTACCTCATTGTTCATCCCAGCACTGTTTA
>NW_011494673.1:342428-344054 GCF_000754665.1 Bison bison bison | reverse complement strand
AAAATAAATGACCCAATCAAAAAATGGGCCAAAGAACTAAATAGACATTTCTCCAAAGAAGACATACAGATGGCTAACAAACACATGAAAAGATGCTCAACATCACTCATTATCAGAGAAATGCAAATCAAAACCACTATGAGATACCATTTCACACCAGTCAGAATGGCTGCGATCCAAAAGTCTACAAGCAATAAATGCTGGAGAGGGTGTGGAGAAAAGGGAACCCTCTTACACTGTTGGTGGGAATGCAAACTAGTACAGCCACTATGGAGAAAAAGTGTGGAGATTCCTTAAAAAACTGGAAATAGAACTGCCTTATGATCCAGCAATCCCACTGCTGGGCATACACACCAAGGAAACCAGAAGGGAAAGAGACACGTGTACTCCAATGTTCATTGCAGCACTGTTTATAATAGCCAGGACATGGAAGCAACCTAGATGTCCATCAGCAGATGAATGGATAAGAAAGCTGAGGTACATATACACAATGGAGTATTACTCAGCCATTAAAAAGAATACATTTGAATCAGTTCTAATGAGATGGATGAAACTGGAACCTATTATACAGAGTGAAGTAAGCCAGAAAGAAAAACACCAATACAGTATACTAATGCATATATATGGAATTTAGAAAGATGGTAACAATAACCCTGTGTACGAGACTGCAAAAGAGACACCGATGTATAGATCAGTCTTATGGACTCTGTGGGAGAGGGAGAGGGTGGGGAGATTTGGGAGAATAGCATTGAAACATGTATAATATCATGTATGAAACGAGTCGCCAGTCCAGGTTTGATGCACAGTACTGGATGCTTGGGACTGGTGCACTGGGACAACCCAGAGGGAGGGTAGGGGAGGGAGGAGGGAGGAGGGTTCAAAGGAAAAAAAAAAAAAAAAAAAAGAAGAAGATGATGATAAGCCTTATGGAAAAAATACACGTTAGTTAAGCTTTGTTCAGGCATGAGTTATGGTGCTTCTGGCCCTGAATTCAGTGTTAATGAATCACCACTATATATTAGATTAGGAGATTGGGATTAACATATACAAACTACTGTATATAAAATAGATAACTCAACCAGGACCTGGTGTATAGCATAGGGAACTATACTGAATATTTTCTAATAACCTATAAGGGAAAAGAATCTGAAAAAAACCAGATATATGTGCATGTATAACTGAATCACTTTGCTGTACACCTGAAACTAACATAACATTGTAAATCAATAATACTTCGATAAATAAATAGAGTGCTTTTCAATAGAACCACATAAACCAACTGAACATAAACCAAAGTTCAGTTCAGTCGCTAGTCGTGTCTGATCTTTGCGATCGCATGAACTGCAGGACACCAGACCTCTCTGTCCATCGCCAACTCCGGAGTTCACTCAAACTCATGTCCATTGAGTCAGTGATGCCATCCAGCCATCTCATCCTCTGTTGTCCTCTTCTCCTCCTCCCTTCAATCTTTTCCAGCATCAGGGTCTTTTCAAATGAGTCAGTTCTTCACATCAGGTGGCCAAAGTACTGGAGTTTTAGCTTCAGCATCAGTCCTTCCAATAAATATTCAGGACTGATCTCCTTTAGGATGGACTGGTTGGATCTCCTTGCAGTCCAAGGGACTCT
>NW_011494673.1:281364-342328 GCF_000754665.1 Bison bison bison | reverse complement strand
TTTAGGATGGACTGGTTGGATCTCCTTGCAGTCCAAGGGACTCTCAAGAGTCTTCTCCAACACCACAGTTCAAAAGCATCAATTCTTTGGCGCTCAGCCTTCTTCACAGTCCAACTCTCACATCCATACATGACTACTGGAGAAACCATAGCCTTGACTAAACGGACCTTTGTTGGCAAAGTAATGTCACTGCTTTTTAATATGCTGTCTAGGTTGGTCATAGCTTTTCTTCCAAGGAGCAAGTGTCTTTTCATTTCCTGGCTGCAATCATCATTTGCAGTGATTTTGGAGCCCCAAAACTAAAGTCTATCACTGTTCCCATTGTTTCCCCATCTGTTTGCCACGAAGTGATGGGACCGGGTGCCATGATCTTCATTTTATGAATGTTGAGTTTTAAGCCAACTTTTTCACTCTCCTCTTTCACTTTCATCAAGAGGCTCTTTAGTTCTTCTTTGCTTTCTGCCATAAGGGTGGTGTCATCTGCATATCTGAGGTTATTGATATTTTTCCCAGCAATCTTGATTCCAGCTTGTGCTTCCTCCAGCCCAGTGTTTCTCATGATGTACTCTGCATATAAGTTAAATACGCAGGGTGACAATATACAGCCTTGACGTGCTCCTTTTCCGATTTGGAACCAGTCTGTTGTTCCATGTCCAATTCTAACTGTTGCTTCTTGACCTACATACAGATTTCTCAAGAGGTAAGTCAGGTGGTCCGGTATCCCCATCTCTTTAAGAATTTTCCACAGTTTGTTGTGGTCCACACAGTCAAAGACTTTGGCGTAGTCAAAAAAGCAGAAGTAGATGCTTTTCTGGAACGCTCTTGCTTTTTCTATGATCCAGTGGATGTTGGCAATTTGATCTCTGGTTCCTCTGCCTTTTCTAAATCCAGCTTGAACATCTGGAAGTTCACAGTTCACGTACTGTTGAAGCCTGGCTTGGAGAATTTTGAGCATTACTTTACTAGCATGTGAAATGAGTGCAATTGTGTGGTAGTTTGAGCATTCTTTGGCATTGCCTTTGGGATTGGAATGAAAACTGACCTTTTCCAGTCCTGTGGCCACTGCTGAGTTTTCCAAATTTGCTGGCATATTGAGTGCAGCATTTTCACAGCATCATCTTTTAGGATTTGAAATAGCTCAACTGGAATTTCATCACCTCCACTAGCTTTATTCAAAGTGATGCTTCCTAAGGCCCATTTGATTTCACATTCCAGGATGTCAGGCCCTAGGTTGGTGATCACATCATCATGATTATCTGGGTCCTGAAGCTTTTTTGTACAGTTCTTCTGTGTATTCTTGCCACCTCTTCTTAATATCTTCTGCTTCTGTTAGGTCCATACAATTTCTGGCCTTTATTGTGCCCATCTTTGCATGAAATGTTCCCTTGGTATCTCTAATTTTCTTGAAGAGATCTCTAGTCTTTCCCATTCTGTTGTTTTCCTCTATTTCTTTGCATTGATCGCTGAAGAAGGCTTTTTTATCTCTCCTTGCTATTCTTTGGAACTCTGCATTCAAAGGGATATAACTTTCCTTTTCTCCTTTCTCTTCTATTCACAGCTATTTGTAAAGCCTTCTCAGACAACCATTTTGCTTTTTTGAATTTCTTTTCCTTGGGGATGATCTTGATCCCTGCCTCCTGTACAATGTCAGGAACCTCTGTCTGTAGTTCTTCAGGCACTCTATTAGATCTAATCCCTTGAATCTATTTGTCACTTCCACTGTATAATTGTAAGGGATTTGATTTAGGTCATACCTGAATGGTCTAGTGGTTTTCCCTACTTTCTTCAGTTTAAGTCTGAATTTAGCAATATAGGAGTTCATGGTCTGTACTGACTAATGGATGACAATGTGAGCAGAGACTCACAGGAACATAACCCTGTATATCTCTTAGTAGCAATGGCTCGGTATTTGTCAATAAAGTGCTCACAGTGACTTTATAGACCATAACATGTATAATGAGAATTGACCATGAATAGGATAAGGGGGTCTTCCCTAGTGGCTCAGGAGTTGGAGTCTTCCAAAGCTTGCAAGAAATGATTTGGCAAAAGCAACCCCTTTACAAAAAGACAAACTGTGTGGGACTTATGATTACACAAAGATGTTCTTTCTGTTTCTTTTGAGAGGTCTTCTTTTCCTGACTGAAGAGAAAAGGCCCAAGATCCCAGCCCACCTTGGCTCCCAGTTCTGCATGTGGGACCCAGTGTTTTCAGAACTAGAACCCTACTTTGACTCAGCCAGTTCCCTTCTCCCTTCCTATCCTTTCTCTCTCAGCCCACATACCAAGTCCTCTGGCAAGTCTCTTTCCAGAAGCCAGTTGCTCATCTACCCGGACTCCCATGTGTCACTGCGCATGATTTCATTCAGCCCTTGCAGCTGCTGCTGTCCTCAGGTGCCTGTTGCACTCAAGGGACAGGACCAAGGGAAGATTCCAGCACTCCCCCAGTACCCTCCTGCTACTTCAGGGAGGTCAGGGTTGGGATCAGAGCTCAGTGGCCGCAGAAACAGAAACTTAAAGAGAGGGCTGATCACTAATAGGACATGGAAACATCTTAATAAATAAAGGATATTCAGGCCTCTTGGAAACTGAAGCTGGTGATAAGCAAGTCTCTGGGAGCCAAAAGTTTCCCTCCCCCACCCTATCCCGCCTCTGTGTTTCTCCATTTTCTGCACCTGTCTTTCCCTGTTTCCATCCTCCTCTCCCTCCCCATTTTTTCTTATCCTTAGTGTCTTTCTCCAAGTCTGATTTATTCTCTTTGCAGACCATCTTACTCTGCTTCCCACGCCCACCTAACTCCCCTCCATTTCTGACGCGTGTGGCTTGAATTTGTCCTGGCATTAATTCCAACTCCCATTCTATTGGGTTGGCCAGAATCTTCATTTGTGCTTTTCTGTAAGATGGCATGGAAAAACCCAAACTTTTCGGCCAACCCCAATACATGGCCTTTACCTCAAATACCCACTCCCAAATCCTCACCGCTTGCAGACGAAAGGGAGACTCTGATAGGCTGAGCTCGCCAGCTTGAATGAGCTGCTCTTAAGTCAGGCGCCCCTGATCCAATCAGCGGACGCTGGAAGGAGGGAAGGATACTGCTAGGCAAGCCACAGGTCTAAACCTGTTCCTTCCGAGGGCCTGTGGGAAGAACCCAGTTCTCTTTAAAGGGAACAGAGTTATCTCCAGTCATTTCATAACTCGGGCCATATTCTGAAATATGAGGAAACTAGATGGTGTTGGAGATTCTTGTTTCATCTTCATGTTGCCTCATTGTGTAAAGGAGAGTGGGCAAGGAATTTGTGAATTACTTGGGGATTTAGGGCTGTCTCCTGGGAAGAAAAGTTCAGCCCAACCTCTGGCCACAGCCATCCTCTCGAAATCCCTTCTTTGATTAGCTCTTCAGGAGGAGGGGCAGAATTGGCAATCAAGACTACTGACTCCTTCAGGGAGACCTCAGGGGGTGGAGAGTGTTCCAGGAAGTGATTTCAGCTTCCCATAGCACGGAAGGATCTATCTAGGGAGATGGGGGGACAAGGCTAAGCCGATCTCCAGGCTGGAAGGTGACCTCTGGAAGGTCTCTCCAAGTCAAGAAGGAGGAACTTCAGTACAGTAGAGATTAGGGACGGTCTGGACCCAAGGTGGGGATGAATGAGGTCACGTCTCCAAGGCACCTTCTGTCTTTTCAGCTGTGGCATTTCCGGAAATGTCTCCTCTCTGGCCTCCATATTTCTGCCTCTGTCTGCGAGGCGGACAGAGCCTCTCTGAGCCCTCTTCCCATTCAGGGGGTGTTGGGGGCGCATTTGTGCTCACTGTACATGGTAGACGTTCTCTCCCCACAGGAGGAGGGGAGGCCCTTAGAACCTGATGATTACTGTCCACGAAAGGTTCACAGACTCTCTCCCCGCTTCCTCTTTTACTTCCTGCTTCACAGCAGCATGACTGTGGGGTCTGGGTCACCCAGTCAGCTTATCACTTGGGCAATAGCAGCCCTGGCATGTGAACTATTTTGTCTTGCTCTTTTTTTTTTCTCTACAAATGTATTTCAAATTGACCTTTCCTAGCATTGTACCCCGGAGAAGGCAATGGCGCCCCACTCCAGTACTCTTGCCTGAAAAATCCCATGGACGGAGGAGCCTGGTAGGCTGCAGTCCGTGGGGTCGCTAGAGTCGGACACGACTGAGCGACTTCACTTTCACTTTTCACTTTCCTGCATTGGAGAAGGAAATGGCAACCCACTCTAGTGTTCTTGCCTGGAGAATCCCAGGGACGGGGAAGCCTGGTGGGCTGCCGTCTCTGGGGTCGCACAGAGTCGGACACGACTGAAGCGACTTAGCAGCAGCAGCAGCAGCAGCATTGTACCCTTTGGTTCTGGGGGAAAAGAAATAGCAGTTGCCACTTTGACTTGAAACCTAAACCATGTTCTCTAGCCCTGCTTTTGTCAGAGCCCAGCTGGTGGGGTGTTGGGGAGTGGCGGGGGTATCCAGTATTGCCTCAGACACTCTTAAAGCTGTATTTTGTTTCACACTTGGCTACTGATCCTTGAGCTGCTACTTAATCCATCAGAATCTCAGAGAGGGTCAGACAGAAAAACACAAATACCATATGATCTCACTTATTTGTGGGGAGCAGATTTTAAAAGGTCTCATCACAAGAAAAAAAAAGTGTAACTATGTGAGGTGATGGATGTTAACTAAACTTATTGTGGTGATCAGTTTGCAGTATTTACATATATTACATCATTATGTCTTACACCTAAAACCAATAGTGTTGTAGCTTAATTAAATTGGGGGCAAGTGGAGAGGTGGGAGGGAAGAACCTCAGAGAGGGAGGACGTATATACTGCAATATGCTTAGGAGACCCAGGCCTGAATGTGCAATGTATGTAGAAGGTAACTATTCACTTGTTTCATTGATGACTTTATCCCACATGCTACCTAAATTAACACAAGTGAAAAAGTAGGATGCCCTAGAGATGTCTGTCTTCCTTACTCCTTGATGGAGGAATGAAAAAGTTAAGAGACTAAGAAAAATGCTGTATTTTGGGGGGAAACTTTTTCTTAGTGCTTGTTGGCTTCATCAGAAGATCCTCTCTAGTGGAACATTAAACAAATTTAGGTTATGCGATTTATTCTATTTTACCACCTGTTGTTCTCACATGCCTGGGTGGTATGTCAAGAAGCAGGAAGGGCTTCCCCTGAAGGCAGTAGGCAAGTGACTTCAGAGTCCTGCCCTGATGGGCTTTTTCTCTTTCTGGGGAAAGAGTAGGGGGACTCTGAGACCCCAAATATACCCTGAAGGCTTTCTCAGGTTGAGCCGGATTCTCTACTGGAGCTGCAGGAGCTGTGTTAGGAGATTTTGTCTCCTCATGATCCTTCTGGAAAGTGAAGTCAGTCCTGGTTTGCTGCACTTGACAATCAGAAACAGCCAACCTAGAACCAGCTCTTAAGAGAACTATCTTTGGCTTATCTACAGTCACACATGCAGTTTCCTCTACCTTTCCGTCAAAAATATTTGCTCAAGTATATATTCACTGTACAAAATTAGAAAGTTCAACTAAGGAGAAAATAAAAGTACCCAAAACCCCTCTTTGCTGGAAAACCACTGTCACCATTTTGATATATATCCTTTTAGACTGTTTTTGTGCATATATGTGAGGTTTATTTACCAAAAAAGAAAAGGAATCATAGAATGCAATGTTCTTTTGTAACCTGCCACTTGAAACCTAAAAACATACTGTGCATATATGTCCCCGGTGACATACAGGGGCCCACAGCATTACTTGAAATGGCTGTATACCACTCCAAGGCGTGATTGTACCCTCATTCATTAACCTACCCCGTCAGTGGGTGATTAGTGCTTCTCCAAACTTCTGACACTGTTACAAACAACAGTGCAATGAGCAAATCCTTGCACTTTCACTTTTGGACACTATTTGGTTATTTCCTGTTAATACGTTCCTAGAAATGCAAATACTCAGAGAGAGTGTATACTCATTTGAAGGCTTTATCATATACACCTGCAAAGGTTACCAACCTACATGGCTATAGCAGCCCATTAAAAGGCCTATTTCCCCCTACCCATGGCATCACTTGGCATCATCTCTCCCTCAGAATAGCACTTGAAGGATCACACACGTACGGGAAGAGGTGGGTATGACAAGAGAATCAGCTCCACTCCTAGCCAGTCATGGCTCTCCCCAGGACCAAAGTCTCCTTTTAAGCATCTGATGGGCATAATAACAAGCGGGTCTTCCAATAATGTGGGCTAAGGACTGTGGCCTCCCCTGATGTGACCTGGCCTGACTCCTAACAATGGATTTGGGCTCCAGACAATGACCCAGGCTCAGGCCATTGTTCCTGACTCCCACTCGGGTTGCACCCCATCTCCCTCCTCTGGCCAAAGTCCCATTGCCCTCTGGGGTAAGTCAGGGCTGGCCAGATGGCAGCAGGCAGCATTTGGAAAGAGAATTACTAATGCACAAGTCTTTGCAGCTTTCCCAGAGAGCTGTGCTTTCACAAACTCCCTTGTGGCTCCCTCCTGTAGTCCTGGCTGGCTTTCTACAGCTGGTTTATTGGAAGTTTGGAGCTTCCTTGTCAGTAAGTAAGTTTAAAAGAAAAATCTGTTAAATCACTCAGCAAGCTACAGAGCTAAGCAGAGACCACAGAATCTGGAGAAAGAGGAACAAAGTAGAAAGCAAATGGCCCCCACTGTTTCGTTGATCTATTTCTCCTTTAAGCTGCTCTGTCTTATCTAGCTCCACAAAACAGAGGCTCTCTCCAATTTGGGAGGAGGATGGCTTTCCCACCAATCTGCATGTTATGGTTCACTCAGACTTGAGTCTCCATGGGCAGGCGGTTGATTTATGAGAAGTGGATCTTCAATCAACCTCATTCTGGCTTTCTGAGGCTCTGCATCCACTTCAGTTGGGTCACTAATTCATTAGTCCCCCACCTCCCTGTAGTTGCTTGATCCCGTCACTCTTACATATATGACATCATTGTGCTCATTTAGGTACCACTGACGACTCATTTGATAACAGGTGCCCCTGAGCCTTGTACCAGGAGATGTGAAGGGGGCAATGTAGGTCCTTCTCTGCACCCGGGGGTTGTGCCTGACTCTTGGGACGTGAGGATGAAGCAGTGGAAAAAGAAGGACAATGAGGGAGAGGTTTACAGTCTCACCAGGGTAAGGAAACCTCATTTTCTGGCTCTTGTTTCATGATAGAGAAGTGTTCAAGCGTTTCCCAGCTGCATCTTCAAAAAAATGTTACAGCTAGTAAGAACCTTCTGTACAGCACAGGAACCTCTACTCAATACTCTGTATGACTAATATGGGAAAGGAATCTAAAAAGAGCAGATATTTATATAACTGATTCACTTTGCTGTACAGCAGAGACTAACACAACATTGTAAACCAACTATACTCCAATAAAAATTAATTTTAAAAAATGTTGTGGCTTTAGCTACATCTCCGGTGTCTCCTTCTGGAAGATGATACAGGGGATGGTCCACAGAGGGAGTTGTCTCATCTCCACACACTTCACTTAGGATGTGATGAACAAGAGCTTTGCCTGAGTATTTGTGTGAGTGCGAGCGTGCCCAGTCACTTCAGTCATGTCTGACTGTGTGCGACGCTGTGGAGTGTAGCCCACCAGGCTCCCCTGTCCATGGAAGTCTCCAGGCAAGAATACTGGAGTGGGTTGCCATGCTGTTCTCCAAGGGATCTTCCCAACCCAGGGATCAAACCTGCGTCCCTTACGTCTCCTGCATTGCAGGCGGGTTCTTTACCACTAGAACCACCTGGGTTGTGGCATATTAGACCCTTAATCCCACCTCCTCCATGAAGACTTCTCTGATTGCTTCCACCCACACAGGACATCACTGGCAGCACACTGATGGGCTCCTTAACTGTGTTGTGTTCCACTCTGGAAGGGGCCCTGCCCTCCCCGTCCCTTGTAGGCTGAGGGTCATGTCCTCTGAGCCTGGGGCGATACAGAGCTGAACTCCAACCCCATATTTTAGCTCTTTCCTCTTTGTGTCTCTATAGCAGTTAGCACAGTCCTGGCACACTGCTAGGGTTTTTGTTTTGTGAAAAGGCTAATATACAGATCAGAGTTAGGCAAGAAGTAAAGACAGGAGAAGCTGCAAAGTTAAAAGAAGCTTCTGAAACCTTAGAAGGGTTATTTCCATTGTTCACTGGAACAATAGTTCTCAAAGTATGGTTTGGAGACCCCTGGGTCAAAATTATTTTCAAAATAATACTAAGATATGATTTGCCTTTTTCACTTTCATTTTCTCAGGAGTATACATTCGTGTTTTCCAGAAGCCACATAATGTCTGATATCACAAAAGACTGAATGCAGAAGCAGAGACAAGGATCCAGCTGTCTTCCATTAAGCCAGACACTAAAGGGATTTGCAAAAATGCAAAACAATACCACTCTTCTCATTGATTTTTTTCACTTTTGAACATACAGTTATTTCTCTTAAAAATATTCTGTGTATGCTAACATGTCATGGGCTTAATATAGTGATTTTAAAAATACATGAGTGAATATTTTAAACATTTCTCAGTTTTAATTTCTAATACAGTAAATATCAACAGCTATAATCCACATAAACAAAAAGTTCTCTGGGGTCCTCAATAATATTTCAGAGTGAAAAGGGTCCTGATACAAAAAAGTTTAAGAACCTCTGCACTAGAATACAAATATTGTTTGTCTGATAGGCAGCGTCCCTTCCCCCTAGTCACCAATTCCCAGCTCTCTTTTATTCCTGGAGCCTGTGACTATGGATTTTGGGATTACTCTTAACTCCGGATAATCCATCAAGTGTGGCTCCCAGGGGCCCTGAGTGCCAGCATGCTAATGAGGGCAGCCCTGCTGTGGGAGGCAGTGGCTTAGCAAGGGTCCCTGGGCACTCTTCCTTCAATGGCCAGCAGGCCTTTTCTTTTTCCTCTTTGTAGAGGACCATGAGTCTCTCTTATCACCTCAGAAATGACTTCTCTTGTTCCACAGAACCTGACCAATCCAACCACGGGCTTCTCTCGGCTCACAGATCCTTTTCCCAAAGCAAGACTTGATAGGACTGTTTCTCAAGGCCCCATCCTTCAGGATGAGCTGACTCCCAATTTCCACTCTCCTCTGGAGATGGCAGGGGGAATGGGGAGAGAGAGGAAGAAGGGGATGCCCTTTCCAGAAGGCAAAGGCAGAGCTGAGGGTCCGATCACTCAGTGATACCCACCTCCATGGAATTCTCCAGGCCACAATACTGGAGGGGATAGCCTTTCCCTTCTCCAGGGGATCTTCCTAACCCAGGAATCACACTGGGGTCTCCTGCATCGCAGGCGGATTCTTTACCAGCATAGATACTGGAGAAGCCTGATACACACTTCAGAACCCCCCAAACCGTCTGACCCAGGAAACTGTCTCGAGGCCTAGACTGAAGCAGAATATGTATAACCTTGTGTTACCCTGAGGACGTGGAGCAGCTCACTGCTCAGTATCAAATCAGTCAAAGTATATGGAGCACTGGAGTGTCAAGTCACAAAGAATTAAGATCTGTTTGGAGGGTAGAAGGCAAGGGGAAGGACTTATGGGTAGAAATGCCACCCTCACTCATATAAATAATAATAATAATAATAACTAACATGTATGATCAGCAAACAGGTATTTCCCCCACAACAACCCAGTCAGGCAAGTGCATTATTAATATCATTTCCACGTTATGGACGAGGAAGCCAAAGTTTAGCAAGATGAAGGAATGTGCCACCTACCAAGTAGTGGGACTGGACTCTGGCTCCAGAACCCTGGCTCTGAAGTCTGGCAGTTTGGGGAGTAAGTGCTCTGGAGGGGCCTGAACGGGCCAGTTGGTTCTCTTCACTAATTACTGCCCTAAGGAAGGGAAAGGGGGTGACTGTTCCGAGAGCCACACTAACTGATTGTAAAGTGTCAGCTTCACACTTCAAGGGATTACAGGGGAGTTCGTTTCCCAAGCAGGGCATCCAGGGGACACACAAGGAAGTGTGACCAGTCTGGCAAGCAATCTTAAATTCTTTTTTGGCAGGGTGGGTGGCGGCGGGATATTTGGTTACACCTGCATTAGACGTTCTTCAGGCTCGACTATCGGGCACACCTCCTGGAGTTGACCCTAGGTGCTGTATCGCTGTGCATTTGGGTGCTGGAGCCAATTTCGAATGTTTTCTGAGGAAAAACCTGGCACAACGGTGAGTCACCTGGGCTCCCCTCCAGAGGAGGAGGGGTGGCCCTCTAGAGAGGCAAGTTCCCAGCTCCTCTGCACCCAGCTGACTACTGGTCCCTCACAAGGGGAAGAAGACATTGGTGACCTTCCCAGGCTCCTGTGGGCAGCACCATCTCTACCTCACCTCCTCCCTGTGTTGGTCACAGCTTTGGCCAAGGGCAGGAGTAGCTTGCATTTCTTTGCTTTAACGATGGACGGCCCCTTTACTCTTCCAAGGGCTTGAAAACCCCAGGTCTGATAGGCAGAGAGCTGGGGCCTGCCCAATAGTAGTGGGGGCTCCTCGAAGCTTTATGTACTGGCTTTGCTGTGATGCTGTTTGAAAATACTGAGTCATTGGCTGGTGGCAAGGCCACCACGAGGAGCTTGTCCCTGAGCACTCCCATCTTCAGGGCTGAGGTGACTCTCACCTGAGTCTTTAGAACAGACAATTCAGGTGAAGAGCTACATGTCTGTAGACGTGTGACCAATCACTCCCTCTTCTAATCACACACACAGAAACACACACACACACAAGCTCTCAGACTCCCAAACCCCTGCTGAAACCACCACCCACTAGCCACTGTGGAATAAGCATAGCTTCTAGAGTTCTCAGTACCAGGTTCTGGGCTCTCCCAAAGCTTGGATATATTTTCACCTCGGGATACTCACGATACCGTCAATTGTAGAACTGACCTGGCTCCTTTCCTTATATTGCCCTTTAGAGAGCTTAGAGATCAACTCATGGCTCACTTGAGCAAGTAAATACAACTCTGAGATCTTCTTCCAAATCTAAAGTCCATAAAGTAGTGCAATATCTAGTACCTGCCACACAAAATTGACAGTTGTTAATATTTTGTTCTATTTACTTTAAGTCACTGAAACATTACACAGAAAGTAGAAAAGCCCACCATCCTTCTACTCTAGGACTATTTCCTTCCCCCCAAATCTAGCAGTATCCTATATCTTAAGTTTAGTTCAGTTTTTTCTTTTTTATCTTAATAAATTAATTATAGAATTATATGAGATTTATATTTTGTATACATTTTAGAAATGGTTCACAAAGTATGCACTGTCCTGCAGTGTGCGTCTTGTGTTTTGGCCATCTTTTCTTGCTCTTTGTGTGTATTCTGCTGTATTTTATGATCCCTTATTAGCCACCGTATATTTGGGGAGGGGGAGAACAAGGCAGAGTTCAAATAGGGAAGTAATTAATGAAATAATGATCTACATAATGATTAATAAAATAATAACAATAGTTACCACTCTAAGAGCTGCTTATATGCTATAAATCTTGAAACAAAGGAAAACAATGCAATGTTGCTGTTGTTTAGCTGCTCAGTCATGTCCGACTTTCGTAACCCACCAGGCTCCTTTGTCCATGGGATTTCCCAAGCAAGAGTACTGGAGTAGATTGTCATTTCCTTCTCCAGCGGATCTTCCCAACCCAGGGATCAAACCAGCGTCTCCTGCATTAGTAGGTGGATTCTTTACCACTGAGCCACCTGGGAAGCCCAAGACAATTTTGCAGAAGGAGAGACTTCAGCCAGATGTCAGGATGCCTCCCTTACAGTATAACAGGCCTTCTAGAGATGTCTTCTCTGAGATGGCTTTGCTTCTTTTCTATCTAAAGGAAAAGAAATGGATGAAATGAAGTGACCCGCTATATTTTTAACCAACCAACAGATTCTGTCAGGGAGTTAGTGGACCAGCTATGGGGCTCAATGCCAGGGAAGATAAGAGATCTAGAAAGATTCCCAGCCTTTCAGGGCTCCATCATCTTGTTGGGGAGGTAACCCAGGCCACATGCAAGATACTGCAGGAGAATGCCAGGCAGCATGCTTCAGAGCTTAAGATCAGGGAACCCAAGTGCCCAGGTTTAAATCCCCACACTGTACTTGCTGGTTCTATAAGCTCACTTCTTTTTGCCTCTATTTCCTCATTTGTAAAATGGGAATAATAGGGTCATGTGAGAATTGAATGTTCATATATATATATAGATAGTATTTATATATATATATTCATAGCTTCATTTATATATAAAGCTATGAATATAGTACCTGACACTCAGCAAGCATTACATATGTAATAATATTATAAGTCATTCCGATTCTTGCAACCCTATGGACAGTAGTCCACCAGGCTCCTCTGTCTATGGGATTTCCCAGGCAAGAACACTGGAGTGGGTTGCTATTTCCTTCTCCAGGGGATCTTCCCAATCCAGGGATTGAACCCAGGTCTCCTGCAGTGTGGGAAGATTCCTTACTGGAGCCACCAGGCAAGCCCATTAAATAAAAATAAATGTTGTTTGACTGATATGGATCATGAACTCTAGTGGTCAATCCAGAGATGGCTTTTGAGCTAGAGTGATTAGAAATGGCTTCACAGAGAACATAGCAGAGAGGGCAAAATCAAAAGCCTGAGTAATTCAGATTCCTTAACCCTGGAGACCTTTTCACCAAAACTTGAAAGTATATGGGGCAGAAAGAAAGTATGTGGGGCAGAGCAAGGAAAGAAGTCAGGCAAGACTGTGGGGTACATGAAGGTAATGGTGAACACTATGATGAGTGGGAGTAAGGGGAGGACTTGATGTCAGGACCAAAAGTTTTGAGATTTATCCTAAGAGAAATAGGGAGCCATTAAGGTTCCATGAAGCAGTGACTTGTTGCAAGGAAATGTATCAGTCAGGATAGGCTTTGTAACAAACACTCCCCCCACTTTTTTTTTTTCCAGTAGTGTCAAATGATAAAGTTTATTTCTTGCTCATAATGTATGTCCTCTGCCAGCTGAGTCTTTGCCATATCTTGGCTTCAGTTTGGGGCCCAGAAATGAGGAAACAGCCTCTGTCAACATTTTGGATTTGTTGTTGCAAAGAGGAAAAAGCATAGGGCAAACAGAGTGCTGGCTGTTAAAACTTCTGTTAAAAAGTGACATGCATCACTGGCCAAAGCAAGTCACACAGTCAAGCCCACTGCCAGTGGGGCAGGGGTGTAGGTCTTCCTAGGAAGGAGCAGCACATATTGAGAACAATAATATAACCTCCCCCCAGGGAGTTTTAAGACCCTTCCTAATATTATCACATAGGTTTCTGCTATGATGTTCCCTCCAACCCAGTCACATTAGTATCATGCATTATTATGAATTTTTCTTTAGACCACGATGCTTCAGAATTTGCCTTGAAATCATTGTGGATCTCACCCCCACCTCAGGATGCCCCATTAGCTGATTAAAAGGAAAGGGTTCTCCTAAGAAGCATTTTTCCCCAAGCCTGAGAAATGAATATAATGTTTCTGCTTTTGAGTTACTCAGGCATCTTGGTTGAGGTAAGCCTGTGTGTTCTCCAGTTTGCCTGGTCTTATAATTTTGTAGCCTGCTGCGATTTCTGGCCTATTGATTAATGGGTCTCTCTCTCTCTCCACCACAAGCGACCTTAATCTTTTCTTAATTGCTTTAATGGCTGTTCGGCTTCCCTCTTGTGCCTTCCCCCACAATGTTGTTGTTGCAAAGCTTTTGTGTCTTAACTTCATTCCCCAACTGAGGACTTTGCAGGCAAATGAAAGGTGAATTCTCTCTTTGTTTACCCTCTTTTCCTTGTTTTTCTCTTTTGCTTTATTTCTTCTTTAGCTGTTTTCACATTTCTTAGCCAGTGTGGGACATTGTCTGAGGTAATTGGGCACAAACAGAAAAATAAACAAAAATATAACGAGAAAGGCCAATGCCGAGGTCCCCCCTCAGACACCCCAGCACCCACCTCATTGGGGCCTCTCATCTGGGCACCACGTCTCCCTCTCTCTTCCCTCCCTCTCAAGGCCACTGAGCAGGCAAGCTGCTCTCCTGCCATGCTGAGGGTGTCTGAGGTCTCCCCAAAGTCAGGCTAGGCAGGCTTTCCCTTAACCTAGTTTGGGGCTCACTCTTTCCTTAGGAACAGAATTACAGGAGCTTCTTCAAATATGCTTCATTTGTTTATTCATTCATTGATTTATTCACCAACATGTTAAATGTTTTCTGCGTGCCTGGTAACATGCTAGGGATCATGGGAAAGTACAAAAGAGGCAGAGACCCTGAGCTCCAATCACTCACAGATCAAACCAGCAGATGTGAAACAGTATCAAACAAAACAACTCCTCTGGAACCCACCAGAGCTCTGGATAACAAACACTCGAGGAGCTCTGAGGTGAGAGGGCACAGTGGACTGGGGGTGTGGGCAGACTTCCTGGAGAAGGTGGGCTTTACAATGAGCCTGTGGTTGCCTAGGGCAGAGAGATAAGGCATTCCTAGAGGTGAGAGGAACACAGGAGCTGGGGATAGTGCGGGCACAGGAGTGGGAGCCCTGACTCCCTGGTGCCCTGGGCCTCACTGCCGCGGTCTGGACAGCTGGGTGTGATGGAAATATACATCACGCTCAAGGTCCAGTTGCACCTGTGCCTTCCCGCCTGACTCCCCACTTCCCCATTCTGAGAGGGAGAGGGTGCTGACTGTTTAGGGGCCATCTTGAGGAGGAGAGAGGAATGGGGAGAATATTTTTTTCCAACAGGACTCAGAAGACAAAATTTCTGGAAGCTTCTTCGGTGGCCCACAAAGTCTGAAAGGATTCATAAGAAGCCCACATTTTCCACATGACCTAGGTCACTGTCTCTGTACTAGGCCTATTAGGATATGAAGCTTACATTGAGATATCTCGTCATGTTCCTTTTGCCAGGCATCCTGAACTGCTTTCTGATGGACCCCATGGGTGTCAGCAAACTCCCGGGGATAGGCTGGGGTCTTCTCCTTCCTGGAATGGACATGACCCAGGAGCTTAGTAGAGTGGTTGAACCAAACTGCTTGATGCCATTGGAGACAAGGGGGTTACCTCTACTGTTGCTTATAAAATATTAGGGAAGACAGAAAGAGAAAGCCCATTTACTAAATATTTACAGCAGTAAGTTAAGGGAAACGTAGAATATGTGGTTAAGAGTTTCTCTCTGTAGTCAGACAGATCGAGTTCAAATCCAGGTTCTTCAAATCTGCCTCTTCCCAGCGGCAGAGTTATTTAATCATTCTTTTCTTTTCCAGAATGAATTGGTTTACTTGGGAAGAATTTCAGAGAAATATATAACAGGCACTTACATATAATCTTATAAAATGAGTATCCAAGTGTTCACCACTAGCATTAAATACATAAATATTGTATCATAATTACTTTATATCACCCTTTTTTAAAAGAAGAGATGAATAACAGAGAAACAAGAAAACCCAATTGAGGAAAGGGCAGAAGACCTAAATAGACATTTCTCCAAAGAAGATATATAGATGATCAACAGGCACATGAAAATATGCACATTATCCTTAATTATTAGAGAAACAAAAATCAAAACTATAGTGAGGTACCACCTCACACAGCTCAGAATGGCCATCATTCAAATAAATAAATAATTAAATAATACATAAATAAATAATTTTTTAAAGGGGACTTCTCTGGTGGTAAAATGGCTAAGATTCCATGCTCCCAATCCAGGGGACCTGGGTTTGATCCCTGTTTGGGGAACTAGACCCACATGCTGCAGGTAAGATGTGGGGCAGCTAAATAAATAAATAAAAAGAATAATCATCATTAAAAAGTTTGCAAATAGCAAGTGCTGGAGGGGGTGTGGAGAAAAAGGAACCCTCCTCCACAGTTGGTGGGAATGTAAATTGGTGCAGTCACTGTGGAAAACAGTATAGACGTTCCTCAAAAAACTAAAAATAGAGTTGCCAAGTGATCCAGCATCCCACCCCTGGGCATATATTGACAAAACTATAGTTCAAAAAGATACATGCACCCCCATGTTTACAGCAGCACCAGTCACAACAGCCAAGCTATGGAAACAACCTAAATGCCCATCTACAGATGAACGCATGAAGAAGAGGGGATGTGTATATGCAATGGAATACTACTGAGCCATAAAAAAGAAACAGTGCCATTTGCAGCGGTGTGGACAGACCTAGAGATTATTATACCAAGTGAAGTAAGTCAGAGAGAGAAATACACACAATATCACTTATACGTGGACTCTAAAATATGACTCAAATGACTTATCTATGAAGCAGAAACAGACTCAGAGACACAGAGAACAGATTTATGGTTGCCAAGGTGGAGGGAAGGTAGAGGAGGGAAGGATTCAGAGTTTGGGATTAGCAGATGCAAAATATTATATGTAAAATAGATAAACAACAAGATCCTACTGCATAGCACAAGAAACCATATTCACTGTATCAATTTCCCATGATAAACCATAATGAAAAAGAATTTATATATGTATACCTTTGTTATATGGCTGAAATTAACATAACATTGTAAATCAACTATACTGCAATAAAATTTTAAAAATAAATAACTGCCAATTTTAAAAAGAGAAGAAATGTTAACAATTGACTAAAACTATTCTGTTACTTCCTCTTCTCTCTCCAAAGGTAACCAATGTCTTGAAGTTAGTATTTATTATTCCAGTACTTTTTTTTTAACTTTTGCTACTTATGTAAGTATCTATAAATAATATATGCTATAATAATATCTAGGACTTCCCTGTAGCTCAAATGGTAAAGAACCTGCCTGCGATGCAGGAGACCAGGGTTCAATCCTTGGGTTGGGAAGTTCCTCTGGAGAAGGGAATGGCAATCCACTCCAGTATTCTTTGCGTAGAGAATCCCATAGACAGAGAAGCCTGGTGGGCCATAGTCCGTGGGGTCTCAGAATCAAACACGACTGAGCAACTAACACACTCACATATAATAATATCTGCTGCTTAAAATTGTATATGATGGATACCATATTTTATGGATCCTTTTGAAAATTCCTTTTTCCCCATTCAACATTATATTCTAAAATTTACCTTTGTGGATGCCTTTGGTACCCTGCTCTAAGGGTGAGCTATTGTTCATCTCCCCAAGCAGGGAGTCAGCAATCTTCTTCTATAAAGAGCCAAAGAGTACTTTAGGTGATGAAGTGAAGTGTTAGTCACTCAGTAGCATCCGACTCTTTGCAACCCTATGGACTGTAGCCCGCCAGGCTACTCTGTCCATGGAATTCTCCAGGCAAGAATACCGGAGTGAGTTGTCGTTTCCTTCTCTAGGGGATCTTCCTGACCCAGGGATCAAGTCTGGGTCTCCTGCATTACAGGCATATACTGTCTCTTTTTTACATTTTTTTAAAAATTTCTTTTTTTTCCCTTTTTATTATTTTCCACTGAAGGACAATTGCTTTACAATATTCTGTTGGTTTCTGTCATACATCAACATGAATCAGCCATAGGTATACATATGTCCCTCCCTCTTGAGCCTCCTTCCCACCTCCCACTCCATCCCACCCCTCTAGGTTGTCACAGTTTGGCCATGTCGCTCAGCATGGGATCTTAGTTCCCTGACCAGGGATCGAACCCACATCCGCTGCACGGGAAGTTCAGAGTCTTAACCACTGGACCACCAGGGAAAGGCCCAGATACAGTCTCTCGCAATGATTTAACTCAACTATTGTAGAGGGAAAGCAGCCATAGATAATACGAGTGAGTGTGACTGTACACCAATTAAAAAGTGTTCTTTCATATAACTTTTAAAAATCAAGACTTTATTTTCTTAGAGCAGTTTAAGGTTCATGGCAAAGTTAACCCCTGCCCTCACCTACACCCACAACAAACCCCTCCCACCACCAATCCCCCCACCAGAGCGGTACATGTGTCACGGCTGTTGAGCTGCACCAACACACCACAATCACCCAAAGTCCATAGTTTACATTAGGGTTCACTCTCGGTGTCGGACGTCATATGGCTTTAGACAAACGTACGATGGCACGTATCCACCAATATTATAGTATTATACACTGTCCTAAGTGTCCTCTCAGCTCTGCCTCTGTGCTCATCCTACTCCCTGCCCCCGCCCCTGACAATTCCTAATCTTTTTTATTGTCTCCATAGTTTTACCTTTTCCAGAATGTCATCTAGTTGGAATCATACAGTATTTAGCCTTTTCAGATGGGCTTCTTTTACTTCATAACATGCATTTAAGTTTCCTCCATGTCTTTCCATGACTTGAAAGTTCATTTCTTTTTAGTGCTGAATAATATTCCATTGTCCGGATGTACCACATTTATTTATCCATTTACCCACAAAGGACACCTTGCTTGCTTCCAGATGCTTCCAATTATTCCTAAGTTGGCAATATCCATGTAAATATCCATGTGCAGGTGTTTGTGGATGTATGTTTTTAATCATGAAATTTTCAGGTGTCACAAAATACTATTCTTTTGATTTTTTTCAACCATTTAAAAAGGTAAAAGTCATCCATAGCTCAAACACTGTGTGAAAACAATGGCAGGCCAGATTCAGTTCAGTTCAGTTCAGTCACTCAGTCGTGTCCGACTCTTTGCGACCCCATGAATCGCAGCACGCCAGACCTCCCTGTCCATCACCAACTCCCGGAGTTCACTCAGACTCACGTCCAGCGAGTCAGTGATGCCATCCAGCCATCTCATCCTCTGCTGTCCCCTTCTCCTCCTGCCCCCAATCCCTCCCAGCATCAGAGTCTTTTCCAATGAGTCAACTCTTCGCATGAGGTGGCCAAAGTACTGGAGTTTCAGCTTTAGCATCATTCCTTCCAAAGAAACCCCAGGGCTGATCTCCTTCATCTCCTTGCAGTCCAAGGGACTCTCAAGAGTCTTCTCCAACACCACAATTCCAAAGCATCAGTTCTTCGGCGCTCAGCCTTCTTCACAGTCCAACTCTCACATCCATACATGACCACAGGAAAAACCATAGCCTTGACTAGGCGAACCTTTGTTGGCAAAGTAAGGTCTCTGCTTTTCAATATGCTATCTAGGTTGGTCATAACTTTCCTTCCAAGAGTAAGCGTCTTTTAATTTCATGGCTGCAGTCACCATCTGTAGTGATTTTGGAGCCCAAAAAGATAAAGTCTGACACTGTTTTCACTGTTTCCCCATCTATTTCCCATGAAGTGATGGGACCTGATGCCATGATCTTCGTTTTCTGAATGTTGAGATTAGGTCTGTTTTAATTTCTCACCTCTGGTTCTCCTAAGGAAAATCTCCTTTGCTCAAAAATGCTATTTGAGAGGACTCTTCTAAACTTGAAGGTGTGCCAGGGTGTGCCCTTGGGTCAGAGTGGAGATGGAGACAGATGGCACCTGTCCACATCAACACCTGAGTTTGAAAGGAACACTGACAGCTCCAGTAATATGATGTCAGACACTGTACTTGTTCCTTTCCATATATTAGTTAATTTAATCTTGAGAGCAGCTTCATGAGGCCCTACTATCATCCCCATCTTACCTGAGGGACTTAAAGCTTGGAGGTAAAGTCACTTGACCAGGATCATGGAGGCCGTAATTTTTAGAACAGGATTGTATCCAGGTGTCTGACTCTAAAACTTCTGTTTTGGAAGACAGAGAGCCATAGAGAGAGAGAGAGGTAGAGAAGGGAGGGAAGAGGGAAGCAGGAGGGGAAGAGAGGGGAAGAAGAGGGATAGAAACCACTGCTGATCCTTTTGGAAATTCCAGGTTGAAAGACGTGAAGGAAAGGCCCTGGAGTCCCAGCCACTCACAGGTAGAGTTGCCGGATTCAGCAAATAGCCATATAGGAGGCCCAGTTAAATTTGAATTTCAAATGAACAACGAATAATTATAATTATGCCCCATGCAATATATGGGATATACTTAGACTAAAAAAAAAATCACTTGCCATTCACGTTGAAGCCCAGTTGGACCTGGTGCCCCGTGTTTAACCTGATTTCCTATTCACCAGGCATTCCAGGTTTGGCATAAGGAGAAGCCAAAAGCAATTCTGAAAAAATATTTTTCTCTTCCTCCTCATGCTTGAGATCTTAAACCAACATGTCCCGTGTAGCAACTGCCCCCTTTCAGAGCACCCACCTCTCAAGCTTCTGAACTCTCAGACCTTCAAGCATAGTGGAAGAGAGAGTTGTAGGACCCATAGGAGCTGCTTCCTATGTACTATTCATGTGGACAAAGTGGGAGAGTCAGAGCAGTTGCCTTTGGAAGCTCCCACACCCCATTTCTCTATCATCCTCCCTTCTCCCAGCATCCCTCCCCTAGTCCAGGGTCCCTGAGGCTCTGTGTTGAGGTCCCTCCTCAGCCCACACTGAGGTCACAGGGGCTCAGTGTGTGACACCCGCCCCCCCAATCTTAGGAGAACTTGCAACAAGAAGGAAAAGTCCGGGGAGAAGATGACGGGACAAAAGCTTGGAACTCAAATGGTGGGATGTCCAGATTTGTGCCAAGTTCTGGAGGAATAGTTGGGAACAGAGGGGCCCTTTGGTCTCCGCCCCTCCCAGAACATCAGCTATGTCACTGCCTAGTCTGCAGACCTGCCTGAATGAATGGATAACTCATCACCAGCACGTAGTACACATTCAACTTGAACTTCTGGAATCTGAATCTGGAAGCTTGTTCTGCATGAGGCTGCTTCCTCCTCCCCTGGGGAGCAACCCTTTAGGGGCTGAAAGGCTTTCTTTTCTTTGTGTGGGCACCGCTGGCACTGCACACCTAGGAGAGTCTCTAGCCCCTCTGAGTTTCCATCCTTTCCTTGAATGCTTTCCCACCCAGAGAGAGATGCGCAGAGGCCAGCGCACAGAGAAGGGGCTGAACTCCCAGAAGCTCCAAACCAGACAACTCTTCACACACTTACCTGTCCTTGGCTCATTGCTGCCCCCTCCTAGAAAGAGTATCAGGCCTCTCATCCCAACCCTCCCACATCTAAACAACCTCCAAGTGCTGTCTCCATGGCAACCAGAAGCACTGCTTAGTTTCACACCTATAACGTGACCCCCTGCCCCTCCAACACTGCACCCCGATGCCCAGGCTTCTTGTCAGGATCTTCTTCTGGTCACATTGAGTACATGCATTCTCTGCCTGATGGACCCCTACTCTGTCAGCTTCTAAGAATTGTACTCCTACCTTTACTCAAAAATGTCAATGGAAGGTCCTCCCTTTGAATATGGATTTTTAAAAAATGTATGATAAATTAAGACTGTAACAAATGGCGTGTGGGCAATCACAACCATCTTTGGTAGAGTGGAGGTTATGACAGGAGCTTCAGAAATGTGAGGGGAGAACTTGTCCCAAAGGCCAGTATATGGAGATGTGATTATTATTCAAGTGGGAGTTAATGGAGAGGCAGATCTCCAAATATCTCATACATGGATTACAGCCAATTATTGAATTATACAAGAGGCGAGTTTTCTGGCTCCCCCTGACCATCCCCACATCATCAACACACAAATGGCAAGGAAGAGGGGGACCCAGGAGAGAGGCTCAGAGACTTGTCTGACTATAGACTATAGCTCAGCCCATTGTCTCCCCCGACTCAAGCTCCTCACCCCATCTCGGATTCTATTCTCAGTAGTGTTCAGAGGGTCTCCACTTCCTCCGGGTGGTTCCACAACCATAAACTTGGCTTGTTTTTAGCCCTCACCCCATGCCAGTCCAGCTCTCCTTGCCCCATACATCACCAGAAAAGCCCCATTACCAGTGAACCTACCCATCACGCCAACATAGAATGAACGTAACTTTCCACAAAGGGAAGAGAATGGAGAAGTGGGGATTATAAAACCCCATCACCTGATTTCTTAGACCTTCAAATAACCCTACCTCATTGGTCATGTCAGACAGGGAACCTCCTACCTGGGAGAGGACCCCCAGATCCAGGAAGGAAACACTTGATGTGTTAGAAGACCCTTCCTGATGGAGCAAGGATTAACAGTACCCACCAACCTGACAGGCTACCTCCCCCAACACCCACCTCTTTCACCCATCTTGTCAGCCCCTTCCTTATTGACTGGGTGGCCAGAGGGCAACTCAATGTCAAGTCTTCTGTATAATCCCTTAAGTGGCTGTAATCAGACGCTGTCATCTCCATGGACCTCCTCCCAGATATCTCCTGATAGAAAAAAAAAATTCTTTTTTCAATCACAGATTCTAAAATAGAACCTAGGGCTACTTTACCCCCATATAACCCCTCCCCTAGAAGATGGAATGGAATGGAATGGCGCACTGGGTGATGAGATCCCCGTGGGGTGTTCTGTTTCAGCCTAAGTCCAAGCATTTGGGAAATGTGGGGACTCTGAAAGTCCCAAAGGGCAGGTTGATTTCCCTGGACTGCTCAGCCCCATGTCACCCAGTTTCCACCAGGCCCCCTCAAGTGAGTGACGGCTAAGCAAAGCTTGGATTTTAGTTATGAGGCAAATTCCATTTTCTGTTCCAGAGGGGAGCAGAGTTTTCAAAGAAGAACTCAGTTTGCATGGCACCTCTGTATGTTCCAGCCTCCCCCACCCCACAGATGTTTCTGGAAAGTCATCCTCTGCCCTGTTCACTCTGGACCTATTCTAACTTGACATTGGATAGTATTATCTTTGTAAGTAGTCCAAGTTCCTGCAAGCCCTCCCTGTCCTGGCCAGCTGGTAACCAAGACTGCCCTCCACACTTTTGAGCCTGAGGGAAACTGAGGCCCTGAAAGGACACAGACTTTCTAGTCCCTCAGCCCCAAAACTTCCTAAATTCAAGATGTTGAGTTCAGATGTTCAGTAACTCAGACATCCCTGGATCGTGTGACCTGTCTGCCCTCCTCCCACCTGGTCATCGTCTGGGTGAGACCCCAGCCTTTTGATAGCGCCTTTTGAGCTGCGTGGCAGCCCCAGCCTCCCGTCTGCCTCTGCTTCTGGTCCCTGCATTCGTAACATGAAGAGTTCACAAGGCGCCACTACCTTCTGTCTACCGCCCCACCCACTTCAACTTGGTGGCTTTTCATCAGCCCAGCTGCTCCTGCATCTGAAAAGCTAATGTTTTTTTCTTTTTAAATAAAAACTCCCCAAATCAACAGACGCATAAGTAACTGCATGCTACCAAGATTAAATTATGTGAGTTAGGAAAGCAGTCAGGGGGAGGGAGGTTTAAAATTCAGTGTTTAGGAGGATAATCACAAGAGAAAATACCCATGAAAGATTCTCCTTTCTTCTCTTGGCCCTTCCTGGCAGCCCCTGCCTTTACCCCAGGTTGGTCTCAGCCCTCAGCCACCCCCCTCACCCGTTCCCCAAGTCCCAGAAGACTCTATCCTGGCCAAAGTGTGACTGTGCTCCCCACCTGGGTCCTGACCACTCCTTCATTCCAGGAAGTCTGAGGTACAACTGGTGAACAGAGCTGATCCCAGGTCTGTCACTCAGGTGAACTCAAAAGGACCTCGGGGAGATTAGAGAGCATCTCTTGACACTGCCACAATGAAAATGAAGCTTCTGGGGAAACCAAGTCAAGTTCCTAATAACGTCTTGAGCAGAATGTTCTGGATTAAAGGTCAAGCCACGCAGGATGTGCAGAAATATGAATGTAATAAATGCCGCACATCGGGATGGTTAGCCTGCTGGTAAGCAAGACCCCCATCTGTCAGCCTTCGGGGAATGTTCCAAATGATCACAGGCATGCACGTCCCCAGGGTGAATGGCTTGGGTGCCAGGATAGCCAAAGCCAGAGTGGATGAACACTTCAAATATTCTGACACCAGAAGAGACGGAAACTGTAATTTCAAATGGAAATTAAATTACTGCATTTGTAGGATTATTTTCCATTTAAGAAAAAAAAATGCACCCCGTCTGTATTTTTAAAATTAGAAGATAGTGAGTGATTCATCTCTGGAGAACCAGTTTCCTGCTCTTCTCCTTGGCATGTCTGAGGATTTTGGTGATGTGACATTAAAAAGACCCTCATGACTAGGGTTGCCAATTGAACAAGTAATCCAGGTAAATGTGAATTTCAGAGAGACAATGCATAATTTTTAGCATAAGCATATATTAAATACTAAAGAAGAGTATTGGTTATTTAGCTGAAATTTCCATTTAACTGGGCATCCTACATTCCATCTGAAACCTCTTCCACCCATGCACAGACAAGTGAGGAGCAGTGACACTCTGAGGCCCACTCACTGCAAAATTCGTTCAGCCAGTAACCATGCACTGAGCATCCCCCTCTGTGCCTGGCACTCTGTGCAGTACTGGGGTAACAGACGTGATGCTGGATATAATTTATTGAGAGCCTATCATGTACCAGACAATGTGCTGCATGGGAGAGAAAGAGAATCATGACACAGCCCCTGTCCTTGAGGTTGATAGACTGGAAAGGGGGTCAGACATGTCTATAATCACGGTGACCTAGAGGTCATGCCAGCAGTGGGGATAAAGCAATGAGGGGATGCTGAAAGGGTGTCACAAGGCATCAAAAAAACCCGTATGGACACCATAGTCACATAATGTTGTTTTGAGACCGAAGTCTCCATCAACGTGGCGAGTGACTCTGATCAAATCCCTGAACCTCTCTGAGCTTCGTTTTCTTCACCTAATAAAGATTATGTTAATAACAGTGTTTGCCTCATAGGTTTGCTTTGAGAGGTTAATGAAACAGCCAGAGTTTTGTGAACCAGAAAGGGTGTCATACATAGGTCATAGACATGATCATTGTTTGGCAGGTCCTCAAAAAGTTAAACATAGAATTACCGTACAATCCAGCAATTCTACTCCTAGATATTCATATATACCCAAAAGAATTGAAACCAGGGACTCAAACAGACCCCTGTACTCCAATGCTCATAGAAGCATTATTCACAAGAGCCAAAAGATAGAAACAACCCAAATGTCCACCACAAATGAACGAAGAACCAAAATATGGTCTGCATACAATGAAATATTCAGCCTTAAAAAGGAATGAAATTCTGACACACATCACAACATGGATGAACCTTGACAATATTAAGCCAAGTGAAAGAAGTCAGGTAGAAAAGGACAAATGTTTGTATGATCTCACTTACATGATACCGCAAACATTTAAATTCATAGAGACAGGAAGTGGAATAAAGGTTCCAGGCCACTAGAAGAACGAGGAGTTACTGTTTACTGGGTATGGGGTTTCTGATTAGATGATCAGAAGTTCTGGAAATGGATAGTGGTAATGGTTGTATAACATTTTGAATGTACTTAATGCCACTGAACTTACTCTTAAAAATGGCTAAAATGTTAACTTTATTTTATGTATTTTTATCACAATTTTAAAATGAGTTTTATCCAGGAAGGCTATAAAAGTCAAGGAAGGCACCACAAATCCTACTCCTCGAGGAAGGAAGAACCCTTAAGCAGGAGGAGACAGTAACTGCAGGAAGGGTAGGGCTCCGTGAGCCTCCCAGGGCAGCACCTTTTGTAGGGGAAGTACAGGTGTGATGCTGACCACCTCCTGTGAAGTTGTCCTGCAAGTGAGGAAAGAAAGTGACATTTCCCAGGGTGTTACCAAGGCAAAGACTTGCATGGGAAGTGGGTGGAATGGGTCTATCATGGAGATGGAGACAGCATCCCAGGAAGCACTGGGCTGGGAAGGAGAACAGAAGCCACTTGCAAAAGTGCATCTGGAAGGTCAGGAGCTAAAGGAGTCCGAGAAACAGATCAACAATGCCTGGGGGTACTTCCCCGGTGGTCCAGTAGTTAAGGATTTGCCCTGCAATTCAGGGGACACAGGTTTGATACCTGGTCATGGAATTAAGATCCCATGTTCCTGCAGAGCAACTGAGTCTGCACACTGCAACTAGAGAGCCCATGCACAGCAACAAAGATCCCATGTACAGCAGCTAAGGCCCAACACAGCTAAATAAATAAATGCTGGGGGCGGGGGGGAACAATGGCTGGGAGGAGGAGGAGCTAGAAGCTGATCAATGGCTGGGGAAGAGAAGCTAGAATCTACATCAACAGAGCTGGGGAGGACGTGCTTGGGGTCAGTGACTAGAGAGGGAAAGAAGGGGATGATATGAAGGTGACATCCCTTAAGCCTTGGAAGAATCAGATGGGAAGGCTGGTTGGGGAAATAACCCAGGTAGGATGGGTTGAATTCAATCTAAGAAGAGACCCTTGTAGTTGGAATGTTCCAAGTCCTTCCTAAGGACCCAGAATGCAGACCCTGGGATCTGCTCTTACACCTCAGCAGAGACTGGCCTTGTATCTAATCAATGTCTGGACAATAAAGCAGAGATAATATCAGTTCCTAAGGTCAAGATTTCAGGCTCATCCCCACTCCATCTTTCCCCTTCTCTCCATCCCCAGGAAATCTGGTTTTCCTCTGAGTTAGGGTCAATTTTAGCAAAATTATAAATTCAGTCAAGATACCTTTCCTTCTTCCCAGGTTGTACCCCTCAAGCCCCTCCACCCTCATTTTCAAGAAAAGACTCTGTATCAGGCATTTTATACCTTTTTGTTAACTCAAATTTTTGCATTCCTTTCCCCCAAAGTATTTGCATTTCAGCCAGGTCTATTGTTAAAATATTTTGAACATCAAGGAGCTGGCTGGGGAGGATTTTAGAGACAGGTGGTCTTTCTGGCTCTCCTGCATCACTCCTTCTTCAACTCCAAGAGACAGTCTTCTGATAGAGTCACCTCTCCTTCCCCAGCAGATTGTCACCTCTTTCTTACGTTTGCATCAGTCACTGGCTAAACAGCAGGGTTTTCATTTAATAATAACACATCTTAACAGAAAATAGAAAATCTCTATAAATAGAGATCAAGTAAGATGACAGTGGATTAACATTTTAATTAAACATGGCAATTCTAATCATTTTTATCATTATAGAAATACCCAACATTTTGACACATTTCAGGTATAAATTGATGGTTCCAGTCCAATCGCAAATTGAAATGATTTTTCAGGTGATATTTGTAAGCTTTCAGTGGCAGCAAGGGATGGTATTCAACAATTAAAGCTATAGATTCTAGACATTCCCATTCAAAGTAACCAACCCAGGGACTCCCCTGGCAGTCCAGCAGTTAACCTTCCATGCTTCCACTGCAGGGGGCTCATGTTCGATCTCTGGTCTGGGAACTAAGATCCCACATGCCAAGTGGTGTGGCCAAAAAACAAACCAAAACAACTCATCCTGAAGCCTCCCTCCCTTCTTATACGGCTTTAAAAATGATCTCCCCTGATATCACACACACTATCATAAATTAACACAATGCTTTATGATTTGCAAAACTCACACCAAATGGTACTTTGTTCTCCTTGGTAGAACAGCAGACTACGTTCTCTGACTGGATGGCATGGCAAACAGCACTGACAAGTTTATTCGTCTTAGCAGTTCCCGATTGATTGAACGTGGGGGACATGATTTAGCATCATGCTTCTGCTGATCCTCACAGGGCACTCTGCAAGCAGCTATTCATTGTTCCTCCAGGGGAGGGAATCCAGGCCCAGAGCAGTTAAGGAACTTGCCCAAAGACACACTGCTAGAAAGGACCAGATCTAGGTCTGGACCCCACAACAATCAAGAATCAGAAACTCTTTTGATTACTGTCTTTCTTCCCCACATGACACTCTGCACAGACTTTGCTTACGTGAACCCAACAAACATTTGTCCATTTGCTCTATTTTTTCATACTCTAGGTCAAAGAGGCCCCTCCACTCACCAGTTACACAAAGCTGTATAACCTAACCTTACTGAGGCAAGTTCTTTGTCACATTTCCTCTGCACCAACTCTCTCACCTCCAAACCACCACCATCATCACCATCACCACCATGAGCATCGTTTTCAGTATCCAATATAGATCTTATTAGAAAAAGACATTTTTTCAGAAAAAGATAAATATTTTAACAAATGGATCATGCTATTTTTTTATCCTTTAAACAGTTTTCATCTTTAAAATCTAGTTTAAAGTACATGTATTCTTGGTTTCATCACTTTTATCATTGCCCATCTTGAGTCCTGAGACATCTGCCTCACAGTCAGTATTTGCGTTCAAGTTCTTTGAAAAACATACATAGTTTTCCTGGCAAAGTTAAACAACTTCTGTCCCCATGGAGCCTCCTCCCACCTTTTACCACCACACAAGCTGAAATTTGCTGAAAGGCTACACAAGAGAATTTCACACTGAAATAATAGACTACTCAATGTAAACACCCATCAAAGGGAACATTGCTGAACAAAGTATTACAAGTTTTGGAAACTTTGGAACATGTCAGAGAAAATGAAATCACTCTGAGAAAAACAGTCCAGTAAATATTCTCAACCCTTTGTAGTCTAATTATCTTGGTTAATGTTGCTGAGAAATACTCAGCAACACAGTGATGTTTTAGGATGATAAAACTCTGTGGGGCTGAATTAAGTTTTTTAATGAAACTAGTAATTATTCCCCGACTCAAGTTGTTGATGGCTGCAGCACAGGTTTTACCTCTCTGGGATTAAAAAAAAAATTCTTGAGGGCATGAAGGTCTCTTTTCACCTTTATAACCCATAACAGAGCTGAGCCTGGTCCCACTCTTGGAACAATTTGCTAAGTGACTATTTTGTTTGTTGAATGAATATCAGTAATTAATAATTATTCTACAAAGACTTGCTGGGGATTCTGCAACTGGGAGAAATCATGACTAAAAGTGAAACTACAGACACAACACTGTGAACAGACTAAATGCCAGAGAATTATACACTGTACAGTGGTTTATTTTATATTATGAAAATTTACCTTAATTAAAAAAAAAACTGCAGAGACTAGGGAATAGCAACCTAATAGCTTTCATTAAAATTCAACATGGTATAGTCTCATATTTCATATCAAAGTACCAAAGAGCCCATAAACAGTTTTTGGAGAAGGAAGTTTTTTTGAAAAAAAAAAATCATTATGAAATAGATGAAATGTTAAAGTTCCAATAGAATTTCCAGAAATTGTCATGCAAAGAACCTGAGATATTTAAAGCCCTCTTGGCTTGGTGAGAAGCATTTGTAGGATTTCTCAGAATCTTCCCTGGCTGCCTGGTTTGCTGCTCCTCTGGCTCCCAGCATGCTGGAAGGGAAAGGATGGAGCTTAGTTTGCCCAGGTGCAGAAACTCTGAGTTTCTTTTCCGTCCGAGAAACCTTCCAAGCACACCTGAGAAATGCAGCAGCATCCTAACACTCTTGTCCTTTCACCAACGTTAATCATGGTTCCCAATTCAAGGTGGTTGTCCTAAGAACTTCAAACTTACGAATAATTTCCAAAATCAGGCTTCCCTCCTTATATGACAATGTGATGACAGGCTTTTTTCCTTTTTTTCAGGCAGTCAAGAAAAAGCCTCTTACTGAAAAGGTTTTAACAACCTCAAGTCAGCAGGGTTGAAACTATCAATGCAGTTTCCACTGGTTTAGGAGCGATATTTTATTTTCTGATTATTGACAACACAGTTTTTCTCTTCTGTTAAAGACCTGTTTATAGAGATAGATGTTTAAGTGCTGAGGACATTGTACGAGGTTTTCAGGCTATATTTTTATTTGTGAAAGGCCAGTGATTACTCACTTGTTCTCAGAAAGTTAACGTACTTTGAGTAAGCCACAGTTTGGAATCTGGTCTGTATCAGAATTTCCTTTCTGCTTTCTGAAAGATCACAATGTACCAGCCTCCAAGCCTTCCTCCCTCAGCTGTTTTGCTTGCTCATTAGGTCTTTAAAAGAAAATGCAAACCCTCCTCTCTTCATTAACCCATTTTAGAAAATAACTCAGATGTCCCTAATTTATCCTCTGATTTTTCAGACCAGTCTCTGATAACTTTTGAAAGAAGTCTATTCAACATTCTCAAGGACAAAGGACACTCATGGAAATAAATAAAAAGAAATCCTGACATAAAGCGCAAGGGGAGAAAAACACCAAGAAGTTGGTCAGTGTTGCTTGCTGGCTTGCTTGTGAATTATTTCCAGTTCTGCCCAAATTGATAAGCACATTACACTGAAAATGTTTTATTCAAAAACTTCTCTGACATAATCTATGAAAATAACTAAAAGACTCTCCATTTCACTCTACACTACAGAAGCCTAGTAGGCTCAAGGAAATCAACAATCTAATGTCATCTTTCCTTTAAAAGAAAATAACAACAAGAAGTACAGCAACATGATAGAATCTAAAGGAATCAAAACATGTATTTTTAACTTCTGAAAAATCTCACCATGTGATATTCTCTCTCTCTCTATGTATATATATATATATGCAAACCTTTCTAAAATTAAGTCCTTTTTTTTTACACACCAACACTAAATCCTAGGGTCCTCTCAGAATGCCACCCCACGATCAGGTGGTTTTAAAAGAATTCTATTTACCAAAATCATTATGACACTGTTTGTTTTCCTCAGAGGGGGGCTAGAGGGAGGGCAGGAGGGGAAAAAAAGAACGCTGGTGAGTTTTTGTGTCATAAGTGACCTTATCATGCAAATAAACAAGGGCTTCTCTCTCAGGATATGTGTTATGAAAGACATCTCCAATTCTTAACTGCATTTCTCAGCTGCTCACCAGAAACAGAACTATTGATCTCACCAAAAGTAAAGACCTTTTTCCTTCTGCTCAAGACACTTGGGGGAAGAGGAGACTTGTATGAGAATGATTTTCTTGACCGCCACACCAGACACACGCTCAGCTATCTGACCACGATCTGAGCACCTCCGTTTGCAGTTTGCACCTTCTTCCTTCAAACAAACAGCCAGGACGGATCCCATGCTCACAAGAATTCCAGACAAGCTCATTTTTTTTTTTTTTTCCTTTTTAAAGTTCTCGGGTGTTTACGGGTCTCCAAGTTAGGGGGTGGGCAGGGAGGAGTTCTTTTTAACAAAGACAAACACAGTTTGCAATAACAATGCAGAGAGTATGCGTGTGCGTGTGTGTAGGATGGTGGGGGGGAATGTTTGTTTTGTTTCTCAGAATAATGAATTGAAAGATAGGCAGCCCAAATTTCCAAAATAGCCAGTTTCTGAGGAGGTACTAACTTTGGGGAAAGAAAACACTTTGTGAACTCCCAGATTGAAAACTCAATCACAAGGTTGTACTGAGAGGAACGGGTGTAAGGCCTGCTTTCAGAGGGGCATCCAATGTGCTCGTCTGCACAAATATCTTTTCTCAGTGTGCAGAAAGACCCAAAGGCACGTCTCAGGTGGGATGGTGCTATCCCTTCTCCCTATTCAGGGAGGGCCGGTCCTGTCCCGCCAGGATGGGGACCGAGGGGAACTTAGACGTGGGGTCGGGTGTCAGAGGGAGAGGAGGGCCCACAGGACTGGATTCCCTTTCCAAAAACTGCTTTTGGCCTTCTTTTCCACCTGGTTCCCAGCAGGGAGCCCTGGCCCTCCTTTGTGGGGGTGCTGTTGACTAATGAATCCAGTGAAAGCACAGGTTGGCCACCAGGCAAATAATAAACATGGTTGCACTGCCCGGCGTTAAGCCTGTTTAATGGGTCGTCCCTCCATGTAAGTGGGCTTGCTACCCCAGCCCCCATAGCTCCACCTGTATCAACAACAATGCCTCCGCACAATTATCTTACCTTAATGAACTTAATCTTTAATTTCCCAGCTTGGCCCTGGTACTCAGCCTCCTAACAAAGGAAGGGGGACTGTTGGAGTCCCCGTGAGCCGCCTTCCTCCAACAGCTAGGGAAACTTTAGCCACGACAAGGATTTTTGCCCCTTGTGGAACTGTCAAAAGCAATAAATATTTTTCTTTTTATTCCATCATTAGACCCTCCTAAGAATGCCTCCCCATTGTCCACTGTAATTCCCAGAGCTCTCTGGGCAGGGGTGTTATTGTGGAAAATGAATCCTGAAGTGTTAACAATCCGGCCAAAGCGGCTACACTTTTTTTTTTCTTCCGAGGGCGTAACCGTTAGGAATGTGTCGCCTCACCATAGCCAGCTCTGCGAAAAGAGCACTTGTGTTTTTTAACACTGGTCTTTGAGAAGGATGCTCAAGTTAAAGCATTGTGGCCACTGTAAATAGATGCACTCAGCAGAATAGAGCTTCTTCATTCCTAATTAGGGAAGTAACGCTAGAAAGACAGAATGTCACTTGCTAGGCTGTGCGTATTGTTGAGTTTGTGCTCGCCTCCACAATGTGAGGTAATTGGAGTTGTACCTTTTAGAAAGCTGCTAATTTCACATAGGAAGTGCTAACAAGACCTTTCTGGGCCATGTTTTCCTTCTTCCTTTTTAAGGAAGTTACAGACCTTCAGTAGTGGGAATGGCTGAGTCCTGGCCTGGCGGAGGAAACAGCAGTAATGAACCACTTCAGCCCGCAGTTAGAAAAAGGAGGCCTCATTTTGGAGTCCTGAGAATACTAAGCACAACAAAAGGTTCTGTTTAAGCTTGTTATCCAGGACATTCTTACAGGCTACACAGCTTTCCCTGCAATGACCCTCTCCAAACAAGTGCATCAAGTTTGAGCAAATAGAAACACGCAACTTTCAAGGCTCCGAGTTATAGTTTTCTTTACAAAGCCATTTATATAATGTAAGCTGCAATTAGCATGGGACAGAGCGAGGAGATTTAGGCTGGAAGGTTCTTTTCACAAAAGATAGAAACTAGTGGAATAAGTAACAGTTAAATATCGGCTTTGGATAACTAGCTGAAAAGACCTTTTAAATCATTTACTAATAAAAAATAAAATGATTTTGCCTCAGACCTTGTTCCAACCAAAGTGTGGTCTTTTTACATCACTGAACTGATTAATCTCACTAATTTTAAATTATCCAGCAAGAATGGATCGGAGCAAAAAAAAAGAAAAAAAAGTCCACACACCCCCAAATGAAAAGCACTCCAGCTTTTAAGCCTGACAATTTCATCAAAACGTCCACAGGAATTGCATAAAAAATTCAAACCGTAATGAAATAAATTGCTACTTACATTATGAAAAGTCTGCAAAAGCTTTTTATAGACTTGAAATGCAGAAGTTATATAAACTGCAGAGTTAAAAGAATTAGAAATTGACCTTTACAGATCAAGGGCTAAAATTAACAGTCTTCAGGGGAAAAAAATTCCCAGTTCACAATGGCTTTTAATGCCATTTTTTCCCCCCTACACTCATTTATCTAATAACCATGGCAAGGTTAGGATAAACAATGAACAGTATGTTTTCACATTTTCCACCTTTTTTGTCCTCCATATGAATTTCTAAAACACTTACCAGAATAGATACATAAACCTGTGACCTTCAAATGAGCTTTTTGATACTCTCAACATTTTGAATAAAAAGATCAGAAAATGGAACCACTTTTACACAGTAATGAATTCCATTCTGTTGGGTAAACAAAGCTAAATTTTAAAACAGAGACCTGACATTTGTATAGCTCAAGAAGCTATTCTGTTCTTTTGGGGGTGGGCAGAGAAGGGAGGGCGCGTTGTTAGTACTTTACCACGGTGGGCCAAATAATGACCAAATCCACAATTCACATAAAAAGGAGACAAATCCATTTGGCCGCGTTCAACAGACAGCCACCGTTTCCAAGACATGGACAACAAAAATGCCCAATTTTTATGACCATTCCCCACCCTCCCCCCACAACAATTGATCCATCTAACAGAAAAGGGGGGTTGATGGAGGAGGCCCATGCCGCCATTATGGAGCTAACGCTTATTGACGGGAGCTACAAGGGCCTCCAAAAGTTACTCCAATTTCCGTCGAGCTTTTGTGCATCCGTTGTCCTGTCTGAAAGGCTCAGTTAGGTATTGTTGCAAAAAAAGTCTGCATCCACATTTGTTCCCCTCTAATTCATACTCGGCATTGTGAAGTTTCGCTATTCAGGGGCTGATTGGACAACACTCCTGACAATGGCCAAGCGATTAGTCTCTCAGCATGGGCTGGGGTTGTGGGTATAAACCTAGGGATGAGGCTGGAATTCACTGGGGCATTCAGCTTCCTCTAGGGGCCTTCCTGAGAGGCCGTGCCTCCTTGGCTGCAGGTAATGCATTCCTTCAGACCCGGGAAACCGAATCCTCGTAATTAGCGTGTCCAGAACGGGGCAGGCCGCCCCCTCCCTGTCAGTCGGCCCTCGGGGGCCCTGCAGCTTTCTAAGGAGCTCAGCCCCTGAAACGCTGCGGCCTTGTCGAATTGAAAACTTTTCCTGGGAGGCTTGGCGGGCCTGAAAATCGGCACGCCGGGGAGGGAGCCGAGGGAGGGCCGCGATCGGCGCCACTTAACCCCTGGCTCGCCGACCCGCGCGCAGGACTCGCTGCCCGCAACCCCGCGCTTGGACCGCCACGTCGGCGCTCGGCGCTGCACCCCAGCGGCTGCGCGCGTCGCAAAGTGTACAGATGTCAGTCTGGTGTTTTACATGTCAGTAACTTGAATTCATTTCCATTTATTTTCCTATTGTTTTATATCATTTTATGACAATGTGCTGCATAATATAATTTAAATCTTTAATGTACAACTAATTCTCTACCATTAATTTGTCAACATGATTACTGGATATGCCACCCGGAGAAACAGGCTGACTTGAAATATGGATAAGACATTCCTATGTGTTTTCACGAAGGTTTAACATCGGAAATGACAAAGATCTACGGAGGGTTTTTTTTTTTTTTCTTGGACTGTCTATAGTGAAAACTACAATTTCACTGAGTCTCACTTAAACTGAGTAATTCCAGATTATCAGTGGGAAATAAGACACACGCACACCCTCCTTCTTGGAGAAATAATTAATTTAGGCAGCCCGGGTTTTCGCAGCCGCGGCCGGAAATGAGCCTCGGTCCAGCCCTTTGACGGAGAGGGATCCCCCCACCCCTCCCAGGCGGGACCGAGGCGTACGAGCGCGGGCTGGATGCCCTGCTGGAGGTGGGTGCTCCAGGCGCTGGGAGAGAAAGACAGCGCTCACCGGGGCCCGGGCCGCGTTACCGGGTCGTCTGCAGGAACCCAGGGCATTGAGGACCAAACAAGAAAAAAGGGTAGGTAGGCATAGTGTTGCTGGGCTGCCCTGACTTCCGGGACCCCCCTAAACTTCCCCAAAACCCCAGCCTCCTTCTTTCGCTGGCCGTCGGAGCCTAGCTTGGGAAAAAAAAAAAAACAAAAACCTGGTCCTTTCCTCCACGCCCCAGGAGGACGGACACCCTGCAACCACGAGCCAAATGATAACACCCAAATGCCTGCACCATTAAAAATTTAAAAAGCAGCAGCGGCACCCCCAAACCTTATTAAACATTCAAATAGAAAAATTAAGATATTCTGGGCAAAAGAAGTGTTTAGACAAAGGCTGTCTGCTTCAATTGCCCCGTTAAGCGGGGAACAGGCTGCTCGGAGAGAGAGTGACGGTGGATTCCATAAATTAACAGAAAATCCCTCTTCTCCGGAGCCCAAGTTATCTCTCCGTTGCCTGCAGCCCTGATTTAGAATGGGAGCCGGCTTGTTTACCGGTTTAATTAATGCTTCTTTTCAAGCGGGGAGGAGGGGAGGGGAAATGAAGAGACTTGGTGATAAACAGGTGTAGCCGGCCTGCAGCGAGCTCTCGGGGCCCGCGGCAGCCTCATCAGGCTTGACTGGGCATGACCCCGCCAGCGAAAAAGGTAGATGGCCCAGTTGGAAGCGCAGTAGGTGAGCATTATTTTAACTGCGAGCCTGTGATTGGAATGGCTTAAAGGGACAATCAGCACTTGGGTTTTTCTTCTTCCTCCAGAATGCATTCTGATTCCTTCCTGTTGCCGAGCGGAGGAGAAGCAGACCTTGACGATATAGGTCACAGGCCTTTTTTCCTCCTCTTCCTCAGGCTTCACCTCCAATGTAAGGGAAGAGCCACTTAAGGAGGAAAACTGGCTCTTGCCGCTGGCTGGGGACCGGCTCTCTGCTCTGGGGGGAAAAAAAAATCCCTGGGCATTCTCTCTTTATTTACTTATTTCGGCTTTTAATTCCAAGAGCCTAATATCTAGGATTGGACTGTCCACCGCCTACGTGTTTCTGTGACCTTACAGATAACAGGCAAGCTTGGATGGAAAATGAAATTCAAGCGCCAGCTAATTTTAAAAACATAACTAAAAACTCATTCCCGAGGGGGGAAATGGCAGTTTCTGTAAGCACAGGCTGAACATGTTTTTAAATTAATAACTAGCCCTGGTATTTGCTAAATGATGGCTGTATCAGGGGGAAAAATTTTAGTCATTAAAAACAGCAGGTGCCCAAGGTGAGAATATATGTTTCATGACTTAAAGTCACCTGTCTGCTTTGCTTGCTGCCTTTCTCGGAGCCAGCATCCTGGAGAAACAAGTGAAACCAGAAGCTGGGTCTGTCTGCCATGCTGGCCTTTTGGAGAAAAGAGCCTTTTCTTTTTCTTTTTCTAACACTGCTAACATTTATCGAGTGCCTCCTGATGTCTCTGCCTGTTATTGGAAATTCTGACGGCTCCCCTACAAGGTGGTTATCCTCATCCCCATTTTTGAGAGGGGTTTAAACAATTTTAAGCGATTTTCCCAAGGTGAGGATGAGAACCAGGGTTTCTCTCATTCCAGAGCCCTCTTCTTTTTCAACCTCTGTATTGTAGCAGTGATCCTAAAAACCCACAATCACGTGGAGATGGGTATGTTGGTCTCCATAAAGACAGGTTATGTCCTTGCTTACAGGAGAGATCTTTCTGCCATCTGGAGACTTCTACACCAAGTTCAGGTTCCGGTCTGTGGAGGACCCAACATATGTACAAGCACAAAGTACTCTGCAGAACACAGAGAGATGTTTTTCTGGAAAGATTTCTAGACTGGGAATTAGGATCCTTCAGTTTCACTGCTGTTTCCACTACCTATTAACATATGACCTTGAGCAAGTCACCTATTACGGCAGAGTGAAGGTTCCTCACCTCTGATTGGGTACATTGCCTACCTGTCCCGCCCACCTCACACCCTCCGGCAGGGCCGAAATGCGCGAAAATGCATTGATCACTGTGAAGAGCTGTTCAAATGTATTTTTATGACTGACTTCCCAGAATTCTGAGGTCCTATTGAGACTCTACATTCATGTGTTTTGAAAAGAGTGAATTACTATACACGTGGGGGGATTTTTTTGGTCATATTAAAAAGCCCCCTTTGTTGTACAGCAGAAACTAACACAGCATTGTAAAGCAATTATACTCCAATAAATTTTTCTTCAAATAAATAAAAATACAAAGCCCTTACTTCCTAATGTCTAAACATGAAAATCTTGGCTATATTAACAATGATGCTAAAAGTTCTAACGCATCCTACATTCTAAATCATAGACTTTTGATGGAAGAGACCATTTATTCTAAAAATTACATTAATGATGGCTAATGTCACATATAATACAAGCTCAGAGAGGTTAAATGATTTGCCCATCATTGCACATTTGTTTCCAGGCAAAGCTGGAAGTAGAACTTGGATCACTTTATGTCCAGAGGTGGTTCTATTCATAACATAATTGCTATTCACTTAACCCAGTCTTCAGCTCTCTCTGGAGAGACAAACTGCCAGGTTTAAATATTGGCTCTACCACCCCAGGAAACTTGGTAACCTCTCTAATAGTCCTCGCCTGATTGTTTGGCAGATGAAATGTAATAAGGCATGTAAGTATTTAGCACAGTTCCTAGCATATAATAAATGCTCAATAAACCCTCCTCAAATTTGAAATGCAGGATCCAGGGGACTTCCCTGGTGGTCCAGTGGTTGAGACTTTGTGCTTCTAATGCAGGGAGCACGGGTTCAAACCTTGGTGGAGAACTAAGAACCCATGTGCCATGTGGCACAGCTAAAAAGTAAAAACTAATAAAATTCAGGATCCAGGAAGAGAAACAAGAACAGCTGCGGGAAGGGGACTGACTTGGGTATGGCTGTCCCAACGCAGTGAGTTGGCCCAGGCTAAGTTGAAGGAAGAGACCAGCATGGCTGAGAAGAGGGACAGAGCCCTCCAGTTGGGGAGGATCTTCTGGAGTGAGTCCTGAGGAGCCAGGCCATTGAAATCCTTGGGCAGCCTGAGGGAGGAAGGGGAGGTACTGACTGAGAAGACAGAGGAAGCAGAAGGGGTACAACCAGGAGGGCTAGAGCAGCGGGGAGCAAACTGGGGAAGCCAGAACCCGGAAAGTGGCCGCCTCAGCATTTAGCCCATTGTGGATGGGTCCTCTGCAGTCTAGTCCCCAGAGACCTCGGCAGTGGTTGTTTCAGCCCCACGGGGAGAAGAAAGGATGGGGGTGGCTTGAGACAGAATGCTGAGGAGATACCATAAAAAATGCCTGGCTGACAGGAAGCTGTCTGAGGAAGAGAGACACCTGGAGAGGCTTGTGCTTGTGGTGCTGTGGGACGAAGCCTAGCTGAGGAAGGGGAGAGGCCAGCATCTGAGGGAAGGGAGAGTGGCTGACGGGGGAGCCGGCACCATTGCAGTGGGAGGCAGCTGTCTGTCAGGTTGCCTGGTCTCAGATCCTGGCTCTTCTGGCTGTAGACAGGGGCAGGCTTAGGGGGTGCTCAGGCTTCTTCTTTGCGGGCCTGTGGCAAAGGTTATGGGAAGATGCTCTGGCCCCAGGCCGGGGTTCCCTGCTGGGCTGGCTCTTTCCCTAGAGGGAAGAACAGGAGTTGCGGGTATCTGAGTCACCAGGAACCCTGTCTTGTGATCCAGTCTTCCCGGATGGGCTAGAAAGCTCTTGGGTGTTGTCAGAGCAGTGGTGTATTCCCCACTTGTGGTTTCTACCTCCTTAGTTTCCAGAGTTTCCAGCTAAAGGACCTCAAGATTGAGGGAGAAATATTACATCTGATTTTGGGAAAGTATCTGAGGAACTTGAAGTGGGGGATATGTCTATTCTCTCTTTCTGGCAGCCCCATGAAAGTGTGACAAATAGCAGATGTTCAGCAGCTGTACATTGAACAAATGAGCCAAGGGGGTACTTTCAGCGCATGACATGAGGAAGGTGGCTTCTATGCTGCCTAAACTCAGGAGAGAGGGGAAAGATCTCTCCAAGTCGAAGGCCGCTTTGTCCTTTTCTATTTTGTCATCAGCAACGGTTTCTAACTGCCCGACTGGGTTATTGTAGGGATCAAAGAGTTATTTGATGTAAAGGTATACTGGACATGTTAAATAATGCTAAGGTAGTATTACCCTGTCTATTGAGAGAGCAAGGAATGTTATGTGAGGAATTTCATTATTGAAAATTTCAAGCATATACTAAAGTGCAGTGAACCCCATGGGCCTGTCATTCAGAATCTACCATTATCAATTTATAGCCAATATTGTTTCAGCCTTCCCCACTCTCCAACCCCCACCACATAACCCTCACCCCATATGAGGCAAATCTCACATATCATAGTTTCACCTCTAAATATTTCAGAGTATATTTCTAAAAGATAAAGGATCTTTAAAAAACATAATCATAATTCCATTATCACATAAAACATCTATAGTATTAATAGTTTTTAATATCATCAAATACTGAGCCAAGGTTTAATTGTCTCATTTGTCTTACAAGTGGACTTTTACAGATGGTTTCACAAATTAGGATCCAAACAAGGTCAACACCTTGCATTTAGTTATCAGAAGAGGAACCTCTCCTGAGGATTTAACCTTGTCCTCCCAGCCTGCCAAAGCATGAAGATTTCTGGCCAAGGTTTGCTACACAGCCAGAGCAGTGGTTCCCAATTATCTTTTGACTATTGCTTCATCTCTTTGAAAGCCCATCTAAGGTTTGGGGACCCACAAAAAAGAAATGCTTCTTAGGGTACATTTAGAAGTGCTGGGGGACAGACATCTGCTTGTGTGAGTGAAGTCGCTCAGTCATGTCTAACTCTTTGCAGCCCCATGGACTATATAATCCATGGAATTCTCCAGGCCAGAATATTGGAGTGGGCAGCCTTTCCCTTCTCCAGGGGATCTTCTTAACCCAGAGATCAAACCCAGGTCTCCCGCATTGCAGGTGGATTCTTTACCAGCTGAGCCACAGGGAAGCCCCTGCTCATTTGAGGTGGAGTTCAAAACCAAGATTTTAGAAGCAAGCACTGAAATTCCTACCTCTTCCTTTCCCAAGTCCCTACTCCTCCTGTAAGGACCATCTTCATCACTATCATGTCAGGCCTTAGTCTATTCTCTCAGCTGAGCTCCTGTAGCATTTAGGACCTACCGCTTATTTTTTTTATCATTTGGCTTCTAATAAGGGAAGCCAACCTCTCTTGGAGGGTTAGCTGTTCTGCACACAATGTATATCTTGTGTCTTCAATGAAATTCCAAGTTCCTAAAGCTCAGGGACCCATAGCATTTGGCCATACTTGGTCCAAGTACCCAAGACCTGTAGGTGTCTGACATGTTTAAAATATCAATATCTACAATATTTATAATACGAACATCTCAAGCCAATATTCTTTAAATACTTGCTTGAATTTACTCAGTGGGGGTAGAACAGCACTGATTTGCTATTAATAAAAGTACATGCCTCTTCCTATGCATTCAAGTAATAGATTTACTGAATGTACTGAACATATTTGAAGTATTTTTTATTCTTATCAAAATAATGCATAGATGTGGTTACAAATCAAATGTCACACATGTGTTCATGATAAAAACACTATAGCTTCTTCCACCATGAGTCCACTTCTCGGAGGCAACCTCTCTGAGCTGTTTGAGTTTTAGTTTTCCCAATGGATCGAGGCTTGCCAAATTGGGGTGGGGGGGAAGTACAGGATGCCCCATTAAATTTGAATTTCAGATAAAAAATGAATAAATAGCTCCAAATATTGCATAATATTGTAATTTTTCTGACATTAGGTGGATTCCCCCATATAATGTGTAGAGGTATATACATCATACCTCTAATGTATTTGTATCTCTATTTCTTCCTTTACCAACTCATTAGGTGCTGTCTGGAATTCCGAGTGTGAAAGCATTTCAATGTTCAATATGTATATTCTATTCCATTTTTCTACCGTTTGCCTTTGTAACTTCAACAAAATGCTTAAACCTGTATTTGTTGATCCATCATCTTTCAGCAGTGCCCTTTGACTGCCTGTGCTGTGCTGAGTTGCTTTCGTTGTGTCCAAATCTTTGCAACCCCATGGACCACAGCCCACCAGGCTCCTCTGTCCGTGGGATTCTCCTGGCAAGAATGCTGGAGTAGGTGCCATTTCTTCCTCCAGGGGATCTTTCCGATCCAGGGATCAAAACCATGTCTCCTGCATCGCCTGCACTGTAGGTGGATTATTTACCACTGAGCCACCAGGAAGCCCCTTGACTGCCTACTTTTAAATTAAAATATTGTTACTGAGATGGTTGGATGGCATCACCAACTCAATGGACATGAGTTTGAGCAAGCTCCAGAGGATGGTGAAGGACAGGGAAGCCTGGTGTGCTCCAGTCTACGGGGTAGCGAAGAGTCAGACACAACAGAGACTGAACAACATCGTTACTGATTTCCTAACCTTTCAGCTATTTTTCTTTCTTTTTCCAAGTCCTATCTTCTGCCACAATACTCGCACTTTCACATTAATAAGGTTGTTGAACTTTTGTTCTGTCCTGCTAGGACACAACCTAGTCTTCCAGGCTTTATCTAAAGGTTGACTCTTCAAATGGGAAATGGATTGTATTTACTTGTTATTCTTATGTAGTTTTATGTAAATACAGTAATAACGCTGGGATTACACTTCTTGCCTTTCAACTCAGTGTCAAGGAGAACATGTCCAACACCAAGTCAAATGGGTTTCATTCCTTACACTTCATCATTTCTTAATTTCATGTCACTTTTAGTTTGTTTCATAATTCAGATCTTGATTTTTTTAAGACCAATTTTCCCTTGGGGTTTCCAGTTGCCTTTCTTTTTTCTTGCATTATTTACCATTATCATATTCTTGTTTTAAATCTATCAGTTATATTCTTTAATCTCTTGAGAACTGCCTTTATCCTTCTTTCTTGGGGTCTTCTGGGATGCTGCTCCAATGTGGGCTGTTGTGGTCCAAGCTGCTGTGCACCTGACATCTGGAAAATTCTTTTTACTGCTCTTGTAGGTTACATCCCAGCTTTTCTTCTTTCTTCTATCTTAGGTCCTAGTGTTACTGAAATCTAGCCTCAAGTAACTTCCTAAGAAGGGGTGTGTTGGAGACAAACTTTATCTATTCTTGTTTTTTTCTAAAAATGCTTATGTTATCCTCCACTTGACTGAGGGTTTACATATAGGATCCTAAACTGAAAATAATTTTCCTTCAGAGTTTTGAAGACACAACTCCATTATATTCTGGCTCTAGTGTTGCTGAGAAGTCTGACACCATTCTGATTCCTGTTCATTTGTAGGAATTTGATCTTGCTCTCTGAGCCTTTTACAATCTACTGTTTATACTCAGCACTTAAATTTGGCCAGGATGCATCTAGCTGTCCATTTTGTGCAGTCACTGTTCTGGACACTCAGTAGCTGTCTCAATGGGATAGTCTTTCTTCAACCCAGGGAAACTTCTACTGTACTTTCTTTGCTAATTTTCTCCTTTTTAATTTTTGCTTTTTTCTTTCTAGATAACTATTAGTTAGGATTATTCTTCTCTTTTACTTTTCTCTTTCATTTTATTTTCCTATCTTTCTATTCAATGCTTGGTGAGATTTCAACCACTTTCTAGTCCTTCCACAGAACAGTTTATTTCATCACTTGACTTTAGTTTTCAAGAGCTTCTTTCATTCTTCTTCTCAAAATCCCAGTTTTAGAATGTATTATCTTCCCAACCCTGAGAATTCTAAAAAAATTTTGAAGTCATCTTCTGTTTCCTGAATCCTGTTTCTCCAGGAGTGAGAGTTTTCTGCTTATTTTCATATATTTCCTTTATACTGGTAGTTCTCTCCTTACTCTTCACATATGCCTCCTTGGGTATCTTTCAATGTCAAATTCAAAAGAATGACAGATGGTGTGGAATTACTATGCAGTTGTGCATCCACCTTGCTTCAGTGGGCTTCCCTGAACCTTTCTGAGATTTTCTGGGTAAACCTGTCTCCTGTCTCCTCTGTTGCCTCTTATTCTGTGTGTGGTTTCCTTCAGCTGGTTCCTCTGAAAACTTCTCCTTGTATACCTGACATATTTGCTTATATCTCTTATATGTTGGTGGCCTCTACCTTCCTTCTTTAATATAACAAATTTACATCTTCTTGGAATTCTAAAACCCTAACAAAATTTTGGAAAGATAGGAGGCAAAGGTATGTCCTGGGTGCACCAACTGGAACTACAAGAAGATTAAGAAATTTTTATTTTCTTAATTTTACTTTTTTATCATCTTAATTCCTCTATCTTTCTACAGCTTGGTGCCCCTAAGCCAGGAGACTCACCTGAAGTTTAGAGTCTCCCCAGGAGTTATTCCCAGATGTTCAGCATCTCCTGGCCCTCACTCTTACCATGGTCCATATAAGCCAGAGCCTGTTTCCCCAGCTTTCTTTCTATATAGGTTTGAGGTGCCCAGAAGATAGAATGAGAACAACCCTTCCTTGGGCACCATCCTCTCCCCTCATCATAGGGCCTGAGAGGCTCTGCATGCTCTACAATACCACAGGCTCCCCTTCATCCTCACTTCACCCTTCATAACCCTCAGATCTCAGCTCCAGCACCGTTTCCTCAGAAAACCTTCTCTATTGTCCCTGACTTCAAATTCCTCCATCATATGGGGTCATGGAGCAACTTCTCTCCCCTTTACAGCATTTATCTCAGTCTGTAATATTTGTGAAGCAAGACCACAAATATCTCTTTTCTGTTCACTTTGATGTCCTAGGCCCTTGAGCACAAACTGGCATATAGCAGGTGCTCAAGAAATCTCTCTTGAGCAAGTGAATCATTATGAAGTTACCCCGAGGAGAAACACTCCTTCAGCTAATTGACAAATAACCCACAGGGTGACCAGAGTGCAACCCCACACATGCTCCACCTCAGAGGTCTGATAACTCATGAGGCCCTCGTCAGCACCGACCAGGGCCTGAATCACAGGCTTCCGTGGGCACTTGTCTGAAGCCTCAGATCTGTTCATGGAGAGCTCCATGGTCAGGGAGGAGGATTCCAGTGTAGCCCTCAGGACTTGAGGCTCACATGGCCTTCTGACCACCCCAGCTTCTATAGGGACTTTGGAACAGACAAAGTTATGACTCATCTCCAGACAAGGTCCCTGAAGCTTGGAAGGAGGGCAAACAGCCAACATACCCAAAGGGCCAGGAGGAACTTTCTTAGTTGAAGCTGTAGTCCCCCGCAGGGGGTGGGGGTCCAGAGGCTGCCCAGAACCAATGGCGACATACCTGGCTGGGAACAATGGAGCCCCACACCTCAGCTACCTTTTCGCCTCTGGTTTCCCAACAGTGAGGCTCTTATTAAATTTGGGATTACCATGTGTAAAGGACAGTGTGAATTTTGTTTGCTCTGCCATGTAACTTGCCTTTCCAAACAGTCAGTCAGAGCTGCAGTTAATCTACTGACCATGGGCTTAGCCGGCAGGTGGCCAGGAGGCCCCACCAAATTCCTCCGAACCCTTTGTTACCTGGCCTGGAAGGAGAGATCGCTTGTTTGGGAAGTGTTTCTCCTCCCTCGGAACATTTTCTGTATTAAGAGTCTTTTGTCACCATAAAGCTGAAGAGGGGATTATGATGGGTAGGCTTCACCCAGATTGTTTTCTCCAGATGGGAATGGTGTGCTGGCTGGCCTAATGAAACCTTTTTTCAGGGGACAATGCCTTTCCATTAAATTAAAGCTGAAGCTTCAACAATGCCTCTGAACAAACTCTCATTTGAATATTTAATTTGGGATAGAAGGAGCTAAGTAAACACCTCTCTCCCCTCAGCCCCTTTTTGGAGACCCCCCTTGATGGAAAACCTAAGATAGAAACTTGAGTTGTAGATGTCAGGTTAGTAGTTATTGCTGCCACCATCAAAGATAGAAAAAAAAATCTAAATCTAACATTGACCTCAAAGAATGTCGTTTACTCCTAAAACTGTTTATTCCTAAAAATTCCAAAAGTGAATGCTGATCAGATTTTTGTTTAGTCACTAAGTTGTGTCTGACTCTTTGCCAACCTCATGGACTGCAGCACGCCAGGCCTCCCTATCCCTCACTATCTCCCGGAGTTTGCCCAAGTTCATGTTCACGGAGTCAGTGATGCCATCCAACCATCTAATCAGATTAGCAGTCATATAAAATCTTCCCAGATAAAATCTTGGCACTAGTGGCAGAGAACCCATCTGCCAGCACAGGAGACTTGGGTTCAATCCCTGGGTCAGGAAGATCCCCTGTAGGAGGGCACGGCAACCCACTCCAGTATTCTTGCCTGGAGAATCCCATGGACAGAGGAGCCTGGAGGACTAGAGTCCACAGCGTTGCAAAGAGTTGGACATGACTGAAGTGAGTAAGCAAGCGAAAATCTGTCTGTCCTGAGCCTTGCAAGTAACAGAGACCTTTGGGATGATCACCCTCCCCACCCCAAGTGCTCAGGATCCACAGCTGAGACCAAAGATCCTCAGGGAACAGTGTGCTGCCTCGAACCCTGTCCAAGTTCCTCCTTTTCTTCTTCAGGGGTTCTCTAAGATAGAGATATATGTTTAACTAGGCTCGATTCTTTTTTGTTTTTTTAATGGCTGCAGTGACGCTCAAAAGCACTGTATGGAAAAGGAGTTTTCTCCACCCTCCTCCTCTACCTGGCAACCAGGCAGCGAGGCAACAGGCACCCAAGAGACAGAGTTGTGTGTGGGCTCCTTTGTGCTAAGAGTCAGAATTATCCCAGAATAATTTCTCTGTGGATCATCTGTACAATTTTCTTGTCCCTACTCATAGCACATCAGCTAACTCTTGGTCTCCTTTTCACCTCTGGCTTCCTGGGGAAGACCACCCATCTTTGTTTTGTCCTCCCAGAGATGGTCATCAATGCCAACCAGGCTATGTGCTGGCCTTTCCGCCTCTCTTCAGTTTTCCTTCATTTTCATCTTCTTTGCCCCTGGTGGGGATGATCAGAAGCAGCTTAATCACAGTGGGAGGGGATGAATTCTCACCCCGGCACACTTGATCTGTCAAGAGCTAACTTTCTGCCTTGCCAGTGGGGAAGCAAAGAGGACCCAGAGAAAGATTTACCTGGCCTTTGCTGACCTGGTGGCCCTTGAGCTTAACCTCAGCCCAGTTGAGCTGGAGTAGCTGTCAGGGCCACAGTGCTGGATACCATCTAACCAAATTCTCTACATGCATCCTGGGGGTTAGCAATCAAGTCCTAAGGCAAAGGAAGCATTTAAAGTGATTTTAGAGACTGGCCACTAGGACCAACCAACCATTTCTACCACTTGGGGTCCTGGGCAGCCAGAGCCTAAAATCCAGGAAAAGCTCCTTCCCAGGCAGGACCTGTGCGGGGGTGGGGGGAGGGTGTGCATCACACACATATGCATACACAGTCTGGCACACAACTTTTGATTGGCAGCTGACCCCCAGTCTCTCTGGAGTGGGGGCCCGGATGTGTCCACACTGGAGGAGTGGAGTGCCTGGCATCTGGTCAAATCACAAGCGTCCCAGAGCTCAGAACCCCTTGCTCAGACTCAGCTTTCAACCGTTGCTTGGCTTCCACAACTCTACAGTCTTTAACAACCACACACTGGCAATGCCACCCTACTTCTCCTATGCATTCAAATTAACCAGTGAGCCGTCTTTCTTGGGGTGCCTTTCCTCCAGGTAGGCGGAATCCCAGGCAGAGTGGTGGCCAGGGCTCCTCTGGGCATACCATTTCCTCAGGGGAAATGGTACAAGGGCAGGGATGGGCAGGCAGCCAGCTGCCCTCTCCTTAATTTCACCTAAGTCTCACTCTCCTCGTCTGTAACAAGAGGGATGATAACAGTAACAATGTCAGAGGATTGTTGTGAAGATAAAGTGAGATGATATACAGAAAGCCCTTAACAAAAGGCCTGGGGCACAGTAAGCACTTAAGTTGCTTCTACCGTTTCCCTTTGGGTCCATCCAGTCCTCATTAGGGGCTTTCTGTCCTTTAGTCCCACGATTGTATTAATAGAAAATGTGATCTCTGAGGATAACTTTTAGAGGTATTTTTTGGGAGGTTTGTGACATTTCTGCCAATTCCTGAGTGCAGCCCAGAAAAGAGGGTTGAGATGGGGCCAGAGAGATGTCCCAGGCTGGCTCTTGCCCAGCCTCCTTTCTCTGGCCTCCCTTTTCCATCACCTACTATGTGCCTGGTGTTAGGCTGCCTCGTGAATGAGGCACTACCCCTGCTCTCGTGGGTCAATGCACTGGCCCTGGGGCTCTCAGGGCCCATCAGTAGGGCCAGGCTCCTGTGTCAGAGCCCTCAGTGAGGTCCTGCACTTGGCACACGCTACAAAGACAGACCTGGGATTCTCCTTCCATGTCTGCATCCGCCAGTATAGGAATGCTTTCACGCCAGGTCCTTGGAAAGGCCACATCAGGCCAGCAGTCCCGATGCCCCCACTTCTCCTGCGTAAAGTCCAGCCCTCTAGGCTGAACAGATGCTCATTCCTCACTATCCAGCCCTCAGCTGTCTCCGTGTTCTCCCTTCACCTGTCCACCTCCTGTCTATTACATCTTCTGACGAACTTCCAACTTCCTTTCCTGAATCCCCCAGCCTCCTCAGCAGCCGGAGTGAGCTTCTAAACAGAGAAGCCAAGACCATGTCACTCCTCCAGTGGTCCTGGCTTCCTCTCTGGGCCTACAAGGTCCTGCACACCCCTCATGTCATTCTCTGCTCACCCGACATGCCCCATGCACCTGCATTCTGCACGCTTGGTCCTGCCTTGGGGCCTTTGCACTTGCTATTACCTCTGCTTTCACTGCTCTTTCTTCCAGTCTCCAAAGGCTGGCTTTTTCATTACAACTAAAGTGGTGCCTCCTTCAGGAGAACTTCCCTGACCTTATATCTAAAGAAGGCCCAGTCACTTTCTAAAACATCAGTGTATTTTACTGTCTTCACCACATCTCTCCTGATTTGAACTGGTCGGGTTTGTGCATATGTAGTTTGCCTCTCCCCCTCCACTGAATGCCGCTCCGGGATCACAGAATTAGTCGCTCTAGTTCACGACTCTCCCCTGAGTGCCATTCACCTGTTAGGACGAGTGAACCAATGACTCTTTACCTCATTTAACTCACATTCCTGCGTTTCCTGCAAGTCTACATTTCCTGAAATCTTCATGAGCTTCATGCTCCTGGTAGGGCCTTTCCTCCTCCTGCCAGGACTGTTGTGGCCTAATATAAACCCTGCCCTCTCTTTCAAAAGGTTCTTGCTCCTTCTGCCGATCTCTAACAATCCTTAGCCAGTCCTTCTCCATGGATTTGCTGCACTTGAGGACAGGCTCTGTCTCCCTTCTGAGTTTATAAGCACCATGTGGGCAGGGACCCCACCTGCCTAGTGCTCCAGTTCCCCTGCACAAGGTGGACATGCCATCAGGTGCGTGCACTGCTTAATCAGGACGGCCCTCCTGGCTCAGGTAACCTTGTGAAGCTGATGAGTGGCTTCTGACACTTGGATTCCCCCATTTCCGCTCTTTCCTCTGGTCTTGGGCCCCTTTTCCTCCTCTAGGTTCCCTCCTCTCTCTTACCACCTGCTCTACATCCCCTCCCCCTTTCAGGCCTCACTTCAGATCTTTCACACCCAGGACCAGAACCTCACTTCTCCCAGAGGAGCCTGATTCTGACAATGACCCCTGCGTGGAGTTCAGAAGGCGGTCTTTGGTGGAATTTCGGTATTAGCAACATGTTTCTTTCCTACGTGAGAACTTTCCTCTGCTCCTTAAACCTTGCCTCCTAGACAGTTACTTGTGGAGAAGGCAATGGCACCCCACTCCAATACTCTAGCTTGGAAAATCCCGTGGATGGAGGAGCCTGGTGGGCTATAGTCTATGGGGTTGCTGAGAGTCGGACAAGACTCAGCGACTTCACTTTCACTTTTCACTTTCATGCATTGGAGAAGGAAATGGCAACCCACTCCAGTGTTCTTGCCTGGAGAATCCCAGGGACGGGGGAGCCTGGTGGGCTGCCGTCTATGGGGTCACACAGAGTTGGACACGACTGAAGTGATTTAGCAGCAGCAGCAGGCAATTATTTGCTCTGCATTTGTGGAGCTCAATGGGGCCTCAGGACCAGGACAGAGGCCAATCTCTGACCCCACCTCGGGTCTTCCCCTGAATATTCCCAAGTGTGCAGATCCCAGAAAAAACAATATGACTGAAAGGCTAGAGGTTATGGCCACAAACAGGAATCTATTTCCTATCCTACAGCCCTGTCCAGTCTAGCTACTGACACCACCTCCTGCTCTGAGAGAATAAGAAGATGCCAGGCAATGTGGGGGCTCAAGAAGTCATCAGGATATGAAGGACCTCCCCCATTTCCAGGTGCCCATAAATGTGCAGACCATGAAGCTGGAAGTGGAGGAGAGCGAGTCGCCATCCTCTCCCAGTTTGTCCCCCTCACGCCTCCCACATCCCAGGCCTCATGGGGGAGGGTAAGGTAGATTAAGGGAACGGGCTTACATTCCCAGAGCAGAAGGTTCCGACTTTTAGGTTGACCTCTTGCAATTTTATGAGGAAGCCACGAGCAAATCCCGTCCATTCTACATCACACACGCACTTTGAGTCAGTTTGCTCCTCTTTTCCCCATTGTCACTCACGTCCCCTGCCCACATGGCTGCTTTCTTTCACCAGGACCACATTACCGGAGCCCCCTCACTGGAATCTCCACTCCCTTGAAACTACTCCCCACCCAGCATTCAGACTGATCTTTTAAAAAATGTCCCTCTGGCTATATCATTCTCATAACTCCAAACCCTTCAATGACTGCTCATCAGACTCCAAATAAAATCCAGTCTTACTAAATCCTGCACAAGTTGGCTCTTGGCCATCTCATGCCCCTCCTCATAAGGCCTCTATGACACGCTGACCTTGCATTCATCCTCAGCCTCCACAAGCTTCGGGCCACCTAAACCCCTTGGACCCCCTGTCATCTGTCTGTGTGATGGCTCCTTTTCTCAACCGAGACCCCTCAGAGAGGCTTTTTCCCACCAGCCTGTCTGAGGTAGGCTATTACTCTCTACCAATAGCACCCTATATGTTTTCCACTGAACTCACTATAATTTATTTTATAATTGCACTGCCACATTTATTATTTACAATGCAAGTCACTCATGTGGAGAGCGGTTTTGTCTTTCTGACTAGGCCCCAGCATGTCACGGGGGTCTTTCTTTTTCACTATTATATCCCCAGCAGCTAAAAGGGTGATGGCACACAAAAATATTTATAAGTGAATAAACATGGAGGTACTCAGACCCCCACTGTTCCTCTTCTCCCTACACTGGTGACTGAGGCAGCACTCCCCCCACAACCAGCCTGGGGCAGAGCAAGGTGAAACAGCTGGGTCATTCTAGAACTCACAAAAGAAAGTCTCCCGAGAACTACTATTCTCTAGGGACAAGCTAAGGTGGGACAACTCTTTCCTGGTAGTATCAGAGAATTCTTATTCTCTGAGGCAATCAAAATCTCTGACCCTGATTGATGATGGAATGTTTTTATCTTGACTACTTTAGAATTTAGCATGAAATGGGAAATTATCTAGTTCAAACAGGAAAACACATGTCCAGAGAGATCAAGTAGTTTGCCTAAAATCACCAGTTTGTTACTGGGGAAGCCCAGGCTAGAACCTAGTTATTCTGGATCCATTGTACTTCTTCTTGCAGCCCATTTTCTCTTGTGTTCTCTCCCAGGAGCCTGTGAGGGATTTGCCTTTGCCGAGACTGACTTTTCTTAAGGGTGAGTGAGGCCTGTGGGACCTGAATCCTATTTTTGTCTTTTTACAATATTAGTCACTATGTAACTCAACATGTTTTAGGCAAAGCATTATCTCAAAAGTTTTAGTACCTCAAGATATGCTTAAGGGATGCAGAAAAGTACATCAGAGAGAAAAGCTCAAGGTTGTATCAGCTGTCTACTGCTGTGTAACAAACTGCTCCTGAACTCACTTAGTTGCTTAAAACTATCCTTTATTAGCTCATGAGTCTGTGAGCCATTCGGGTTGGTCTCACCAGGCTTGCTTGCATGCCATAATGAGCAACTGAGTTGGCCAGGGACTGTTTGGTCCTCGACGCCTTTGCTCACAGGGCTGGAATGATGGGGTGAGTGGGTCACATGTCTTCAGTGTATAGCAGGATAGCTTGGACTTTTTCACATAGTATTTGGGTTCCAAGAGAAAACCCCAATGTGCAAGTGATTTTCAAACCTCTGCTGTACTCATGTTTATGAACATCTCATTGGCTAAAGTAAGCCAACATAAATTCAGAACCAAGGGGTGGAGAAATAGATTCCATTTCTTGATGGGGAGGAGCTGCCAAATATCGCTGCCATTTATTTTTCAACCATAAGGGCACAGTCAGATAAATCCCTTCAGTACCATATTTATATTAAGAATATGAAACCACCCTATGGTTTATCTAGTCGGTTGGGGGTGAGGGAGGGAGGATGAAAATGTAATAGGGAAGAACAAATCTGATTCCATATTAGATCTGTCTCTTTTACTTTAACCTTTGTATTTTATTGCTTTTGCTTTAAGACTGTTGCCTTTAGTCTGAAATATACTGGCTAGCCTATTCTCAAGGCTCTCTGACCTTTAAGGGTATAACACTTTTCTGTTCATATAAAGATAAATAGTTGCAGAAAAAAGAATATTTATCTTGATGGAGGTTCACAGGAATATGGTGACTTGACCTGCATGGACAGCTGCAAGAACAAAGCATTCCTACACCAAGAAGTCTGCAACAACCAATCACTCCTCTCCCTCACTTTGCCTTTAAAAATGCTTTGCTGAAATCTTTGGGGCAGTTTGGGTTTGGGGGCTCATTTATTCTGTGTGGCCCTTCAATAAAACTCTCTCTGCTCCAAACTTTGTTTCAATATTGTTTGACCACACTGTGCAGGGTACAGGATCTTGTACTAGGTAACAGAAGTAGGGCTTAGGAGTAAACTGATTGTGAGGTGAGGCCAAAACACTGATAGCAAGGAGGAAGGCAAGCTGGAGCCCCTTAAACCTTTGTCACTCAGCCTGGTGGTCCCCCACAACCTGAAGTGGGCTGAGTAGGAATAGCTGGGCAGACAGCAAAGACATGGGTTACTTGGGAGCTGTGAGCAGCTTCATTCTGCTGTCTCCTGGCATCCTGAGATGCTGCTTATATAAACAGCTTGGCCAAGAATAGAGAGAGAGAGAGAGCAAGCCTCAGCCTTCCACTCAAAACATAGGCTGGTCAGGGCTGTGGCCTCTGCTCCTAAAAATAAAGCCTGTAAAGGGAATGAAGGCTAATGCACCTGGAGGTGAAACCACAGGTCAGGTGGGCAAAGCTTTTAAATGGACTGTCTTTAAATGGACTGTGTTGGGGACAGCACGGTGACATTTCCCCCAAGCTCAAGGAGAGCTTGGCCATCAGAAGGCTGACTGCAAATCGCGATCGCCATGGGCTGAGCTCACTTTCGGACCCTGCCCAGGTTCCAAATTTCTCACATCGGTAGCCAGCAAACAATCACAAAATAGAATCTAACTGACAAAGCCCTTCTAAACCCCAGAGGCGAACCTCACACAACCAACCAGTATGCTCAGACTCCTCCACCCATTCTGCCCGTGGACCTGGCCTGGGATGGAGAGGTGACAGTGGCCACCAGGAAGGCCTGGGGGCTTCCAAATGAGGTGAGGGAGGGCCGCAGCTCAGAGGCTTTTTTCTTGGAGCTCCAGACAAATTAAAAACCTCCTTACCGGCCATTCATTCGGAGGAGGCTTCTTCCTTCCTCCTCAGGGGGGCTGCAGTGTTGGAAGGAGATCAGATTCTGGAAGGCCTGGCCTCCTGGAGCTCTCAAGGAGGGGGAACCTGAAAGAATGGATAGAGAAAGGCCCTAACCCTGAGGAGATTGGCAGGCAGGGAGTGGGGGTAAAGTGCAGCCCAGGTCACTGGGAAAAAAGAAATCTCAAAGTAAGGGAGTGGGGGAAAGTTCCACTTCCAGCCTCATTATGAAAGGAGCTTGGGTATAGAGAGGGGCGGGAGAGCCTGAAAGAGGGAGAAAAGGGAAATGAAACGTGGCAGAGAGCAGAAGAGATTCTTGTGGGGCCTGGGCTGTTTGAAGGAACATGGGCTAGCAAAGGGGCCGCCTCTTTCAGAACCGTAGAGACCTGGAAGCCCATTGCTTGGAACTCCCAAGGAGGGAGGGCAAAACGCCCTATTAAGGGTGGGACGAATTGATTTCCCAAAGAACAGCACCATTTCCTCCCAGGGCCATCTCCAGTCCTCCTTAATCTGCCCTGGAGGCAGCGGGTGACCTCCGAGGAGGCCCCTGGAGGTGTCTTTGTTCTGGGGCATTCTGCAGCTTGCCCCACACCCACCCCTTGCACCTGGGCAGTAGCCTCCAGGTGTACTTGTCCAACCTTCGCTGGCTGGCCAGGAGGGATGGGAGGATGCCTTTGTATGTGAAAAGCCACGAATCCTTCGACTTCAGTTTTCCCTTCCGACTTCAGTTTTCCCTTCCACTTGACACATCGGCTGATGGTTTTCCTATACACTCCTACGGCCACAGAGACCTGCTCCCAGGGGGGTAAAATAGTTTAATCTGCAACACTTTATCTGGTAAGACAAGTTTGTGACTGAGTCTACCTAGCGGGCTGACCCTCACTATTTATTCATGGCCAGAACCCTGCTAGTCGAAAACTCGGCTGGGCCCTGGCATCCCCAGGTGTCCCCCGCTGAGTCCTAATCCAATCCCTCAGGTTTGCTAATTTAATTGTGTAATGGTCCACACCTGAGACATCCCCGAACTATCTTGAGGACATTACTTAGCTTAAAAGACTAATAAAGAGTATTAAGGCAGAGACTTAGACATTGAAAGCTTTCTCCATCTCAAAAACACCTGAGTCAAGCAGAAGAAAACTGAAGCGGGGATGGGGAATGGGCGGGGGAGACCTCCAAGTTACAAAAAGCAACAAGAAGTAATTAAAGTTCTTGCCGAGTGATTCTGAAATATGTATTTAGCCCTTGTAAATTAAATACCCTGGGTTTTTAAAGAGCGATTTCCCTAAACATCTATTATTCACATCAGTAGGACAGACGGTAAGCCACTGTAAGATTTATGGAAGCTAAAAGACTTCCTAAGCTAAAGGTTAATGAAAGTGTAATTCGAATCATGAAATCTTTACGTGTCGGCTCGGTTTACACCGAGGGCTCATTAGGGATGCCTCGGGTCCGGCGGGCGGCCCGTGACGTCACGGCGGGTATTTAAATGGGCGGGCCCGGGCTGCTCTGCATGTAATTCTTTAAAAATATAAAAGCCTCCCTCTCTTTCGTCCTCTGTCTCTCCAGCTGTAACAACTTCACCGACTGTCTTGGTTCCACCCCGAGGATTTTCGCTGAGAACACGGTTAGAGGGAATCAGGAAGCAGAGAAAAGGTCACAAATAAGCACCTCAGGAACAATGAAAGCTTTTCTCTATGCAACAGTGGGAGCGTTGCTAGAAAAAACTGGAAAGGTATTAATCAGAAGTGGCTATAAATCCTCTGGAGTTTTGCTCTTAGAAAACTCCTCAGAGAAAGTCTTGAAGGAAATGCAGGTCAAAGCCCAAAAAAGCTCTTGATCAGAGATTGCCGGAGGAAAATCTTCCCAGACGTCGTTTAATAGGCAGCAATCACCCCAGGAGTGGGGAAGCCAAGTACGCTTGAAACATGGTTGCAATTCCTAATAGATCTTGCCACACTTAAGGCACTGCAAGCTCCGTCCAACGAACAGCTGAAGCTAGCTGGCGATTCATAAAGCCAACAGTTTAAAGTTTATTATGATGAAAGCACTTAATGACAGCCATCGCTAGGGGCCCATCATTTATAAAGCTGTGCTGAGTATTAGACATGTAGCATGACCACCAATTTTATGTCACAATTGCTACCATAAAATGACCTTTGGTGATTTTTGCTGCATGTGGTGGACAGCTCTTCCTTCACATTAGTGCTCTGTGGCTTTCTTTGCAGACTATTATGCTGTCTAAAGCTTATTTGGCACTGTCGTGAGCCTCAACCCTTGTTATTACCCCAAAGGCCTGTCTTAAAAAAAATAAAAAAAAGAACTCATGCTCTATAACACCACTCCAATAATTTACAGTTCTTACCAGCCTGGGTTAGTGTAATATTTTAATGCAAATATGCTTTGCCATTGCATTTTATTTAAAAAGAAAAAAAAAGTTCCCATGTTTCTGGCTAGGACACTATCCTTTTGATGGAGTCCACTGAAACCAGCCTCTTATTCCTTGGTTAGGTCTCATTGAATGGGCACTCCTTTCCCTGCTTGCTTAAAAACACCCCCAGGAAAAAAAAAAAAAAAAAAGGTTAATTAAACTTTCCTTGGGAAAGAGTTTTTTGTTTTTTTTTTAAAGATCCTATGTGTGATAAACCCACCTAGCGCAGAAACACTAATTCTTATTTCCCTACATCCTGTCCCAATGCACATTTACATCTGAGTAACATTATTTAATTAGGATTCCATTTTCCAACCTGCTTTGTGTAGTTGGAAAGTGTTTGAATACCCGGCCACGTTGCCGTTCTGATGTAAACTGCTGCTGAGAAAGTGGTCTGTCCACGCTACACCATCTTTAAATTGTGTATATAATTTTATAAATGATATAAAATCTGCTTCTAGTCCCTGAAAAAAAAATACAAGCATGGCACACTGCAATTTTGGAAGGATTTAAAATATGTGATTTCTGCTGGTACCTACTGTATTGGGTTTAATATAAAGCTTTTTTCAATAAGGTAAATTGTTACATGACAAACTCATCTTCCACCATTATCATCTGCTGTTTGTGTTTAACAACAGGAGTCCCGCTCTAACAAAACTGTTGTAATGGCTGTACAAATTACTCAGCTGAAAGCTTTTCACCAAACAAAACAGTATTAATCAGCAGTTCTTATGAAGGTGCTAATTAAAAACAATTTTCTTCCTCAGTTTGCAATACTAAAGCCATCTTCACTTGCACAGTTTCCAATATACAGCTACTGTATTTGCTCACACTTCAGGCCCTCTATTAACTATTGAATCTCCTATTAGCCATTTTATTACATTTCTGTTTACAAGCTTGTTGACATTTTAAAAGTCACAGTATGATCTGTTTATCCATTAAAAAATGTATTAATTGAAAAGTCAGGGGGACAAAAAAGGCAAAATATAGACTCCAAATCAACAGACTTCCAGGGCAGAGAACACAGTGAGTGAGCATTTAGTCACAGCCTGGGCAGTAAGGTCTCTGGGTAAAACAAAATCTGAGAATTAAACGTGGCATTTCAGGCGTAATGGTTTGTTAAACACCAGTGGGCTCCTTCTTAATTTGGAAATAGTCCATTCAGGAAAAACATATTTGCCCTCTGTCCAAATTCAGTTTCTAAGGAGACCCAATCTGACTTTCAAATCAATTTTTCCTCTCTGGGCTACACTCTGTCCAGTTATATATTTCGAACAGTCTGAACTCAGGAGATTTTTGATCTGGGGTAGGGAGTGTATCTGGAATCTGGAGCCCAGATCGAGGGTCTAAACAGCTCTATCTTCCCTGTGGGTGTGTGTATGTGTTTGTCTGTGTCTACGTACACATGACTCCGTCTCCTGTGTGAGTATCCTGCCCCCTCCCCAAGCCCAGTGAATGGGTTCTGCTGGACAATGCCACCCAATTGCTTGGCATAGACTGGAAAGAAGTCAAAGGCTGCTTAAGCACAAAGACTCCATGGAAGCTGGGTTGAGGCAAGGGGACAGTCCACTCCTATTAAAAATGAAGAAGAAGAAGAAATCTAACCCTTAGGAGAAGGCATGCCCCACATTTGTAGATGGAGAGAAGGAACGCACCTCCCCCCGCGCCCCCTCCGCACCGCAACAATCTCCTACTTGTGGTATTAAAACCAGGTTCTCCAACTGTCAAAAGCAGTTAACTAGTTTAGGAAAGACACCTGGCTGTTGAAATAGGGCTCCAGAAGGCCACTAATCCTTCCATTCACTCAGTTAACTGCTGGATCCCCCAAATTGATTCAACAGGTATGCAGTGGTAAATTCAGCCCATACTGAAGCCAAAGGGAAAATCAGCAAGGGGTGGGCAGCTCCTCTCTGAAAACACCCGAGGAACCAGCCAGAAAAGCTTTTATGGCCCGACAAGTTTTCTGCTGAATACTGAGCACCTAAATTACCCTTCCCTAATGGAAGTTACATTTTCATGCTCAGTCAAAAAGCCAACAAAATACACAATTTATACAAAATAGCATCAGCCTCTTAGGCAGTCTTTTCTAGCACTTTTATCCCAATTCACAGCATATGTCTTGCTATAAAATAAAATAAATTTCTTATAACCAACTTGTATGTGGCTGTTCATATCACTGCTTTAGAACTGACCACGGGCGATATTAGAAACATTCTTACATCTAACCAAATCTACTTAGTATGACAAAGGAGATTAGTGCGTTTTCTCAGAGGATATAGGTACACCGGGAACAGGAATATCATAATAATTCTTAAAATTGCAAAGACAGGCTTTGTTTTGAAACAAACACATGCACAATTACACAGACAATTACAGAATGTGGTATTTCAATTGCAATTATGCAACCCAGTACTGATGCAGAGAAATAATTCTTAATCATAAAGTTTTAAAGAAATGTAAATGGACGAACTGTGTAAAGTAGCTATATCTTTTCTCCTTCTCAATACTGGCTTTTCACCAAAATCTGAGAAAGTAAGAATACTTTTAAACTAGTCAATATTACACAATGTTAGTTTCTTACAAACTTCCAAAGAGCCTGAATCAGTAATATCTTCAAGTGAGGGTCCCATTAAAAGACAATCTATGAGACCCTTAACGTTTTACAAAAGATTGTCTAAGTTTTAATCACTTAATGTGCGTATTTCTTTACTCGATGTCTTTGGGCAGCAATAGCTCAATTCTCACACCCTGTCTCAAGCTTAGGTAACTGTACTCTACCATTCTCAGATATTAAGGAAAAAAACGCACTACTAGTTCACTTTTTAAAATACAGTTTCTTCCAGTGAAATAAACACTGGATTTCTACACCCACAACACACAAATGTAAGTGGAATTCTTGCCAATTCATGTATTTTCATGAGAAAAAAAATGGAAATAGTCTTGTGGTTCTGCTGTTCTATATTTTATGAGAAAAAAAATAAGAATAGACTATCTTAGATGCTATTGCAGGGATTGGTTTCCTTTGTCTGGCAAATTTAGTTGCAGGTTTTTCAGAAGAAATCATTTCTCTGTATTTTCACCACTATAAACTACCTGCGTTGCCTTTTAAAACATTCCAAATTCTAATTTTTAAACAAGAAAATGTGAAGCCAGTGTGCAACCTATACAGTCGCCAAAGGAGAGCTGCCACTATGAACTACTCAGCTAAATGGCTGGTTTGCATTGCCCTGGTCTTTATCTAGCACTGAGAATAGACTGCTGTTTTATCCAAAGAGGAATAAATTGCTGTTATTGTGATGTTAGCCCATCACTTGGCATTGCAATTCAAGTTTTTGTGAGAAAGAAATGTATGATCTAACTGCGACTTGACCTATGCCTTCCGAGATCCATCTAGGTGCTCTAATGGAGCAGAAAAAGTGGTGAATACAAGGACATGCAAACTGATGGTGAAAAATTTGTTTGATGATAGAAGTGAGCAGAGAAGACATTTGAGAGTCGCTGTTTTTATGACAGCTAAGTTTGTTTAACATGCAAAAGGACTCGCTCCCCCTCCCCCACGGTGTCTCACCTCTCACTTTAACTGTATCATGCTAAATACATGCTTTGCCTCTACTAAAGACAGGAGTATCCCTATATGGAGAGCCTACTACTGACATTACTGTCAGAGTGGGTACAGATGATTCCTTACAGATAAACATCTGAATTTCCACAAAAGGCATTAGAGCATCGTGGGGATGCACCAGGCAAGGAGAAGCTTGGGTTCCCTGCAGAAAAGTCATTCTCTCTTAATCCTAGGTAGCACCTACTAAATGTTTACCATCCACTTGCATCACCACATAGAACCATATATACTTACTTTCAATCGGATAATTGTGTGACTGAGTTTTTAAAAGCTCGCCCTGGTTGCCACCTTGTTTTAGCAAGCATTTATTCAAAAATTTCCCTGGGAAGGACCTGTTTTGAACGAGGCCTGGAGAACAGCAGTAGATTTGAGCCCTGATAAAGGCTCACTTTTCATTCATAGTCAGAGCCTAAATGTGCTCTTCTTGTACCTAAACAGATAATAAGCACTCAGCACACTCCTCCTTCTTGACACAACACATTGAGACTAATCACACATAATTGGAGAGGAGGAGCAGAGGGCTGGCCACGCTATTGTGTCCAGAGGACAAACGGTCAGTCTATGAGGCTTTGGGCTGATGTAGTCATTTCTTATACATCTATAGGGAAAAAAAACATCCTGTTTAAAAGGAAAAAGAGAATGGGTGAGAGAGACAGCCATTAAAAAAAGGCGGGGGGGGGGGGGGGGGAGAGAAAGATAGCAGATTTAATATAATTAATTTGAGGGTGATCTGAAAGATTTGATTTATTTATTTTTTTTAACCAGGAAAGAATCATCATGTTTGCTGGTTTGGCAGATGAAAAACGACCATCACTAAAAAATACAACAAAGACAAGGATATTTTCTAAAGGAGGGTGGGGTGGGGTGGGATATGAATCACCAAAAGAAATTCTGAGAGGGAAAATTATTTGGGTGGCTTACAAGTCCCATTCAAATCTCACATAGGCTGCTTATACATATTTAAAGACATAGGTTTGGTGCAGAAAGAGCAACAAGCAGATGGAAAAAAGAGGAGTCTAGGATGGCTGAAGAGTCACGTGGGTGAGCAGGTGGACCCCCATAACCCACACATGGAATGTCTCAGAGGTGGTAGGGGCCCAAGTCCTGGGGGTTTAAAAATCTCAGGGAGCCAACAGCTTCCTGCATATTATACCCATTACAGATTTCTGTTTTTGTGAAAGTATTGCCTGTGCACTTGATGTTTTCTTCATCTTTAGAGCTGTTTAAGCTTCTATCCATCTTTGGTTAAAATAAGCAGAAGCGGGAAATGAAGATTTTCTTCATAGACATCCTGGTTTTCCTTTTTCAACTGAAAACAATAATAGAGAAAAAAAGATAAAGAGACTTAGAACAGGAATTTTCACTAGTCAATTGTAATGTTGAGTAAAAGGAAGACTTCTTATCTAAAAACATTGTTCTGGAAAAATAAACCACACAAAAAAAAACCAACTCAAAGTGGTCCTCAGTGGCAGTAACAAGACAATACTATGGGTTGAGTTAGAAATTATTATTATTATTATTTTGGTAGGGATAGGGTGTTTTGTTTTGTTTTGTTTTTATAAATAGCCAGGCTTCTTTTGTAACCTCTGTGGACTCTGAGACACTTCAGCACAGGGACAGCTGGGGACTCACTCATCTTCACCAGATCAGCCATTTGGCCTGGAAGTTTCTGCTCCTGCCCACCCTCTGTCCCCTGCCAGTGCCCCAGGAATCAGGCTGGCAGGCAGTTCAGATCATTTAGAGCCTGTGGCACACCTGGGCACAAGGGACAGGCTGGTGGAGCTGAAGACATTTCAAAGGCTTTCCAGCTGCTTCCTAGGGCTTTTAATATTAATGATAAGTAATTCAAAAATTGTTGTCGCCAAGGAGGAAAACATATTCCAACAATTAGAGCAGCAAGCTTTGAATACTACTCAGGTAAAGTTCTGAGGGCCTTCCCTTGATAGATTTAAAAGTCCAATCAGAGTTCTCAAATCTAAAGTACATTTTCCCTCATTCAGGTAGAATAATTTTGAGAGTCGTATTTATATTTATTCTAGCAAATAATACGTTGCTGTTTATAAAGACAAATTTGTTATCTTTGAAGCGGGTGTTTTGGAGCTAACTGTGAATTTATTTTTGAATTTATAAGGATCAGAAATAAGTATTTCTTTTCATTTTACATGGAACCAATTCCTTTGTTTCAAATCA
>NW_011494673.1:266364-276364 GCF_000754665.1 Bison bison bison | reverse complement strand
CAGCTAAGCATTTAACCTACTTAAAAGCTGAAGGTTTTTTCATTAAAATATAAATGCTTGTTTATCATTCATTCTATGCCACCTCCCCTGCATCCTACAAATCAGTCTATTATGAATGAAGAGATTAGTTAGTTTCAGAGAAAGGAGTAAACAGGAATGGTTTCTGTAAAATCCTTCTAGACATGCAAAGATAAAAGATGGCTTTGCCACACAAAATAACCAGATACAAATAGCTGTTCAGAAGCAGCACACCTAAGGAGTCCTTTAATCAAATATTTAGGTTACCTGCCAAAAAGACCATGATCTCTTCAAAATGCAATGCGGATTAAAGTGTTATCTAACACAAGCAGAAAACTAACCTTGGAGTGGAAGTTTGAAATGTGTTCATCATAATTTTCATGTCTTTGGATAGAGAAACCAGCTTTTTCAGCTAGATTGCAAAACTGGTTTAAAGTATTCCCTCGGCGTGGGGCGAATACCATTGCTTTCCCCTAGAACATTAAAAAGGAAATTCACACATTGTAAAACTGGAAGACAACCAAACATAACAGACATTGGTGAAAGCATTTAGTGTACAGCTCTCAGGTAGAAAACTCAATTGTCTTGAGATATCCACCAAGGATGGGCAGACACAGTGGGACTCATTTCCAGGATAGATAGACATCAAATAAGAGAAAAATGTCGTATTTAAATGTCCAGTGCTATGTTTTATCACCTTCAAACAATGCATGTAATAAATAATATGGGACTCGACGTTGGTCTTTTGTACGATACATACCTCTCTTGGGTCCAGTGGTTTAAATCATCGACTAGATTTTAGAATAACAGGTCCAGGGCAGTGTTACCCACCTTGCAACTCCTTAGCAGCTGCCAACACATCCGCAACACAGCTCCAGAGCATGTGGCCACAGATGCCTGTAAATGTTAGTTTATTGTGCCCTGGAAATTCAGTACCGAGAAATCCTCCACAGAGACGGGTAACCACAATCCATTTCAGTTCTGCCACCAGCCTTTTCTGTGACCATACTGCCAGAGACAGAACTTTAGGATCTTGATTTCCAGCTCTACTGGATCCCTCGTAAGGGTCATCGTTATGGCAAAGCAGTTCCTCACAGTTATCCAAGTGGTTACTTTTCAAAGAAAGTGGTACAATGAGGGCAAGTAAGCTTTTCTAAATAAACTGCATAACCCTATCTGATTGTTGTAGTGGGGAGCGTGGGAAGACTTGATCAAAATATATACCAGATTTCAGAAGACCCTCTGAAACTCCACAACGAATATTTACTAACTACTGGCTGCACGTGAATTTTCCTTCTCCCTTTGAGATGTGCACAGAATGACTAAACTTCAGAATAGTCTTTTTCCTTTTATTTGTTCAAAAGATGACTATGCTTCTGTTAATTTCAAGGTTATACATTACCTCTATGAAATACCACTTCAGGTTTTGAGAGAATTATGAAAATATATCCCAGTTTCTTTTGAAAGTTGCTTTATCGTTCATACCTGCCAACTGTCTATTGAGTATCAGGGACATGGCAGACACTGGGGCTGGTGCTCTATGCACATCCTCTCCTTTAGTCTTCAAATGACCCATCAAGATAGGGATTTTCAGCTCCACTCTAGAGGATGCTCAGAAAGGTTAGCTCATTGTCCAAGATGACACATCAGTAAGTGACTAGAAACTGACCTGACTCCCAATGCCAATGCTCTTTCCATTATACAACACTCCCTTCGTATTAGTCATAGTGATGGCAATAGTAATACAAGCGACCACTTTGCTAGGTGCTTCACGAGCCTTCCCTCTAATCCCCTCAACAATTTTCTCAACAACCTTGTACAGTAGACATTACATTTTACAGATGATTAAACATGCTGTAAAGGGTTTGAAGACTATGAGGAGGAAATGTGTGGCAGAAAGGGGTTTGGACTTAAAAGGGGATCTCTACCATTAGACAGTGGTGTCACCTCAGGAAAATCAGGGGAAAAAGTCATAGAACTATTGACCTAGGAGACACCTTGGAGATGACATGAGTCCAATCTCCTCATTTTTCAGATAAGAAACTCAAGTTATCCTAGCTGACTCACTGAGTTTTCTCATCCATTAAATGGGAAGAATAAAACCTCCCTTGCCTCCCCCCACCCCCAGCAAGTTGTGAGGATCAAATGAGGCAATGAGTGTGAAAATAATTTCAGAAAAGTTTGTATAGATGTAAGAAAGACTAGGAGCATCTACACCACCTGATGGTGCTATAAAGATTCTACCAACTTCCTCTCCTTCTCTCTTCCCCTCATTTAGCTGCAAGAAAACGCACTGATCCACTGTCCTGGACATCAAGTGTGTTTTCATACTGTGTTTACATAGACATGTATACACTCAGGCACATAATTATAGCAGCACCAATCATGCCACTACACTTAAGGTTCTGTCAGCTTTTCCAATATTAATTGCTATTTTCAGGCGGTTTTCAAACTTAGCAGCAAAAATTCATTTTGATGTGAAACTAGATATAATACATGGTCTCAGCAGGGGAGCAAAAGTCTCCATGGGAAAAAAAAAAAGGAGGAGCACTAGTAGGTCATTTTAGTCCTTTCTAAGAGCTGATTGTCATTCTGGATTTTTGAATAATGGAAGTGGTTTTATTTTAAAGTCACCTGTCTTACCATTATAATCAAAGAGTTGATTTTTGACAGCTGTTATCTAAATTATATGTCATAATGTTTAAGGACTAAGGGGTTGTGGTTGGGTTGATGTTTGCATTCACAAAACACACCTCTGCCCTCACCCCAGCCCTCTGCTGGTTGGGGTGAGCTGTAAGGGGATTGCAGCTGAGCTTGTGTCTCAGTTTACCTGTCCTTCCACACCCACTGCACCTAGAATAGCCACCCTCCCCACCCCCTCTCGCTGCTCTGTGTGTATCCTTAGCCCTCAGCACCACTGACACACATCACATCCTTATTTGTTATTGCCTTTCTCCTCTGGCTAGAATGTATACTCCAGGAAAATGGGATCTTCTAATGTTTCATTCACTACATTTTCTCAGTGCCTAGCATAGAAAAGACGATCAATATTTGCTGAAAGAATAAACTAAATGCAGACGTTGAATAATCTGAAAAATACAAGTCTCTGGGAATTCGAAGGCCACATTCTAACGTTCATTCTTTAGAAAAGATTTTCTCCAAGAAGCTTTTACAGAGTCAGTGGCTCTAATGGGATTTCAGAGGGCAGCTTTCTGTGCACAATACTGTCCCCACAAGAAAGAGAAAGAGCAAGCTGTAGTTTTAATCTCTAATTACTCAGTTATGAGTTTCAAAATTTTTTCATTTCGTTGAACGCTGACACCTTTGAGATGTGGGTTAATGTTTAGGAGGGACAATAGGACATCATCCATTCATTCAGTAGCATCCACTGTTTGCCCTACTGAGTGCCAGCCTCTCCCCATTAATGAATGGTTTCCGAAGCCCGCCCCCCACCATATCCCCAGTGGAGCAGGACACTTTGTTACAGTCAGTGGAATATGCCTCACAATTTAGGCTTCAAAAATCAAACCAAGAAAAAGAACATAGATTTCAAATTAGCCCATTACTTTAGAAAAATTATTTTCAGTTTACCAAAGCACAACTTTCTAAGCATTCAGTCACAGAATCATTTTAAACTCTGATTGAACACTCAATTGAATGTAAAATTTAGACTGATGAACAGAAATTTGAGAGAATTCATTTATCCCTGGAGAGGAGTTCCACAAAACAACAATGATCTTGTTTACACTGTAAGCTCAGTTGTTGTTATTCTGCTAGACTAATCTATACTCATGGAGAAGGTGACGGCACCCCACTCCAGTGCTCTTGCCTGGAAAATCCCATGGATGGAGGAGCCTGGTGGGCTGCAGTCCATGGGGTCGTGAAGAGTTGGACACGACTGAGTGACTTCCCTTTCACTTTTCACTTTCATGCATTGGAGAAGGAAGTGGCAACCCACTCCAGTGTTCTTGCCTGGAGAGTCCCAGGGACGGGGGAGCCTGGTGGGCTGCCGTCTATGGGGTCGCACAGGGTCGGACACGACTGAAGTGACTTAGCAATCTATACTCATAGAGTAAAGGATGTGCACTTCTGGAAAACATAAGTCTTCTTCAGACTTATTTTGCAAAGAACAGGCTACGCTTTTTCATTTCCAGGTGATCCACCATTAGCTATCGATTGCATGTGTAGGCTTATATTTATTTTCTAGCCATGTCTTCATCTGGTTTCTGAGATGCGGCCTTCGCCTGCTTCCTCCCCAACATTTCTCTCGTCAGTCAGTCCAACCCTGGCTTCTTTTTATCACCTGCCTTTTCATTGTCAGTAGTCCCCAGGACTCTGTCTGCTTTTTCTTTCTGTTTTATACAGCTCCAGGCAATTGTGCTGAAGTCCACATCTTCAACTCTCACTTATGCATTACAAACTCCCACGTACATACCTGCAGCAGTCAGCATCGTCCAGTTCACACACCTGGGTTTCCAGGTGCCTACTAGATAGAGCCCTCCATGGGGATGTTCCGAAAGTATCTTTAACCCATTCTGTCTAAAATGGAATTCAATAGACGTTGGCCTAAACCTCTACCCTTCCCAGGGCACTATTCATCCATCTCTCTTTCTTTCTCTCTCTCACACGCACAGCTGAGTACCTATTAAGTACCAAATACTTCCATACCCTTCACCTTCAAAATGAAACTGGAAATCAGGAAATCATGACGTTGCCTTTTAAAACCATTGTATCTTATTTTATCCCCAAGGAGCAGTCCAGAAATGTTTGCTGAATGAACCTCTTGGTGAATACCCATCCAGTTCCCTCTTCTCCACCTTTAGGTCTTCACTGGCTCCTAACTGTACAGTTTTAGGTAGAAGTTGGTTCACGGTGGACCCATGAAGAGCCTTGCTGCTTTCAATCTCTTTCTTATTTCGAAACCAGCTTTTATGCTGGCCAGAGTGATCTTTCTTGGACCCACGTCCGACTATATCACTGCTCAAAAACTTTCAATGGCTATTACCCATAAAGTCTAGTCTCTCCAACATCATGTTCTCAGCCTGTCTTAAAGTGGTACCCAAACTAACTCATCTCCCGCCCCTCCCCCAGTGTAACAGACACTCCTAAACTCCAATCAGAGCAAACTCCTGCGAACTCCACATGCTCTTTCGTACTCCCCACCTGTGAGTTCTATTCTTTCCACCAGGGATGCTACTTTCTAGTCCCCTTCTACTGAGGCTCAGAATGGCCTTCTTACTGATCAACGGAAGTCACTACTCCTGCCTCTAGGGAACTCTTCCTCAGGCAATTAGCTATTCTTTGTGCTGCATTCCAGTACCTAGACTATTGCATTGTAATTCCTAGGAGTTGTGCATTAATCTTCCCTGCTATACAGTGAGATTCTTTATAGTGCTGGTTATTCTTATTCATACCCCACAGTCCCAGCACAGTGCTAGGCAGAGAGCAGTTGCTCAACAAAGGTTTGTTGACTCAAGACAGAGTTCAGTCCTTTAAGGATCTCACATTCTATGGAAGGTGTCAATTAGAAAGATTCACACAACAAACAAAAGCAGCACCAGGCTCTATATGATCGAGCGCTGGGCTGTTATAAGCCATTCTGCACTGTCCATTGTAGTTCCAGCTATGTGTGTGAGGTCTCCATGACCACATTCTAAATTCCTCAGGGGCAGAGACTCAGCACTGCACATGCTGGATAAACACCTGGGTGGACTTCCAAAAAGAACTTCTAAGGGATAGGCCCCTGAATTCAGGGTCTTAAAAATCGTCTGGGGATTCTCTGCTCCTACAACCAGAAGAGCCGGGTTTGGCCGAACACAACTTCTCATCGAAGACAGGGGAAGCTTTGTTGGGCCTCTGACCCAGCAAACAGGAACCGAACCCAAAGCTCTTACAGCACCATCTCAGTTCATGCCACTGAACCCATACTCACGAGGCATTTCCCTGAGATAAGCAAAAACAGAGGTTTATACAGATGGTTGCAGAGATGCTAGATTAAAAAAAAAAAGATGGTAAAATATGTCAGTAAAAAGAAACTGCTTAAGACTTCCCTGGTGGTCCAGTGGTTAAGGCTCTGTGGTCCCAGTGTAGAGGGCCCAGGTTCAATCCCTGGTCAGGGAACTAGATCCTATATGCCCCAGCTAAAAGATCCCATATGCTGTAACTAAGACCCAGGGCAGTCAAAGAAAAAAAAACAAGAAAAGAAACTGCTTTTCTAAAATGAGAGTCCATGATTTACTTCTATAGAATGGCTAACGTGCAGTCGGGACTCTAGGAATTTGGCAGTTACTTAGGGCCAGTTTCTAAAGAAGGTTAAATGAGTTCCAAAGGATATTTTTGAATTCTTGACAATGGTGAGCAGTGATGATAAGCTGGAGATCTGTCCATACTGCATCCCCAACCATCTCCTCATAGTCCTGAGTAAATTCACACTGTCCAACTGGCTTGGCTTCCCTCCCTGCCCCCAAAGCCATTTCACAGGAATATCAGTAGGTGTCACTCGTTGGTTGTCACTTTCGGACCAAAGTTCAACTTGTAGGCTGCTGTGGCTGTATTTTAAATTACATCTGGGTCCTGTTATATCAGACATGGCTGATGGTCTTTAAGGAACACAGTATTAAGGGCTCAGCTATGATTCATCAGCAACAAGAAGCCTCTCACCAGAGGGAAAGAGGTGGGGGAGGAAAGATACCTGTTGCTTCTTGGAATGAGTAACACTTGCTGATTCCCTGGTGGCTGAGACACTAAAGAATCCACCTATAATGCAGGAGATCTGGGTTTGATCCCTGGGTTGAGGAGATCCCCTGGAGAAGGGAATGGCAAGTCACTCCAGTATTCTTGCCTAGAGAATTCTATGGACAGAGGAGTCCATGGGGTTGCAAAGAATCGGACATGACTGATCATCTAACACTGTCATTTCTTCTTAAAATCTTTTCTTGTCATCTTTTAAGTCTGCTAGAGAGTTCCTGTAGCATTCTGGCAGGGGTCAGATGTTTTTACAGCTTCTCTCAACCAGTAAGCAGAAGAATCCATTTGGAGCAAGCAATGATCATTTCTTGCTGACATTTGGGGCTTCCTGTAATGACTTTCCAGGCATAGGTGCCTGTCTGCCCAAGGATCCAGGCTTAGCTCTGTGATTTGACACTGCTCCTGGGTCAAGCCAGGAACCCACTCTGGTGGCTAAGCTCTCTCTGGGGGCCTGTATCCCCTCATTTATGACCCCCATTATAAAAACTGAAAAGCAGGGAAACTCCTCCCCTCCACCTACTTTCTTTGCTTCTGGATCCTCTGACTCCAGACAGCAGATTTGCCTTAGCTAGAACTCAAGGAATCACACTCCCCAATAATGGCAGAATCCATTTCTTCACACAGGTTGACACTTGAATCTCCATGTTGCAATGATTTAATCCTGGCCATCTAGTAGGAATTTCTCTCCCCTCACTTGATGGGGGCGCCTGTAGTAAAAAGTGTCATCTTCATCCAGGTAGACAATCCTCCGGACCTTCTGCAGAGCCTGCAGCAGGCAAGTAGGACGTGGGTACAGGGAGATGCAGCAGGCCTAGTTATGTGTAGACATCATCCAAGTCCAAGTTCAAGAAAAAAAAATTTCCCCTTCTGCAAAGCATTTCTCTGAGGACAGTTTTTGAAAACAGCCCTGTGTATTCTATACCCATCATGGCTGGGAAGTCCCTCTAGTTCTTCAAGGCTGCAAGACTGAACACATACTCATTCAGAGTCAGTTATGTGCTAAAGCTTCCAATGCACTGACTTGTTTCTTCCTCATTTTACAGATGAGAAACTGAGGCTCTGAGAGATGAATCTAGTAAGTGGCTCAATAGTAAAAACAAATTGGGTTTTGTACACAGACATTTCTGGGTCTATCTACTAATACTTTACCCTTGGAAACTGGGGCCCACCTGTGAATTCAAAGTGTTTGGCCAAAGTGCAGCTTTGGCTGAGCACCCTGAGGACTTGTTTCATCTCCACTGAGTCTGCTGAGCCCTTGAATTACTAAGAGCTCAGGACCCACCAGTGCAGCTGTCCAATTTGTTTCTCTGTGGGCCTCTTCCAGTACCTTCAGCCTCTGGGCCACAAAACCATGGAAGAGTGGACTGGGCTCAAGAAACCATTAAAAGCAGCTCTAATTGTTATGGGATAAAGCCTTTAATGTTATCTTGGTCTTGGACTGTGATGTCCACGACATACACACTCAGTGAGGGGTGGGGGGACGTCCTTTGGAAGTAGGACAGCAGGCCTGAGAGGCAAGGAGAAGAGCAGTTTTTTTCCAGGTGCCCCCATGTTTTGGGCACCCTTCCAGCCCCCTGGCATGGGAGACAGAGCTACTGTGGCTCTCTTCTGAGTCCCTGTGGCCCTTCCTGGGTCCATCTGGGTAGCGTTCCCAGGAGTGCAAAGGCCCTGCCACCCCAGACCTCTCAGTGGAGTGAGATTCCTGGGTGGGAACTTCAGTATGTCCATGTACCATCCATGACTGGGATTTCCCCCCTTATGGTGGACTCCTGCCCTCTTAGGCTGGAATACTTGTCAGTCCAAGCAGTGCTGCAGGACAGGAGGGGCCTGAGTGAGGGCCCCTGCTCTCATTTCTTATGCTGCATTTTGATGTGGCCCCCTTTGTTTTTGTTTTAATTAAGTTAGATGTTTAAGAATATTTATTTGTTTATTTATTTTTTTGCTGTGCTGGGTCTTTGTTGCTGCGTGGGCTTTTCTCTAGTTGCAGAGAGTGGGGGTTACTCTCCAGTTGCAATGCACTAGCTTCTCACTGTGGTGGCTTCTCCTGTTGCGGAGCATGGGTTCAGGACCTGCAGCTCCCAGGCTCTAGAGCACAGGCTCAATAGTTGCGGCACATGGACTTAGTTTCTCTGTGGCACATAGGATCTTCATGGGCCAGGGATCAAACCCATGTCTCCTGCACTGGCAAGTGGATTCTTTACCACTGAGCCACCAGGGAAGCCCATGATGCAGGCCCCTTTGATTCGGCTTCCCCAGCTCTACACAGAGCATAAGTAAGCACCATCCACTCTAGGGCTGGGTCTTATCCTCCCAGTTAAGGGTCAGCATCTGCTTCAGTAGGAGTGCTGCTGTCCTCTGAGGAGGCTGCTGTGTGGAGCCATACTTCAGACAAGGAGGAGCATCATTCAGAGTTTAATAGAGGGTACAGGAGAGCTACTAGATGTTCCAGTTCAATCTCCACTTAGGTCTATTCATAGCTTGGGCAGTTTTCTATTGTAAATCATGTGAATGATTTACAGTAGATCCTACGTAAACCTATGAATCCTATGTAAACTATGTAATTCCTTCTTCTGCCGAGCTTCCCTGGTGGCTCAGATGGGAAAGCGTCTGCCTGCAATGCGGGAGACCTGGGTTCGACCCCTGGGTCAGGAAGATTCTCTGGAAAAGGAAATGGCAACCAACTCCAGTACTCTTGCTTGGAAAATTCCATGGATGGAAGAGCCTGGTAGGCTACAGTCCATGGGGTCGCAAAGAACTGGACACAACTGAGCAACTTCACTTTCACTTTCTACATAAACCAGGCAAATCTGCTACAAAATGGAGTTCAGTTCAGTTCAGTCGCTCAGTTGTGTCTGACTCTTTGTGACCCCATGAACTGCAGCACACCAGGCCTCCCTGTCCATCACCAACTCCCGGAGTTCACCCAAACTCATGTCCATTGAGTTGGTGATGCCATCTAACCATCTCATCCTCTGTTGTCCCCTTCTCTTCCTGCCCTCAATCTTTCCCAACATCAGGATCTTTTCAAATGAGTCAGCTCTTCACATTAGGTGGCCAAAGTACTGGAATTTCAGCTTCAACGTCAGTCCTTCCAATGAACACCCAGGACTGACCTCCTTTAGGATGGACTAGTTGGATCTCCTTGCAGTCCAAGGGACTCTCAAGAGTCTTCTCCAAAACTACAGTTCAAAAGCATCAATTCTTCGGCGCTTAGCTTTCTTTATAGTCCAATTCT
>NW_011494673.1:250453-266264 GCF_000754665.1 Bison bison bison | reverse complement strand
GACTACTGGAAAAACCATAGCCTTGACTAGACGGACCTTTGTTGACAAAGTAATGTCTCTGCTTTTGAATATGCTATCTAGGTTGGTCATAACTTTCTTTCCAAGGAGTAAGCGTCTTTTAATTTCATGGCTGCAATCACCATCTGTAGTGATTTTGGAGCCCCCAAAAATAAAGTCAGCCACTGTTTCCACTATTTCCCCATCTATTTGCCATGAAGTGATGGGACCGGATGCCATGATCTTAGTTTTCTGAATGTTGAGCTTTAAACCAACTTTTTCATTCTCTTTCACTTTCATCGAGAGGCTCTTTAGTTGTTCTTCACTTTCTGCCATGAGGATGGTGTCATCTGCATATCTGAGGTTATTGATATTTCTCCTGGCCATCTTGATTCCAGCTTGTGCTTCATCCAGCCCAGTGTTTCTCATGATGTACTCTGCATATAAGTTAGATAAGCAAGGTGACAATATACAGCCTTGACGTACTCCTTTTCCTATTTGGAACCAGCAAAATGGAGTATTTGTCACAAATAGGCTCTGAAGGGGGTGTTGGTGATGAGTGAAGTACTGTGCACTGTGAGATCCAGGAGTCTTTGAAAGCATTGTGTTTTTGCATGATAGATCTTCCCAGAAGCCTTATATCCAAGAATCTCAGTGTCCTTTCTGAAAATCCTGATCTTGCAAATGCTCATGAGAATCACCCAAGGCTAACAGGGAGATGAAGAGGCCCCCAATTCCTTCTTCTGCCCTCAACTTGGGCTGCTCACTCAACCATGACAGCTGTCATCAACGGCTTGGAGTGTGCCCCTTCCTTACCTCTAGAGCTGCTCCCCACCTCACAGGGGGAATTGAGAAGCCAATTTAATTTAATTGATTACCACTTACAAAGCTGTGGTTACTCCTCTGAGAGGCCTAAAGTTTCTGAGTTATATAGAGATAACAAAATAAAAAGCACAGTGTACAGCAAAGGATGATTATCAAATTGCTCTGGGAATCTTCAATGTAGAAAAGATATAAGAGAAAGATTGAAAGGTATTAGCTGATAAGTCTCACTGAGGTCAGAAGACTAGAGCAAACCTTCTTTTTTAAAAGAAAAGACAAAACTTTAGAAAATACTTCACACATAAACACACACACACTATAGTCCTTTCTCAGATAAATGTTGAGTTTCTGTCTTAGGCTACATTAACACTGTTAAGTTCCTATGGCACAGCAAGAGTCTTACATAGTTATAAGATTTTTTTTTTAATGTATGAGCTTTAAACTTGTTTTCTTTCTTTAAATAGATGTATATTAACTCTCTGTTTAGGCTGCAGGACCTCCTAGCTTAGTATAACAGCCCAGCAAAATAAGAGTGGATACAAACTCTGTAATTTACTCACAGGCATAAATGGATATATAAATGTAAAAATGCGCAGAATATTGTATGCCATGCTTGGCTTCATTGTGACCTAATGTTTATAATATGTAAATAATGGTTTCCTTTTAAAGCAAAGAACTTTTAATAGATTCATCTGAAGTCCCTTTCTTTAATAGAAACAGAAATAAAAAGAAAAAAATATTCTTTTGCAATAAATAAATACCCAATGACAAAGGTTACCATTGAAGGGATTTAAAATGACAGAAGTCAACAGAAAACTTTCAATATCATACTTCTACTTTAATATGAAGATATTGTTATCAAAGGAAAAGACTCAAGAAATTCTTTGATAAAAATAATCTCACACTATCTTTGAAGCGGTTTCATTTATTTTACTACCCACTGTGTTCCTTATCAGAAGGCCAAGGGTAAGAAGTTCCCTAGTTATGATTAGGAAAGAATCTGATAGATCAGAAGACTCAATTGAAGTTGGACATAATAAGTATTAAAGTATTACATGACATTAATCCTGCCATTCCATTACTCTTTCCATCTTTGTGCACAGACTAATTATTCTGAAGCCAGTGTTCAGGAGAAAATAGAAACATACTTACCCTGGGCTGGAGTAATCTCTTTATTGCATCAACAAGGCTGGCTCTGTACTGGTCCAGAAACAGGCTGACATTGAGAAGAGAGCAGAATCCAGATTAAACTGGGTTTTCAAGTCTAATGATATTAGTGGAGATCAAGGCTAATTACATATGTTTACTCAACACTAAAAGACAGAAATTGTTTCTTTTCATTCAATTATCTCACTAGAATACAAATAATGAAAAAGATACTGTGGTCAGGGTTATCCAATCAAAGCCAAGTCATCAACACGTGATGGGCCAAAATTCACACACGACTGGACCATGTGCTAGTGTGCAATGGGAAGTTTCTAAGTTGCTGTCTGGGGGAGTCATCTGGTAGAGATGAAGCTCTCCCAACACTTGTCTCTGCAAACATGGGTCCTCTGCCCACCAGAGGTGCTGTGAGGCCATCCTTCAAAATCAAACCACTGGCCCTATTACACACTGACCACAGAAAAGACCTCAGGTAGTTATGGTTTTTGCCTGGTGGGCTGACATCTATGGGGTCGCACAGGGTTGGACATGACTGAAGTGACTTAGCAGCAGCAGCAGCAGCAGCAGCAGCTCTGGCCCAGCTTACACGCAGAGAAGGTGCTCAGTGAATAGTTCACTTACTCCCTTACTGGCAGGCCTGGGGGTATGGCTCAGTGGTTGAAAACAGGCTTAGCATGCATGAGATCCCGGGTTCAATCCCCAGTACCTCCATCTTCATATTTTGGGTTTCCCTGGTGGCTCAGACAGTATAGAATCCACCTGCAATGCGGGAGACCTGGGTTCAATCCCTGGTTTGGGAAGATCCCCTGGAGAAGGGAATGGCAAGTCACTCCAGTATCCTTGCCTGGAGAATTCCATGGACAGAGGAGCCTGGCAGGCTACAGTCCATGGGGTTGCAAAGAATCAGACATGACTGAGCGACTACAGCTTTCACTTTTCACTTTACTAGCAGATCAACACAGTCTTTGAAATGGAGGGCTTACGTAGGGTGAGTTTTAACGCCTCTAAAACTGTTTGTACATACTCCTTCACTGGTCATGCTACAGAGGAGTCAGCATTCAGGCAGGATGTTTCACCAGACCAGGTTCTCTCCTAATTCTCTCACTTAAGATGAGTGGGGAGAGCGGCTTATGAAATATTTCCAAGAAGACAGAACTTGGGCTTCACCATGACATGCTTAGTGGAAGTTTCTTCCATAAAATGCTGCTTTGAGCAATGGAAAAAGAATCCTCTTAAGGTAAACTAGAAATCATCTCTAGAATGGAAACCTATGTATCAGTCAGGATAACCTGATTATTATATGGGAAAATTCCTTACTGTTCCAGAAAACTATGCGTTTAAATCTTAGAGCACAAAATGTGTCTAATTTGAATGCTACAGAAGTTTGTCTTTTAGTCATATTAATTAATGGTTAATAACCAGTAAGGTCTGTCTGGTCAAGGCTATGTTTTTTCCTGTGGTCATGTATGGATGTGAGAGTTGGACTGTGAAGAAAGCTGAACGCCAAAGAATTGATGCTTTTGAACTGTGGTGTTGGAGAAGACTCTTGAGAGTCCCTTGGACTGCAAGGAGATCCAACCAGTCCATTCTGAAGGAGATCAGCCCTGGGATTTCTTTGGAGGGAATGATGCTGAAGGTGAAACTCCAGTACTTTGGCCACCTCATGCGAAGAGTTGACTCATTGGAAAAGACTCTGATGCTGGGAGGGATTGGAGGTAGGAGGAGAAGGGAACGACAGAGGATGAGATGGCTGGATGGCATCACTGACTTGCTGGACGTGAGTCTGAGTGAACTCCGGGAGTTGGTGATGGACAGGAAGGCCTGGTGTGCTGAGATTCATGGGGTCGCAAAGTGTCGGACAGGACTGAGCTACTGAACTGAGCTGAACTGAAGGGCCAGTAAGAAAGGAATCCAATTGTATTTAAGTGTTTTGAAATTTTCTCTTCAGGACTTTATACCTTATTCTTTAGTGAGTTAATACTATCTTGCTGCTGTTGTTTAGTCATAAGCTGTGTCCAACTCTTTTGCAACCCCATGGACTGTAGCCCATCAGGCTCTTCTGTCCATGAGATTTCCTTTTAGAATACTGGAGTGGGTTGCCATTTCCTTCTCTAGTGGATTTTCCTGACCCAGGATTTTCCTAAACCCATGTCTCCTGCTTGGCAGGTATATTCTTTACCACTGAGCCCAGGGAAGCAACAACAATACTACCTTATATGTTAATAATTAAGTATTCTATTTAAATACCTCTATCAGTTACTTGAGTCCACAGGAGGCCTGGCTAGTTGAGATACATAGCACTAAGCAAAAGACCATTCCCAGTTTATACACGTGCATCCTAAGAGTTGGTAAGAGATAAATAATTAACAACTTAAAAGCTGAGCTTAAAACATAACCTTATACGGGGAAGGGGAGCTAAATTAGGAGTTTGGGATTAATATATACATATTACTATATATAAAGTAGGCGAACAACAAGGACTTAATGTGTCGCACAGGGAATTATACTCTATATCCTGTAATAACCTACGAAAGAGGAAAAGTGTTAGCTGCTCAGTAGTGTCTGACTCTTTGCGAGCCCCATGGAGACAGCCTGCCAGGCTCCTCTGTCCACAGAATTCTCCAGGCAAAAATACTGGAGTGGGTAGCCATTCCCTCCTCCAGGGGATCTTCCTGATCCAGGGATTGAACCCAGGTCTCCTGCATTGCAGGCAGATTCTTTACCATCTTAGTCACCAGAGAAGGCTGTAATAAACTCTAATGGAAAAGAATCTGAAAAAAGAATGCATATATATATATATATATACATATACACATGCTGCTCAGTTGCTTCAGCCATGTTGGACTCTGTGCGACCCTATGGACTGCAGCCTGCCAGGTATCTAAATCACTTTGCTGTGTACTTGAAACTAAGAAAACATTTTAAATTAACTATACTTCAATAAAAAAACATAGCCTTATAAAATACTATTTCTATTTACTATTGGCAATGGTGAAAAAGATATTAACATCACAGCTCACTAGAAAATGCAGCTTAACACACAACACACATTCAAAACACAGTTATTTGAAAGCTAATTCTGTCTACTCCATCACTCCAAGTCACATTTCCCAAAAGTAATTCTTATAGTTCTCTAATAGGTCTTTATTCCAAGCAAGCTCACATTTCTAGTTAGCTCTGGTGCAGAATTTATAACACTTTGTAGGATACATCCTATGAGCAATTTCAATGTGCTTTAGTGGGAGTGATACATAATCTCCTGAAAATTCACCCCTTAAATAAGTCCTAATGGGCTCAGAGAACAGCAGTAGCTTAAGTGGATCTATTAAAAAAAGGTTGAGTGGGTCAGTGATTGGGATGAAGATACCATTTCAACTCTCCCTTCAGTTACTGATCAAAATACATTGACAACCAGTCTAGTTTGGCCATTAAACACACACACACACACACACACACACCTCTCTATAATTCACTTGTGGAATCAACGCTTGCTTTGTTCCATTGATCTGAATCATAGATTGTACGACAAAGGAAAGGTGCCAGGCCATTTTCATTGCCTCCCTTAGAATCAGTCAGGGTTTTCTGCAGAGCGCAGAGCAGCTTCATCTCCTGGCATAGGGAAATTAATTAGTACAGAGAACAAGGAGACATTTCTGCCAGCATTCTCAGAGAAGAAGACCTCTGTGTAATTTTCAAGGTGAAATGTGCTCCAGTTCACTGTTTTAGATTTAACTTTCAGCAGACCGAATAGCCTCTCTCGGTCTTTAGCGACTGACTGCTGGGGCAGCCATATTCTAATCTCGTGTGGCGCCACCCCTGAGGTGCCAGATCTCTGACAATCTGTCCATCTTCTCCAGGACTGAGTTTCCTCAGGTGTGAGGTGAGAGGGCTAAAGATCTTTTCAGGTGGAAAAGTCTATGAGTTGTGATTTAGAATGATCTATGATCAGAGCATCTGGAAAAAAAAACAAAGAAATCCTAGAGCCTATTTTGAGAAAAACTATTTTTCTTCACAAAACCCAAACTTGTCATCATTTAAAGTAAAAATGATAGAACATAGAAACAATCCACTGTATACAGCTAGTGTGAAAATGCTGGGAGAGCAAGTAAGGTGATGAACCTTCCGGCATTTCTTCCCAAAAAGGGAAGTCTCAGGCTGCAGGCAGGCAGATGTGGTTCACCATCCTACAGACTGAGCTCCATGCGTCCAGCTAAGGGTGGCATTTTAGACTTGCTCTGCAAGCCTTTAGAGAAGCCACATGTATGGACTCTTTTTATTTTTCCTTCAAATTTACAGAATCATTTTTATTTTTGCAAAGCTACAATAAACTGGAAAGCCATCAAACACTGAATGAAATTGTTCATTGGATAAAAAAAAAACATCTTGCTACCAGACTCTCAGATAGATCATTGTGACTGAACAGAAGTCTGGAAAGGCAGGTTTAAAATTAACAATCATTCGCTATTCTAAACTCAGCAAGGACAGGGGGGGACTGCATTCCAGCAGAAAGGAACTTATATTAAATTCAACATTAAACAAGTCAACCAAGGAACTTAACAGGAGGGTTTTTTTTCTACACCTGCGGTTAAATATTCTAATATTTTGATGTTTGTCAACAGCATCCTTTTGCGGGTATGACTGTTACCTTGATTTTTTTCTTTCTGTTTATTTCAAAGTTGACATTTTACAAGTTACTTGGGAACTGTTGAACCATGAAACTATATTTCATTGTCAAAAATGCTGAATGGTGAAATAATGACTAGCTTTCAGTGTGCCTCTTTATTTTATAATCTAGTTGAGCTACCAAATTTAGATGTGAACTAAGAGACGGTCTCTTCTGGGAAATAAGTTATTCCCCCCATTGCCTACAGGTTTATGAATGTTTGAATGTAAATATATGAATATATGAATGATTTAAGAACATAAACATATCACCACTCGTAATCATGTGCATTTTACTTGAACCACAATGTGGGTTTGGAATAGGTTTGTGAATAGAGCTTGTTTTCATGTAAATGGGATCAAGCGGGACCACTGGTTAGCTATTCAGGGAATCAGACAATGCCACCCTTGCTGGAAATGCTTCAGTAAGAATTTAATCCATGTACCTAATATTTGAACTCCAACTCTTGCTTCATATTCCTGTGGCCTAATCCAGATCTCATTGACTGACAATGACTTCAGGATGGTGTGAGACTTAACGTCATCTATTTATGTGTGGCACCTATTTCTGGCACCGACTATTTCAGGTTTCATCTTAGAGGTAGTGACTAAAGAGAGCTTTCTTTTCCTCCTGTGACATTCTTCAAAAAAAAAAAGCCTGGTCTGCCTGCCTGCCTGTCCCTAGAAGCAGCATCTGTGTAATAACTCTGACAGAGAAACATCAACCCTACAAGACATAAAGAACTCTTGGAGTCCTGGGCTTCCCTGCTATAGGCACAACATGTATATTATGAACATCACTGTATTTTTAAGTTTCTAAACAGCGTACCCATCTCTGTGAGTATGAAGACAGACCATTCCAAAGCATTTCTTTTGGAAATAACATCAGCATCGCAGTGAGAGCAGCTTAATGTTTCACATTTACAAATGGGAAATTATAAACAGCCTGACATTCCAGCACTGACGACACCAGGAGGGGAAAAAAACAATTCATGCATAGAAAAAAACATTTATAAAATGAAACTTGGTGTATTTGGTTCATCTGAATACATAAATTCTCAATAGTTACTAGCTGTGTGTATATGTATATGGTATGTGTGTGTATGTATGTACATATTACATCATATTATTGTTATGTATTTGGAATGAAAGCCTTAACTGAATATGCATTATGTATGTTGGTTGTACGGGATCCTGTTGTTGGCTAGGGGAAAAAAGACTATTTTTCAAACATGTTGTGTGGCTATTTTTAACCTGAGAACATTAATCAGAAAAGAGCTTGAATCTTACTTCCTCGGCTTGTCTCTCTGGTACAAATAGGATGACATGGTGTGAGTGTCATAACCCAAGGTATGACAAAGCCAGGCTGTTTTGATATTTGTGCAAAGGACACATTTAACTTGAAATCTCTTGGCCGGACCTGACTTTCCCCACATAATCAGAGCCCATCAGTGGGCGACCCTCACCTAAATCTCCAAGAAGATCCTGTCCTCCTTCCCTCTCTCTGCTGCTCTCTGATCTGACTTTCACACTTAATCTGATCTAATCCTGCCAGCATTATCTTCATCTGTGCAATGAAACCTGGAGGATCCTTTCTCATATTTGGTGAGGAAAGGCATTTACTAAATTACTTGCTCAAATCATATGGTGAGGTTTTAGCTCCTTATTTTTGATTAGATGAGGGCTGTAATATTGAGACACAATATCAATGATTAGTCAGAAATCTGGTTCTCCCTTTTTCTGGAAAAAAGGCTTTCTGAAATTGGGTGCAGAGAGACTAAATGGCCATGAAAAACTCAACTAAGAATGGAAGAAAATATTTAATTTTCACTGAGAAGTGTTTTTCTGGAGAAAACAGAAAACAAATCTAATTTCAGGGACTTAGGCAGAAAGTTTACTCACTAAAAATCTTATTAAATAATAATAATTTTAAATAAAGACTTCCTGGAGATTACATTCCATTCATTCAACTCTCACATAAGGAAAATCTTTTCTAGGTTATGGATCTTGTGTTTGGGTTTATCAATAGAAGAGAACTCCTTTAGAATCAGAACTTGTGTTTTCAAATTCATAGTGTCATTTAAAAAATCATTAGAAAACTACAAATAAGATCTTACTCTTAACAGGAAAAACTGTGAATTGTCATGTTTCTCAAATGCTGAAATAGTTATTCAACACATGAAGAAAATACATAAGATTAGTTGAAATCATTATTAAGGTTTGATACATACTTATCCTGTAACTTAGGGATGAGACTTTCATTAACAATAAGTAGATTGGGCCAAAAGGGAAGACAAAATATCTAATGTAAATTATTTTTAAAAGGCAAGCATCTGACAGATTTTACTATTATTATTTGCATAACAATAAAATGGAATTTTATAATTCTTGTTTTAAGTGTAATTAAATATCATAATTGAAGACATTGGAAATACTAGATAGCAAATATACATTTTAAGAAAAGCTATTTCCCTAAAGATATTCCACAGAGATGTTTATATGCTGGAGTGTATATGTGTGCACACACACGTACATCTATATATTCCCTTATATCAATAGTCAGATCTCTCCTAAGAAGTAAGCTAATTGAGCTGTTTGTGTTGATAAACTCCTTTTTCTCCAGACTATTCCTCCCCGAGCCATAATTATTTGCAATTTGCCTAAGTCGTCCATTTACTGATACGTCAAGCATGAAACAGAGGCAATTCCAGAAAATGGAAATGCTTCTCAAAATCAATCTTTGGGAAATAATGTGGTAGAAGTTACTGTGTGATAGAAGACTACCTTATAACTGTCACATGGAGATGAATATTAATTTGTGGAGGTTAAGGCGGCTTTGTGCCTCATTTGTTGACTCTGCTTCACCGTCAGCAGAGCAGCACAGCCCAATTACTTCAGCAAAGCTATTTTTTTTTTTTCTAACAGGAGTTTTATGATTTTTATGTACTTACCAGTCAGCACACATAACAATGTCAAAATGTCCTTCCAGTTGAGAGACATCTGTCTCATTATCCCATCGTAAAACGCTTGAGAAGAAAAAGATTTTAAAAATTATACTTAGGGTTTTTTTTTTTTTAACTTTTGATTTCGAGCTATTAACATTATTTTTGTGGCACTTGAAATTATTTAAAAGGTATATACAAATTATTTCAAAAGGCATAATAAAAAGAAAACTAGGGATGTAACTGTTCCATATTTTATTTAGTCTTCAAATCTAGGAGAGGAAGAATTCTCTATTCAAATACAATAGTTAGATTTTTGCTAGTTCTTATAGGCTTGTGTAGACATATTAGGGAAAAATATCGTATCTTGACCAGCATCATTAGAATGAGTCCAGACTCTTAACATCAATAAAAGTACATAATGAAATCAAAGTGCTCCCCATCTACTGGAATACAAACTTATACAAAATAAATGATTTACATGGTTAAAAATCCTCCTTGCAAGGCAGAGGACACAGATTCAATCCCTGGTCCAGGAAGATCCCACAAGCTGCAGGGCAACTAAGCCCATGTACCACAATTACTGAAGCTCGCCAGCATAGAGCCCGTGGTTTGCATCAAGAGAAGCCACAGAAACGAGAAGCCTGTGAACTGCAACTAAGGCAGACCTGCTTGCTGCAACCAGAGAAAGCCCACATAAAGACGAAGACCCAGCACAGCCAAAATAAGTAAGTAAATCTAGAATATAAGATAAATGACGTGAAACTTAGTGCTTGGCATATCAACTGCATTTCTTATTGATGAATACTTTGGCAAGATGGAAGAAAAGAATACCAAGTTTCCTTTGGGAGTTCTCAGTTTTCAGGCATATTTTAAAATTCACCTTTCCGGACTTTTAGTCTCTAAAAGAAGAAGAGGTTTTAAACCTCATGTAATAACAATAATTAATAACATGTATTTGAAAATTCTAGTTATTCTTATGATGCCAACCAGAGATGTTGTTACTCTCAATTAATAACTGTGATGATTAGCTTTTTATCATATTAAAGTATTTAATGACTCCTCTTCCCACCTCATCAACTGTGATTTGTAGTATTACTTTTCAAAGTGAAATTCTGCTCCTATTATCTATTTTGATTATTATTTAAAACTAAACTGTGTGAGCATAGCCTACTCTGGCAAGTTATATTTGCTTATCTTGGTGGGTTCTTTATTTCTTCTAGATATTCCCTTGTTTGGATACAGAAATAAGTCTTACTTTAGTAAGTCCTAACATTCTTTTCAAATATTAATACATTAATATACATCTATGCTGGTAACTTTTTTAAGGTAGAAAGATTAACCACATCACCATGAAAATACCTGTACAGACTGAACATCAGTTATTCATTGACTCATTTGGCTCATCCTTAGTGGGCACCTACTATGCAGCAGACCCTGCTATGTGCCACAAGCCATGCTTCACAGAGGCAGCCTTGACATCGTAAACCTGTATGTCAGATGCTGTGCCCTGTGAGTTATGTCAGCATACAGACGCAGAGCGCCACGGAGGGTTTTCCAGAAGAAGCAGATAACCTCTTTGTTCACAGGTCCTGTGACACACGGCTGAGCTTTATAAATTCACTGTAGTGTTGTACTTTCCCAGGCCTATTGGAGAGCTGAGAAATGGAGGAAACCAGGAAACCCTTAAGATATTAATGCTGTTTCATTTCTAGATTGAGTCCTCAAAGACCCCACACACCTGGGGAGAATGGGAAGCAACCAACACCACCTTTTCTAGAAACACTGAGGGTTCCAAGTACAGCTGGGATTCAGGCTCAGTGGGAGAGTGAGCCTTCATCAGAGACCTGAAACTCTTTGAGTTTCCACATGAACAAGACAATTTAAAATATAAAAGTAACATCTCCATTACATAAATTTTGGGGAAAAAATAAAAGTATTAAAATTACTCATCATCTTACCATTCATGAACCATCATTTAGAAGATCCTTCTAATATATGTGTAATGACCAACGCACCAGAACAGAAACTGCAGGAAACGCTGTGGTGAGATTGGATATTGGATTCCTGAGGTGCTTCAGCCCCTCAGTTTGACAAAGACCAACCAGAGAGACGGGGATCTAAACAGCAATGGGTTGTGGGTTGGTACAGCAGAGGTAACTAGCCGTGATTCTAAAAGAAATGGAAATGCTCAGCTTGGCCACATGGACCACAACACATTCCCTAAAGGCATGGCCCTAAAGGCACTTTCCCCCACTTTTCATGAAGTGTATGGCTATGCTGTCCCCGTAACTGTGAGCAAGTAACGCAGAGGGAGAGGAGTATGGGCAGAGTCCAGTTTTGACATGACAGACGTGGTGGTGGTGGTTTAGTTGCTAAATTGTGTCCAGCTCTTACAACCCCGTGGACTGTAGCCTGCCAGGCTCCTCTGTCCATGGGATTTCCCAGGTAAGAATACAGGAGTGGATTGCCATTTCCTTTTCCAGGGATCTTCCTGACCCAGGGATGGAACCCATGCCCCCTGCATTGCAGGTGGATTCTTTACCAACTGAGCCACCAGGGAAGCCCATGACAGACATACCTAAGTTTAAACATTGGTTCCTTCCTTTACCAGCTGTGTGACTTGGGCAATTATTTCACTTCCCCGAGTTTGTTGTCTTATCTGTCAAATGGAGATAACAATGGCCACCTTCTTGAACAATGTAAAGGCACCATTCACACTGTATTCTGAGTTCTATTGGTCACACAGCAAACAATGAAACGGGTGCCTCTGGAGTAGCAGATTCAAGTGGCTTCTCTCTGGGAAGGCTAGAGATGACAGATCTCAATATTCAAGGAGCTGGTCCTTCATACTCAGATGGTCTTGCCCTCCCTCTCCTCTGACACTCAGATGACAGTCATGTACACTAGAGCAGTGCTTTAGCTGTGAGGCAGGACCAGATTTTTTGTTATTGTTTATACCCAATCTGTTGCAGATCATTACTTTTGTAAAATACAATAATAAATGAATAGACAAATGAGATTTTAAAAAAGCAAAGACATTCTGAATACAAGTCCACTAATCATAGGCTTGGATGGCACAGTAGTGTTTCTAAACATTTCCTTCCATTTCTGAACTTACCTCCTTGAAGCTCAGTAATGTATAGTTTGCAAACTGATATCAGGCTTTGGCCTCCTCATTAAGTAGCCCGGCTCTCAGTCCTTGTCTTTACCAATAGCTGCAACACTGAACTACTCTCCAACAGCCCCACTTCTCACAGTTCACCTCTTCTAGTAAGGACTCTGATTCAAACCATTCTTCAATCTTCAGTTCAGTTCAGTCACTCAGTTGTGTCTGACTCTTTGTGACCCCATGAACCGCAACACAACAGGCCTCCCTGTCTATCACCAACTCCCGGAGTTTACCCAAACTCACGTCCATTGAGTCAGTGATGCCATCCAACCATGTCATCCTCTGTCATCCCTTTCTCCTCCTGCCTTTAATCTTTCCCAACATCAGGGTCTTTTCAAATGAGTCAGCTCTTCACATCAGGTGGCCAAAATATTGGAGTTTCAGCTTCAACATCAGTCCTTCCAATGAACACCCAGGACTGATTTCTTTAGGATGGACTGGTTGGATCTCCTTACAGTCCAAGGGACTCTCAAGAGTCTTCTCCAACACCACAGTTCAAAAGCATCAACTCTTTGGTGCTCAGCTTTCTTTATAGTCCAACTCTCACATCCATACACGACTACTGGAAAAACCATAGCCTTGACTAAACGAACCTTTGTTGGCAAAGTAATGTCTCTGCTTTTTAATATGCTGTCTAGGTTGGTCATAACTTTCCTTCCAAGGAGTAAGCGTCTTTTAATTTCATGGCTGCAGTCACCATCTGCAGTGATTTTGGAGCCCAGAAAAATAAAGTCTGACACTGTTTCCACTGTTTCCCCATCTATTTGCCATGAAGTGATGGGACCAGATGCCATGATCTTCGTTTTCTGAATGTTGAGCTTTAAGCCAACTTTTTCACTCTCTTTCACTTTATCAAGTGGCTCTTTAGTTGTTCTTCACTTTCTGCCATAAGGGTGGTGTCATCTGCATATCTGAGATTATTGATATTTTTCCCGGCAATCTTGATTCCAGCTGTGTTTCATCCAGCCCAGCGTTTCTCATGATGTACTCTGCATATAAGTTAAATAAGAAGGGTGACAATATACAGCCTTGACGTACTCCTTTTCCTGTTTGGAACCTGTCTGTTGTTCCATTCCAGTTCTAACTGTTGCTTCCTGACCTGCATACAGGTTTCTCAAGAGGCAGGTCAGGTGGTCTGGTATTCCCATCTCTTTCAGAATTTCCCACAGTTGATTGTGATCCACACAGTCTTCAGTGTTACTGGTCTATAATCTGCTAATCTTCTTACTTTGTCACTGGTCCTTCTCCTCCATGTTTATCTTCCCTACTTGCCCAGCCAGGCCCTGTGGCTAACCATCTTAACTACTCCCCGGTCCACACCCTTTGCTATCTCGTCCCTCTCTTGCATTCTCATATTTGTTAAATCCAGCTCTCCGCCTGCTCCAAGACTGCATCTGTGTAGCTGAATGTGGTTGGAGAAACACACGGGCATCCTGACTGGCTTTGCTTTAAATTCATGACCATGGAGACTTCCCTGGTGGTCCAGTAATTAAGACTCTGCCTTCCAATGCAGGGTGTACACGTTTAATACCTGGTTGGGAAGCTTAGGTCCCACATGCTTTGTGGCCAAAAAACCAAAAAACATAAAAGATATACATCACACACAAAAAAAATTGTGACCATGAACCACAAGCGGATTCTTTATGTTTGGCAGTTGTTTTTTCATTTCCCTTCCCCATTTATTCTCCCAGTCTCCTACCTCATTATTTTGCACCAACTTCACTCTTTTCAAAATTCTAACACTTCCTTCTTTATCCTTACTTTCAGCTGGTGGCCTTGCTTCCTACTTTCTTGTCAAAATTGCAGCAATCAGACGAGAACTTCCACCATCACACTTAGATTCCTAGCAGCATCTGCACCTGCATACTCTATCCTATCTATTATCACGGATGAATTAGCCATACTCTTATCTAAAGCCAATACTTTCTCTTAAAGACAAGGGCCATTCCCCTTTCATTTATCCTACAGCATAGTTCTAACAATTCTTCCTTCTCTCTCCCATATTATCAGAGTTCTTTCCTCTCTACTGGATTACTTCCATCAGTATTCAAACACTCAATCAGCTATTTCCCCCCTCTTAAATATCCTCTCTTCATTCTACCCTCCCTTCTGGTTATTGCTCCAATTCCCTCTTACATCTCTGTAGCAAAACTGCATGAAAAAGTTGTTTAAACTCTATTTTCAATTTCTCTCCTCCCAGTCAGGCTTTTGCTTCCACTGTTTCACAAAAAATGCTCTTGTAAAATTCACCAAAGATCTCCACATTGTTAAATTCAGCTCAGTTTTTATTCTTCATCTTTATTTAACCTACCAGTCTGTACCATTCCCATTAGCTCCAGACTCATATATCCAACTTCCTATTTTAATATTGCCACTTGGATGTCAAATAGACATCTCAAACTCAGTATCTCCAATAGTGAATTTCTCATTGTCTTTCCCCAAATTCATAGCTTTCACTGTCTTTCTCATCTTGTTAATTCTCAGGCCAAAAACCTTGACTTTTACTTTTTTTACATCCCATGTTGAATATGCCAGGAAATGCAGTTAGTTCCACTTTTGAAATGTGTCAAAATCCAAATGTTCTCTATTTCCACTGCTCCCATCCTGGTCTAAACTACCATCTTCTCTAATCTGAACTACTGTGTAGTCTCCTAATTGGTTTTCCTGCTATAATCCTACATTTCCTGCTCAAGGGAGCAGCCAGAGCGATCCTTTTAAAATGGATACGAAATCATGACCTTCTCTATTTACTACCTTCTAATGGCTTAAAGCTCAACATCCAGAAAACGAAGATCATGGCATCCAGTCCCATCACTTCATGGGAAATAGATGGGGAAACAGTGGAAACAGTGTCAGACTTTATTTTTCTGGGCTCCAAAATCACTGCAGATGGTGACTGCAGCCATGAAATTAAAAGACGCTTACTCCTTGGAAGAAAAGTTATGACCAACCTAGATAGCATATTCAAAAGCAGAGACATTACTTTGCCAACAAAGGTTCGTCTAGTCAAGGCTATGGTTTTTCCTGTGGTCATGTATGGATGTGAGGGCTG
>NW_011494673.1:247182-250353 GCF_000754665.1 Bison bison bison | reverse complement strand
ATCAGCCCTGGGATTTCTTTGGAAGGAATGATGCTAAAGCTGAAACTCCAGTACTTTGGCCACCTCATGCGAAGAGTTGACTCATTGGAAAAGACTCTGATGCTGGGAGGGATTGGGGGCAGGAGGAGAAGGGGACGACAGAGGATGAGATGGCTGGATGGCATCACTGACTCGATGGACGTGAGTGTGAGTGAACTCCGGGAGTTGGTGATGGACAGGGAGGCCTGGCGTGCTGTGATTCAGGGGGTTGCAAAGAGTCGGACACGACTGAGCGACTGAACTGAACTGAATGGCTCCTCTCTTCACACAGAGTAAAAGCCACAGTCTTTACGTTGAACTCTAAGACCCTATGCAATCTAGGTACCATCTGACCTCAGGTCCCATTACTCTCCCTCTTACTCCCTTTGCTCTACCAACACCAATCTCTCTATGATTTCTTGAAAACACTAGGGATATACTTCTCCCTTAGGGCTTTTAAATTGGCTGCTTCCTCAGTGTGATGCTCTTCCTCCAGACATCCCTAGGGCTTGTTCCCTTACCTCCTTCCAGTCTTTGCTTGAACGTGGTACCTTCTCAGAGTGGCTTACACTGATCATTCTACTTAAAGCTGCAATCATTCATTTCTATTGCAGCTTTCCTGAACCCCCTTAACCTGCTCTTCATTTTTTAAATAGCAATTATTATCCTTTAATACGCTATATAAATAAATCATTAATTTTTAAAATTCTTTTTCTCCAGTAGAAGATAAGCATCCTAGGGAAAGAGATTTCTAAAATCTGTTTTGTACCATGATGTAGTTTCACTGCCTAGAACAGTCCGTGACACATAACAGCTGCTCAGTAAACATGCCATTTGAATGAACTGTGTATGAATATACCTAGCAGAGTGTCTGGCATATAGAAGACACTCAAGAAACAGAGGTTCCTATATTAAGTTGTTCTTTGAATAGAATGTGTAGATTAGGTAGACATGGAGGCCACTTAAAATGCTTTCTCAGGATTTCTACTTTAGGTAATGATGGAGTTACAAGCACCTTGTTTACCCAACTGCCCAAAACAACTAAAAACATGTATGTGTATATATATATATAAAATAATAGTTTTATATTTTATAAAATAATAGTTTTATTTATTTGAAATATATAAATAATAGTTTCCAAGACACTAAGAGTCAGCAACAAATGATAGTGATCCTTGAGCGGGGGGTAAAAATAAAATGAGCCCTACCGTTGCCCCATTCTACTGCCTTGAGAGAGTTTCCAGGCCACAGTACAAGGAGGGTAAACTGAGCTGGAACTAGGTGGATTCTCTGAGCTAAGGAGAGGGTGCTAAGAATCTGAGGAAACCAAGACAGTTATCGTTTCCAGTATCGAGTATCAGATAGGAGAGTGCTGCACAGAGAGACAGTCTATGGATAGTCCCCTGAGAAGTATTCTGCAGAGCACTGACTGGAGCATGTGTATGAGGACGCTACTTGAGGCTGGAAAAGAACACCTGAGAAGATTGGAGGGGACCGGCCATTGCTCACACTGGGCCAGGAAGTGCAGCTGTTCTTACCAGCCAGACTACAGAGCCTCATAATCCGCAGGGCACTGAGTAGAGTTCTCACATGGATCCTGTCTCAGCAGTGGAGAATAACTAGCTCTAGACTAAATGCTGCTTTGGTTCTGCCGAATAAATCTTAACAGTGATACTCAAAAGGATCAAGTTATTTCAAAATAATGTAACTGTGTCCCAGAACCAAACAGAATCATTTATAGAAATATAAAAACATTCAGATACTAAAAAGGTAAAATTCAAAATACTTGGTATACAATCAAAGATTACCAGACATGCAAAAAGTCAAATAATAAAGCCCATAATGAGGAAGAAAACTGAATAATGGAACTTGACACAGACGTTAGAATTCACAAAGGTATTAAACTAGGTATCATAATGATATTTACTGTATTAAAAGGTAAGTAGAGACACAAAGGATACTTTGAAAGTACTTCTAATGAGGAAGACTACAATGTCTGAGAAGAAAATATGTTGGACGGAATTCAAAGCAAATTAGACATTTCAGGAGAAAAAAATCAGTGAACCTGAAGACAAAGCAATGGATACTATCCAAAATGGAAATACAAAGAGAAAAAAAAAATAGAAATAAAACAAAAGAATATCAGCAAGTGAGCTGTGAAGCAAATTTGTGTCCTAATATATGTGTTATTGGAGTCCCCAAAGGACAAAAGAGGGGGAGACAGAAAAAAATATCTGAAGAAATAATGGCTAAAATATTTTCAAATTTAATAAAAACTATTAACCCACAGATCAAGAAATTTCAACAAACTCCAAGCACAAGAAACATAATGAAAACTACAAGGCATATAGTACATCCAACCAAACTGTCTGAAAACAGTGATAAACAGAAAATCTGAAAAGCACCCAGAGGAAAAGACACATTATTCAAAGAAAGATATGGATGATAGTATATTTCTTTTGAGGAATATGCATGCAAGTCAGGAGACAGTGGAGTGACATCTTTAAAGTACTAAAAGGGAAAAAGGAGGTCCAACCTTTTGTATGGCCAACCTATTGCATGGCCAGTTACAATATCAGATCAGATCAGATCAGTCGCTCAGTCGTGTCCAACTCTTTGCAACCCCATGAATCGCAGCACACCAGGCCTCCCTGTCCATCACCAACTCCCGGAGTTCACTCACACTCATGTCCAGCGAGTCAGTGATGCCATCCAGCCATCTCATCCTCTGTCGTTCCCTTCTCCTCCTGCCCCCAATCCCTCCCAGCATCAGAGTCTTTTCCAATGAGTCAACTCTTCGCATGAGGTGGCCAAAGTACTGGAGTTTCAGCTTTAGCATCATTCCTTCCAAAGAAATCCCAGGGCTGATCTCCTTCAGAATGGACTGGTTGGATCTCCTTGCAGTCCAAGGGACTCTCAAGAGTCTTCTGCAACACCACAGTTCAAAAGCATCAATTCTTTGGCGCTCAGCCTTCTTCACAGTCCAACCCTCACATCCATACATGACCACAGGAAAAACCATAGCCTTGACTAGACGAACCTTTGTTGGCAAAGTAATGTCTCTGCTTTTGAATATGCTATCTAGGTTGGTCATAACTTTTCTTCCAAGGAGTAAGCGTCTTTTAATTTCATGGCTGCAGTCACCATCTGCAG
>NW_011494673.1:133442-246757 GCF_000754665.1 Bison bison bison | reverse complement strand
TGTGCGGTAGTTTGAGCATTCTTTGGCATTGCCTTTCTTTGGGACTGGAATGAAAACTGACCTTTTCCAGTCCTGTGGCCACTGCTGAGTTTTCCAAATTTGCTGGCATATTGAGTGTAGCACTTTCACAGCATCATCTTTCAGGATTTGGAATAGCTCAATGGGAATTTTATCACCTCCACTAGCTTTGTTCATAGTGATGCTTTCTAAGGCCCACTTGACTTCACGTTCCAGGATGTCTGGCTCTAGGTCAGTGATCACACCATCGTGATTATCTGGGTCGTGAAGATCTTTTTTGTACAGTTCTTCTGTGTATTCTTGCCATCTCTTCTTAATATCTTCTGCTTCTGTTAGGTCCATACCATTTCTGTCCTTTATCGAGCTCATCTTTGCATGAAATGTTCCTTTGGTATCTCTGATTTTCTTGAAGAGATCCCTAGTCTTTCCCATTCTGTTGTTTTCCTCTATTTCTTTGCATTGATCGCTGAAGAAGGCTTTCTTATCTCTTCTTGCTATTCTTTGGAACTCTGCATTCAGATGTTTATATCTTTCCTTTTCTCCTTTGCTTTTTGCTTCTCTTCTTTTCACAGCTATTTGTAAGGCCTCCCCAGACAGCCATTTTGCTTTTTTGCATTTCTTTTCTATGGGAATGGTCTTGATCCCTGTCTCCTGTACAATGTCATGAACTTCATTTCATAGTTCATCAGGCACTCCACCTTTCAGATCTAGGCCCTTAAATCTATTTCTCACTTTCACTGTATAATCATAAGAGATTTGATTTAGGTCATACCTGAATGGTCTAGTGGTTTTCCCTACTTTCTTCAATTTAAGTCTGAATTTGGCAATAAGGAGTTCATGGTCTGAGCCACAGTCAGCTCCTGGTCTTGTTTTTGCAGACTGTATAGAGCTTCTCCATCTTTGGCTGCAAAGAATATAATCAATCTGATTTCGGTGTTGACCATCTGGTGATGTCCATATATAGAGTCTTCTCTTGTGTTGTTGGAAGAGGGTGTTTGCTATGACCAGTGCATTTTCTTGGCAAAACTCTATCAGTCTTTGCCCTGCTTCATTCCATATTCCAAGGCCAAATTTGCCTGTTACTCCAGGTGTTTCTTGACTTCCAACTTTTGCATTCCAGTCCCCTATAATGAAAAGGATATCTTTTTTGGGTGTTAGTTCTAAAAGGTCTTGTAGGTCTTCATAGAACCGTTCAACTTCAGCTTCTTCAGCGTTACTGGTTGGGGCATAGACTTGGATTACCGTGATACTGAATGGTTTGCCTTGGAAACGAACAGAGATCATTCTGTCGTTTTTGAGGTTGCATCCAAGTACTGCATTTCGGACTCTTTTGTTGACCATGATGGCCACTCCATTTCTTCTGAGGATTCCTGCCCACAGTAGTAGATATAATGGTCATCTGATATATATATATATTTTAAGGTGAAATAGATGTTTTCAGACATACAAAAGCTGCAAAAATTAATCACCAGCAGATCTGTACTACAAAAAGTGTAAAGAAAGTCTTTTAGGTAGAAGAAAAATCAATACCAGATCCAAAATATGGATCTGTGGAAAGGAAGGATGAGAACTATAAATTATAACTATCTGAGTAAATATATAATTCTTTTCTTATTATTAACTGTCTTAAAAATATAGTTGACTGGTTAAACAAGTATTGTGGGGTTTATAACATATGAATAAATAAAATAGAGAATAATAATAGTGTAAGACTGGGAAGGGAGTAATAAAAGTATATTTTTATAAAGTTTTTATAGTATAGATGAAGTGGTATATCATTTAAGGATAGATTGTACTATAAAACCTAAAGCAACCACCAAAATAACTATATCATATATACATCATGATCAAGTCAGGTTATATACATCATGATCAAGTCAGGTTGATCAAGTGAGGGAATGAAAGAAAGTTTATGGTTTAAAGTTTAAAACATGGTTTCATATTTCAAAATTAATCAATATAATTCATCATATATATGAACTAGAAAAATGCGAAAATTTCAATAATTACAGAAAATCCACTGCAAAGTTGAATATCTATTTCTAGACAAAGTTGAATATCTATTTCTGATGAAAATTCTCAGCAACCAAAGAAAAGAAGGGAACTTTCTTAACCTGAAGAAGATTATCCATGAAAAATCTGTAGCTAGCATCATATCACATTTGAGCTTCCCCAGCAGCTCAGCAGTAAAAAATCTGCCTACAATGTAGGAGATGCAGGTTTAGTCCCTGAGTTGGGAAGATTCCAGGAGACAAAAATGGCAACCCACTCCAGTATCCTTGCCTTGGAAATCCCATGGACAGAGGAGCCTGGTGGGCTACAGTCTGGGGGGCCACAAAAGAGTCATCCATGACTAAGCAACCAACCAACCAACAACCAACATCATACTTAATGGTGAAAGACTAGATGCTTTCTACCTAACATCAGCAACATGAAAATGATGTTTTCTCTCACGATTCAATATTTCACTAGAGACTCTAGCCAGTGCAATAAGGCAAGGCAAAAAAGGCATCAAGAGTGGAAAGGAGAAAGTAAAATTGTCTTTATTAGTGGGCAGTATGATCATCTATGTAGACTATCCAATGAAATAGAAAAGTAAGAAGAACTAATAAGTGAGTTTAAAACAATTATGGGATACAAGATCAATATACAAAATTTCATTGTATTTATACAAACAACAAAATAATTGAAAATTTGAATTTCTAATTCCATACCATTTACAATAATATTTTTTAAAATACCATTTATAATAGCATAAAATATGAAATAGTATTTCAGTGGACAAAGGGGGTATTTTCAACAAATAGTGCTTTAATAATTAGATATCCATATTTAAAAACCTTAAATCCATATCTCACATCATATGGATGTGAAATGGGTCAACTTAAAATGGATCAGAAGCCTAAATGTTAAACCTAAAATTATAAACCTTGTAGATGAAAATACTAGAGAAAATCTTTGTAACCTTAGCTTAAGAAAAGATTTCTTAGATATGATACAAGATGCATGATCCACAAAAGAAAACATTGGTAAATTAGACTTTGTTAAAATTAAAAATTTCTGCACTTTGAAAGATGCCAGGAGGAGAATGGAAAGACAAGCTACAGGCTGGGAGAAAATAGCATATATTTTTTCAAATCAAGTATTTGATAAAGAGCTTATATCCAGAACATATAAAGAACTCCAGGTATGTTAACAATAAGAAAACAAGCAACCCAATTTTTAAAAAAAAGTAAGTAAGGCATTCGAATAGATACTTCACCAAATAAGATATATAAGTGGCAAATAAGCACATGAAAAGATACCCAACATCATTAGTCATTAGGGAAATTCAAATTAAAACCCTAATGAGATTATCACTATATACGTGTTAGAAGGGCTATAATTAAAAGACTAACTACACTGGGAGGCGATGACAATGTGAAAAAGTGGGACTCTCTGATGCCACTGAGGGGAATATAAGATACAACCACTTTGGAAAACAGTTTGGCAGTTCCCTTTAAAAGTTAAATCTATGCTTGTCTAAGAGCTAGCTGTTCCAGTTCTAGGTGTTTATTCTAGAGAAGTGAAAGGATATACCCATACAAAACACACATCCATCTAACCATACATGTGCATAAGTGTTCAGAACAGGTTTACTTGTAACAGCCCCAGACTGGCAACAATTCAGAGTTCATCAGTGGGTGAAAGGATTAAAAAAAAAATTGAGGTATAGCCATACAGTGGGAGACTACTCAGAAACAAAGTGGAAAGAATTATGGATACACTGATACAACACAGGTGATCTCAAAATAATTTTGCTGACTGAAAGGACACTGAGGGGAAAAGCACATACTGAATGATCTCATTTATTTAAAGCTTTGGAAAATATAAACTAACATATAATAAAAGAAAGCAAATCAGTGGTTTCCTGGAGAGGGAGGGAACTTCAAGGGTCAGAAAGGAGGGGCTGATAAGACATGATCAGTATTTCATTTATGGTGATGGTTTCAGGGGTGTATAAAAATTTCAAACTTATAAAATTATACATACAGTTTACTGGATTTCAATTTTACCACAATGAAACAGTTAAAAATTTTAAAAGAAATGCTTTCTGAAAGACAGCAGGGTATATATACATACATATAACTGGGTCCCTTGCCTATATGAGCTTACAATCTAAGGTATAACAATCATAGGTAAAGACATGTAAAGATGGTTTTATCAAACACCCAAATCATGTCAATGCGTTACTTGTAATTGACACTAAAGTAAAACGTATGTGTCTCCATTTTATTTCATCATAATATAAAAATTTTCTGTTTGAAATGAATTACAAAGCAAAGTACCATTTTATAGATAGAAACAGAAAATCAATAATCATTACAGGACACATGCTTTAACAATCTTAATATTTATAAGCATGTCAAACCTGCTGAGTCTAACAGTACAGTACAATAGAAAGAATACTGGACTTCATAGCTCAGAAGCTCTGAGTTCAAATACTAGCTCCCTCACAAGCCAGTCAGGCTGAGAGATGCTCTGAATATCACTGCCCTCAAATATAAAAAAGAGACAGTAAGAGTGGCATTCTATGATGATAATGAATTGAATGAGATAAGAGTAATACAAGTGTATTATGGGTGTTCAATAAATATTAGTTTCCCTTCCCTTACTCTTGCACTAACTTATGTCTTTTCATTCTGGCTTTGAGGTTGGAGTTTCAACCTGAAATGCAGAGCCAAGTCAATTTCTAACAGGACTCTCACCCTGTGATCAAAAATTCACACTGAAAAAAAATTTCTCAGTAGATGACCTTACTGAGAGCCTGAGATTAGCTGATACCACTTTTCCCTCTTCTTCATCTTTTCCTCTTCTTTATCTTTTCTCTCTCCTCTTGTCACAAAGGAAGTAGGGCCACTCATCCTTTCAAAGAGAATCCACTCCCAACCTGCGTGCAGGATAATGTCACTCCTCCTCTTTCCTCTGAGTGCAGAGGTTTGCAAACTTGGATGTGTATCAGAATCCTCAGAAAGTCTGTTAAAATACAGAGCTCTGGGTTTCAGTGCCAGAGTTTCTGATTCAGTATGTCTGAAGTAAAACAAACTGAGATGCTTGAGAATCTACATTTCAAACAAATTTCCAAGTGATGCTGAGGCTGCTGGTCTGGGGGCTTTACTTTGACAAGTACTACTCTAGGCCCTTATCCCGTCCAATGCTGGGCCCCATCACATTCATTTCTTCTTCCTCAGCTGTTGTGCCATGCCTGCCAACATGCCCACCTCTCCCAGCAACTCTGCTTCCCTCTAGTCCACATCCTATTTCTCTTTCCCTTTGCCATCAACATTTTGCAGGAATAGCCTATTCTCATTACTTCACCTGCCCTGGCAATACGACCTTTCTCACAACAGTCACTGGAACTGCTCTGCAGTTTGCTTGACCTCCAGCAATCTTCAGCAGCTGACATTGCTGATCACCCTCTCCTTGAAATTCTCTCCTGGACTTGCTTCCCACCTTGCACGGTCCCACCCTGAACCAGCCTTCTTGTCTCCAGTCCTTTCTCAGTATCCCTTCCAGGCTCCCCATGACTCTGCTCCTGAAACATAGTCATTTCCCAAGGTTGTATCCTTGGCTATCTTCTCTTCTGATTCTCCAGTTTCCATTTCTACTCTTATCTCTTGATTTTGATCTCCAGATCCTCTAGCACAACATTTTCCTGAGATTTGAACCTTTATTCTTCACCATGTGTTACTTACTGTCACAAAGCAAATACATATTTATGTTCTACAACCACCTCCAATGTAGCATGCTCCAGACTGCTGTCTATGACTACTCTTCCAGTTTATTTCCCACTCCCAGTAGCTTCTCTAGAATGGGTTCCCTATTTGTTCAGCATTTTCCATTCTCATTCAGGCTGGGACTACCTCCTTCCCTTTCTCTGGAATCACTAAGAAGCCTTTGAAAGAGAAACAAACAAACAGAAAACTCTTTTTATTGTAAAATAAAACACCGAGAGAGAAAACCATGAAACAAATACATGCCTTAACTAATTATTATGTGGCAAGTACCCCTGTAACCACCAGTCAAATCAACAAATAGAATCTTGCCCCACACCTCACAAGTCCATTTAGAGGCTATGTCCCATTCACCTCCCCTTCTGCCCCACTGCAATGACTTCTGAAATGTTCTGTTGGCCTCTTCCCATTCATCACACCAGGTAACTACATTTGCCTGGACATATCTTTCCTACTTCTATGCCTTTGACTGTGTCCTCCCCGCTTTTCATACCTAGAATGCCCTCTTTAGCTGTTTTTCTTCACTTGCATTTCATTCGCTACACCAAAGCCCATCCACCACCTCCTTTATAAAAAGCTTTCTCAGATGTCCTCACCTTGAATTGGCTGCTTGTGTCTTAATACTTAAGCAGAGTGACTGACCCAATGAGAGAGCAGGCTTTGTCTTATATCTTGATGACTGGCAAGTGTTTACCTCTCATCTGCATATCTTGAGCTTCCTAAGGCAGACTTCACTTTACTCATCTTTGTAACCCCTGATGAGCCCATCACAGTGCCTTATGTGTAGCAGATGCTAAATTACATTTTATTCCATTGAAATCCATAACACAAGTTGTACTAGTCATAATCATAGAATCAGAGATATTTGAAATGGAAAATATAATTAGTAAAACTATCAATGTGTCTTTCATTCTGAAATCTCAAAACAGTTTACCAGTCCTCCTTAACCAGCGTAGAATGCACTGGTCACCAACATAGGGGGCTCCTGATTGTGTGCTCAGTTGCTTCAGTGGTATCTGACTCTTTGTGACCCTAGGGACTGTGGCCCACCAGGCTCCTCTTTCTGTGGGATTTCCCAGGCAAGAATACTGGAGGAGGTTGCCATTTCCTCTTTCAGGGGATCTTTCTGACCCAGGGATGTAACACTAGCGCCACCTGGGAAGCCCAGTAGGGGGTTCAAACGTTAGGCAAACCTTCTGGACTCCGAAGTAATTTTTTTGTCTATTTAATTGCAAACAAAAACACAGAACAAGAGGATGGGATCAGCTTTAAAGTCAGTCTAGAAACAGAGGAGTGATAACCTGGAACAGCAGGTCTCAAACGTCAGTATCAGAATCATCTGTAGAGCTTACAGTGATTTAAGAAAAACAATCTGATCATCTCTATACATGCTGAAAAGGCATCAGCTAAAGCTCCATATGGATTTATGACAAAATCTTTTAAAAACAGGAATCAATAGAAAATTCCCTACAAAGATAAAAATATCATTTCTTTTTCAACTCATAGGCTAATGCACCTTTAATGGTGAAATACTAGAGGATTCCCAACAAAGTTAGACTCAAACATATTATTTAATATCATTCTGGGATTTTTTTTTTAATCCAATAAAATTATACAAGAGAAGAAAAAAAGATACAAGAATCAGAAAGAAGTAAAAAGTCTCATCATTTGCAAATGATGTGATTGTTTATTTGGAAAATTCAAGAGACTAGGTTGACAAGGTATTAGAAGTAATAACTCGTTGAACTGACTAAACATTTGCTAGACAAAACCCTATAGCTTTCTTTGTATACACACATACAAGTAAAATAATAGAAAATATAATGAAAGAAAAGACTTCATTTATAAAAGAAATAGAAAAAGGTAGTTTCTAAAAATAAACTTAGAAATGAAACATTTTAAATGCTAGTGAAACACCTAAAAAAGCTTAAAAAGAAAACTACTTGTTCTTGAATAGAAGATTCAGAGTCAGTCATAAGGCAGCATCTTAGTAAATTAATTTATATATATATTTTCAGTCAAAATTAAAATACCACCATAATACAAATACCAACATGATTTTAGAATATTCTAGGAAGAAGGAATAATGGGAAGAGACCAGTTTTTATAGATATGAAAATATATTACAAACTTTAGTAGTTTACACAGTTTGATAAGGCTGTATGAATAGACAAAGTCCACTTCTGAAAATTTGCTCTGTAGATATTTGTTGTTGCTCAGTCGCGCTCAGCTGTGTCCAACTCTTTGCGACCCCTTGGACTGCAGCACATCAGGCTTCCCTGTACTTCACCATCTCCTGGAGTTTGCTCAAACTCATCTCCATTGAGTCAGTGATGCCACTTAACCATCTCATCCTCTGTCATCCCCTTCTCCTCCCACCTTCAATCTTTCCTAGCATTAGGGTCTTTTCTAATGAGTTGGCTCTTTGTATCAGGTGGCCAAATTATTGGAGCGTCAGCCTCAGCATCAGTCCTTCCAATGAATATTCAGGATTGATTTCCCTTAGGATTGACTGTCCTTGTATTCCAAAGGACTCTCAAGAGTCTTCTCCAACACTACAGTTCAAAAACATCACTCTTTGGCTCTCAGCCTTCTTTATAGTCCAACTCTCACATCCATACACGACTACCGGAAAAACTATAGCTTTAACTATATGGATCTTTGTCAGCAAAATAATGTCTCTGCTTTTTAATATGCCATCTAGGTTTGTCAAAACTTTTCTTCCAAGGAGCAAGCATCTTTTAACTTTGAGGCTGCAGTCACTGTCCACAGTAATTTTGGAACCCAAGAAAATAAAGTCTGTCACTGTTTCCATTGTTTCCCCATTTATTTGCTTTGAAGTGATGGGACCAATGCCATGATCTTAGTTTTTTTAATGTTGAGTTTTAAGCCAGCTTTTTCACTCTCCTCTTTCACCTTCATCAAGAGGCTCTTTAGTTCCTCTTCTCTTTCTGCCATTAGGGTGTTTCATTTGAGAGTATTTCATTTTCATTTCATGAGTAACTAAAAAAAAAAAAAACAAAACACCACGATGGAGCAAAATATTCTAATACTGATTGCCTCATTTTAAACCAATTGAGCACACAGAAAAATGAGGTTCAGGGAGCTTTGCCTTAATAGCAGAGATATGAAAAAAGTGCTTTCTGAAGCTGTGGAGTGCGACACTGCTGTACACATACACACACATAGCCTTTTCCTGCTTTCCCAAGAATAAGTCAACAAATCTGAGATTTGTGACCCTGATCTAATATCATCTGCATATCTGAAGTTATTGATATTTCTCCCAGCAATCTTGATTCCAGCCTTTGTGTCATCTAGCCCAGCATTTCGCATGATGTACTCTGCACAGAAGTTAAATAAGCAGGGTGACAATATACAGTCTTCACACACTCCTTTCCCAATTTGGAACCAGTCTATTGTTCCATGTCTGGTTCTAACTGTTGTTTCTTGACCTGGATACAAGTTTCTCAAGAGGCAGGTAAGGTGGTCTCATATTTCCATCTCTTGAAGAATTTTCCACAGTTTGTTGTGATCCACACAGTCAAAGGATTTGGCATAGTCAATAAAACAGAAGTAGATGTTTTTCTGGAACTTTCTTGCTTTTTCAATGATCCAATGAAGACTTTCCCTTCTCCAGCCCACAAAAGTCTCAAATACACACGCAAAAAAGCCCACAAAAAGGAGAACTAACTCTACTAAAATATCAAAACTAGGTTAACATTTACTCTGTGGGAGCTTATTTGTTCAGTACAAAAGGGATATGAGCCCTTCTATAATGTGTTAAGCAAATAAAATGTGTTAGTAATAGGATGTACACTTAGTACTTTCATCTTCCCATATCCAAGATAGCAACAGATGGAAACAGGACTGTGCCACCTCTATAATTCTCAGCGGTTCTTGAGATTCTGTTACCGTAATTCTAGCAAAACTCACTAACAGGTATGTTTTATCAGAAAATTTCTTAAAGAGAGCCTTCAGCTTCCTTATCTCAGTTACCTTCTTCTAACCGTCCTCTTCAACCTGACAAAGGACAGATAAATGCCTACTCACAATGTCAGTGTGTCTACAGATGCTGCGTGTGCATGCCTGAAAAGAAGCCTATCCTGAAATGAAAGTCAGCTATCTGATACATAAATGATGTCTCAATCTCTTGAGCTTGACTTCCTTCTACTAAAAATTGCTTGGTTCCATAATCTTTACAGATTCATGTCTTACCCTGTTTTTCATTTATCATGTCATTTATTTTATCTTTCAAAGTGTGCTCCAAATACAAACTTTAAAACCTTTCATGTAATAGGGATAAAGTGTACTAATTGCTTCAGGGAATATAAAAACATATTAAGCAGAGTTCTTGCCTTTAAGTTCTTCCCAGAATGCAAACTCCAAGAAGGCATGGACTTTCTCAGTTTCATTCATCACTACATCTCTAGCAACTGAGAACAGTAGTTGACAGAGAGAAGGTGATCAAAATAATTACTCCAAAAATGAATGAAACAATGTACCTGAAAATAAACAACACACTTTGAATAATGAGAGAATATGCCATGTTTGGCCACCTGATGTGAAGAGCTGACTCATCTGAAAAGACCCTGATGCTGGGAAAGACTGAAGGCAGGAGAAGAAGGGAATGACAAAGGATGAGATGGTAGAATGGCATCACCAACTCAATGGACATGGGTTTGGATGGACTTCGGGAGTTGGTGATGGACAGGGAGGCCTGGCGTGCTGCAGTTCATGGGGTTGCAAAGAGGCAGACATGACTAAGCAACTGAACTGAACTGAAGCCATGTTTTCTGGGGGATGATTCTAAGGCCAATAGAAGTTAAAAGAGGGCAAAGGTTAGGGCAAGCTGACGTAGTCTGAGAAAGCAGGGGGAAATGGTAATTAAGTTGCAACCCCATGGACTGTAGCCCGCCAGGCTCCTCTGTCCATGGAATTCTCCAGGCAAGAATACTGGAGTGGATAGCCAGCCGTTCCCTTCTCCAGGGGATCTTCCCGACCCAGGGATAGAACTCAGGTCTCCTGCACTGCAGGCAGATTCTTTACCAACTGAGCCACCAGGGAAGCCCAGAAGAAAGGATTTATATGGATAAGGAAAAGGGGAACAAGACTGGCAAAGACTAGAGATGAGGAAAACCAAATGTGCTAGAGGAGAGTGAGGAGGTTTGGGTGACCCAAGGAGAGGATGTATGTCGGGGAACAGTGAAATGAATGAAGATGAATTCTACATTGAATGAAGAGAGTGAGGAGAGTGAGAGAAGACTGCAGAAGGCCGGGAAAAGGCAGCAATTTCATCCCACTTGGTTGGAATTTATATTCTTAAAGCATTTTTCACATCCCCAATTTAATCTCTAAAGCAAAATGAACCTCGAGAAGATACAGATCTTAAAAAGTAGCAGGGCAATGGAGCCAATAGCCAATCCTGGGGGCCCACATAAAGGTAAAATTTGGGTTATAAAAGACTTAAAAGTTATTATGAATTCCACAGTTTACTAAAATTAATGGTTTATCAAAGAATAATAAAAAAGTCACAGGTCTAAATTCACAAGCAATTTGCACACAAAGATAAACTCTCTTCTTAAGTAGAAAGTTACTTTTAATATCACAGCAGGGTATATTTAATCAATTTTTAAAAATATTGTAACTGTTAATTACTATTAACTGGAGAATGACGCCATTCACTAATTCTGGAACACCTAGAAATATGCAGACATCAGAAGTTCTGAATGGTTCTTTATTAGACAGTCACAGTTTTGAAGACAGCTTCAGATAAACCTAACAATTGAGAAGCTGTAAATATCCTTGCTCTTTCACCAAACTCTAGCTATATTTAGTGGTATGACTTTCTTTGCTCAAGAGTTATTCGCTGTAACTTTGTATTTATGTTCTCACAGGCAGAATACTTTGGGCATATTAGTTAAATTGATAGATGGCTGCATGGATGGACCAGTGAATGAACCATCAAATGACTATATTCAGATCTTTGAGAGGCAATGGCTATATCCTTCACAAATGTGCATCCTACATCTTTTAGCCAGGCCTAAAGCTTCCAGGCTTTTGCAAACATATCTTTCCAATTGAGCGATCACACTTGTGAGCAACAGTCACACTCGCATTAAAATGGAACAGAGGGAGTAAGAGTTTGGAAGGCAAGAGCATTATTCTAGGCAAGGCTACTGGTGGTTACGACAGCAGGAGTAGATTTACTGTCAAGCTGCTGCTGCTGCTGCTGCTAAGTCACTTCAGTCGTGTCCAACTCTGTGCGACCCCATGGACTGCAGCCTACCAGGCTTCTCCGTCCATGGGATTCTCCAGGCAAGAACACTGGAGCGGGTTGCCATTTCCTTCTCCAATGCATGAAAGTGAAAAGTGAAAGTGAAGTCGCTCAGTTGTGTCTGACTCTTAGCAACCCCATGGACTGCAGCCTCCCAGGCTCCTCCATCCATGGGATTTTCCAGGCAGAACTACTGGAGTGGGGTGCCATTGCCTTCTCCCACTGTCAAGCTAATGATGCCTAAATATTGAGACCCCCCTCCCTCCCATAGGCCCCTCCCCAGGCCCACAAGGAGCCCTAGTGATGGGTTCACACGGTCGTTGCTTCTATACAATTTGCCAAAATAAGGTTTAATAGAATTCATCCTCCCAAAGAGGACCCTCAATGTAAGTTTTGGGCCCCACCCCACCTGGGTCTGCCCTGTAGGAAGAGGCTGGTCACAGGAGGAATGCTGGTTCCTGAGACAATTGCAGGGCAGGGGGAACAGGAGCTTGGGGTGCCTGTCAAATTTCTGGATCGCTTTATAGTTCTTTTTTTAAAAACACCAGTTCCTAGGTTCACGGTTCTCATATCACGATTTTCCTTTCTGCTTTTACATCTTCCTTGCAAATGAAGTCACAGGAGACATTCAGCTGTTACAAACTTCATGTCAAGCTCTGAAGTGCTTTTTAATAGCAGAAATATTTGGCTCACGTGTGGGCTTTATAGCTATGGTAAATACCTCTTAGCTATCTGTCGCTACTGTTATTCCACACCTCCAATTTGGAGAAGAAATTCTGCATATGCATTGAGGCACTAAAAAAGAATATTGAACTATATCTTAGCTCTTTTGTGAATGATTTCCTTTTATTTCGTCTCGCATGGAGCTAACGCTTTCATCATATTGTACTGGTTATGGGTGGGAAAGCAGTGGATACAGGGGATGCTGATTATTGCATCACTGGTTGGCAGTTTCCTCTTAGCTTCTTGAAGGTTAAGTGATCAAGTAGCTCCTTAATATGAGATCAAGGCATTTCAAAGCCTGACTCATTCACTTGCTTTCTGGCCAAGTGCTTTCGTAGACTTTGGACAAAATGCTTACAGTGGTTTAAAAGAGAAGAAACTGACCACAATGAATATGAAATAAAGACAGAAAAAAAAAAATCTCCTCTTCTTGGATGTCCCTGTATGACTACTGCCATATAGACTATATGTCCAGGTACATCTCAGAATCATATATTAGAAACAGTATTTTTTGAGAACACCAAACAGAAACAAAGGCATTTTGGATATAACCTGTGTTGAACAATAACATTTTGCTTCTTTATGTAACTTCATTATTTTATGAAGGGATATAGAAAATACTACTGCACTCCATAAGTTAAACACTTGACATTTTTATTCCACCAAAATGCAACATTTTAGAATTCTAGATATGTTTATTAATTAGTGATTATTAACACCCAGTAAACAACATTATGTCTTGTAAAAACACAATCTCTCTTCACAGCATGATGCTGAAATCTATTATTCCCTGATTCCATATGCTGAAATACACTCAAATGGTCACAAATGACCTTAAGCATTAAATAAATGTAAATGAGGACAACACAGAAAATGTGCTTTTGATTGATAACTAAAAGACCAGGTTGAAAATCACGTCCAAAAATGAAGTCCTCCACAGAAGGGTATGGCAGTCTGCACTGTGAAATAAAAGCTGGCCTAAGAATGAAGAGTACCCAAGTAATAGAGTGCTGTTTTTCTGAACCTACTGGAAACCTACTGGAAACAGAACTGGTTGTTCATTTATTTGAGAAACACAGAGCATACTGCCCCCATGCCATCGGCCTACTGTGAACATTCTAATATCACATTAAAAAAAATAAATATGGACACATTACATTCACCAGCTAATATAAGAGAAAAAAAAGTTATTGCTACTCCATGTCCACATCCCGTATGTTTTACACTTTAATTTTTAAGCATTGTTGCTGTTCACCTGGGCTTCCTAATGGCTCAGTGGTGAAGAATCTACCTGCCAGACAGGAGACATGGGTTCATTTCTTGGGTTGGGAAGATCCCCTGGAGGAGGAAATGGCAACCCTAGTATCAGCACTCTAGTATTGCCTGAGAAATCCCACGGAAAGAGGAATCTGGTGGGCTCCAGTCCACGGGGTCGCAAACGAGTCAGACACCACTTAGCAACTAAATAGCAGCAGCAGCTGTTCACCCACCTTTTCTTTTTCCCCCAAGCTGAGCAGAGTGCGGGGTGGGAAAGCATCCTCAGACGGAGAAAACTCAAAATGTCAAAGAATGACGATTTAACAGTAATTAAAGAATTACTTCAAACTTAGACTGTTCTCCCAGTAATGTCTGTGGTTAAACACGTAAAAGAAAAATGCACAGATACAGATACTTCTTGTGAAAACTACTAAATGGATATTCATTACTTGAGGGCAAACTTAAAATGTAGCATCATAGTAGCGTTGCTTTGGTTGAGCATAAGCATTTCTCCTAGTTTCGATAAGAAGGAGAAACTTCTGTTTAGGGAATGAATACCTAGACCAGTTTGAAACCATAAAATAGAACAGGGTTTCTCAGTCTTGGTACTATTGACATTTTGAGCCAGAGAATTCTTTGTTGGGTGTGGTGGTGGGATGTCTTGAGCATTGGAGGATGCTTAGTAGCATCTCTGGCCTCCTTCGGCTAGATTCTAGTAGCCACTGTCTTATCCCAATTATAACAGTAAAGAAGTCCCCAGGGGGAAAACTGCCTCCCCCGCCACCCCCACACCCCCCCAGGTTGAGCACCGGTGAAACAGACCCAGTCACAAGGAGGTCCCAGGCTGGGCTTCTCCCAACCTCATAGTGTACTCAATCCTTAAATCATCCTCAACACAGTGTTTAACATAGCTATCTTTCATTTTTCTCATCTATTATTTGTAGATAATGAAAATGCCTGCCTGCTTCATTACAGATTGTGAGCATTAAATAAGATACTTTTAAAGTGCTTAAGACAGTGCCTGACCCACAGCAAGTGCTTAATAAATGGTTTTAATAATCACCCATAGTACCCAGAAAAGCAGGTTTAACCAGAGTGTTTCAAGGCAAAAACGTATCTTACCAGCTTGATATGTTCCCAGTCTTAAACACACCAGCCTTCTGATTCCTTGCGATGATGTCTCTCACATCTACAGGACACAGTTAAGAAAGCTTCTGCAGTGACTGTCAACCAACTCCCCCCAGTCATACATGGGATCCCCTGGGTGAAAACAGCTTGTAGTGTGTGAGGAAAGAGGAGACCGGTCTAGCACTGACTCTGCAACCAAATGCTGACTTTCCTGCCACAGGCAAGCTCTTTTAATTCCCTGGACTGTAGCTTTATCACCTGTGAAATAGACATTCAGGGAGCACATTGACAAGGCCCAGCGTGATAGGTACTGGTCAAGGGAGATGACTGTACCTTAGGTGCTAGGCCCTGATTGCTTTAAAGAGCTAGAAGCCCCATGGGAAGCCTCTTTCAGTCAGTGAGGAGAGCAATGGCAGTTTTCTGAGACTCTCCAAGTTGAAGTATTTCCAATCTCTTAAAGAAATGCCAACAGTGAAAGACTTGGGAGGGAGAAAGTGAAAAGAGAAAGATGGAGAAAAGCTTGGAGACTCTTTGAGTGAAAACTCATTACCAGGACTTCTCTGGAAGTCCAGTGGTTAAGACTTTACCTTCCAATGCAGGGGGTGTGGGTTCAATCCCTGGGTGGAAAGCTAAGATACTACATGCCTTGTGGTCAAAACAACCCAAAAACATAAGACAGAAGCAATATTGTAAACAAATTCAATAAAGACTAAAAATGGTCTACATAAAAATTTTTTTAAAAAAATATAATTACTGAAGAAGAAAGTCAGTTCAGTGAAAGGCCCTTTGGAGAATTATCTTTACAGACTTCCAGTTTGGCCATTGGCCATCTGCTGGCATGTAAGAACTTGCACAAAAGGAGCCATATTTACTGAAGCCATGCTTTGCGGAGCTGGTCCATTACATCACACAGTGCCAGCTTCATGGAGAAATCATGTCAGGTTTCAACACCGGGAAAAACTGGCCTTCAGATCAACTAGTTTTGCTTCAACTTCTGGACACTAACAATCTTGTAACTGCTCCTCTTTCTCTTTTTGCTCTGGTCCCTGTGCAACTCAGAGTCAAATGGGTGATATAAGCTGCACAGCCACAGTGCCCCTCCCATGGCTTGTCTTTTTTGTACTGGCTCTCTTCCTGCCTTCATGATGTTTGCTTGGCTTTCTACTGTCTAACTGCCCTTGCCTCCTCATTTATTTTATATGGTATAGTCTATGTGTCCCTGTGTTGTTGTTTTCCAGTTCCTCAGTCATTTCTGACTCTCTGTCACCCCATGGACTGTAGCACGCCAGGCTCCTCTGTCTTCCACTGTCTCCTTGAGTTTGCTCAAATTCATGTCCATTGAGTCTGTGATGCCCCTTTAAGAAGCCTCAAAATCCCTATTTTGGAATAAGGCAAGGTTTAAATAAACAAGAAATTAAAAAATTCCAGTGAAGGCTGCAAGCTGAACTAAACTGGGCCCATGGGGAGGGCACCTAGCAGATGAGCGACGTTCCCCTATTGCTCAGAAAAACAGAGTTTCTGAACGCTTGAAGCAAGCGCTGGCCAAGATCTCCCTGCAAGAACAGAGCCACGGGACACTTTAACCTAAATCTCTGCTTGAAACACCAGGCACACCCATTTCTTCTCTGAGTGAATAAGCAGGTACTGTGATAGCGGGAGTGGGTAGGAAAAATCAATTAGGTCTCCTAATGAAGGGCTTTGTTGAGGTTTACAAAAGTGCTATAAAGCAGACTCTTTTTTTTTTTTCTCGGTGAACTTTCCTGTATGCAAATTAAATACCGTTAAATTACATTCATTAAAAAAATAAAAGAGACTAATTTGCCTACTTGTTTTGATTAACTAAAATGACACATCGGCCTACAGTTTTGTCTATTTCAGGAAGAAAGTATTTCAGGAAAGTCTTCTAAATGAAATGTCTTGTAGAAAAGGACAGCTGACATCTTTATTCTGAGAACTAAATTAGTAAAGAGCCAACTGACAACTGGCTTTGATTAAGCTCCCCCACATGATGGCCACACCCTTCTCGGCGTTTCCATGACATCCAAACCACACGCTGTAATGTGCCCGGCACACCTGTAGCGTCGTATGAGTACATGACCAATCTATCAAGCAAAACATATTATTTTGTTAGTGGAGGTATACTTTTTTATGAAATAGTCACAGGGAAGTTAAATTATATAACTCGGAAAACCTATTAATAATTTTTAGTAAACATCTTAACACTATATACTTTTATACAATTTATAAGCCTGTGATTCCAGGTGGTCAGGCTGAAGCAAGCACATGTATTTATATTCTAGAAGCAATTTTTAATGAAAAAATTCACAGCAGTATTTAGGCTGCTTTATTTTTAGAACTGAGAAGGAAATATATTTTGTGGGTTAGGAGGTGTTTTTTATATTAAAACAAGTACCAAGAGGAAAAAAAATGGCAATCATGTACTAAAATATTGCTTTAAAAGATATATCCTGATATTCTGTGCCCCACCTTTTAGTTTAGGTCAGGTTTTCAGGTGGTTCCTCTGGTTGGCGCTGTGTCCAATCATAGATTTTATCATTCTTCTGTGTCATTTCAGGGTAATAAAGGAAATTCAATCAAATCGAGTCAATCTGTCCAGGACAGTGCTCAACAGCATGGACCAAATCCTATTCTCTGAATGCGCCCACCTTCTGGAAGACTTCAGTGGGAGGTGCTGGGTGCAAAGAAAGTCTTAATTTGATTTCTGATTAAATAGATAAAAAGCAATCGGCTTCAAGCTCCTCATCTTGGCAAGTGGACTTCTCGACGAGATTCAGGATATATGCTTGTGGCCAAAATAAACCAGGATTCTATAACTAGATTTTCTCTTCAAACAAAGCATAGTTCAAGAGTGAGGCTCCATCTTAATTTTGCTTTATTTGATTTTTATCCTTAAATGTATATATATACATTTAAGGATAAATATATATATATATGTATAATAGTTATTTGAACAAATTATATATGTTATATACTAATTAGTATATAACTAATATATAGTTATATATAGTATATAACTAATATATAGTATATATATTATATATATAACTAATACATAATACTATATATTAGTTATATACAGTATATAACTAATGTATAGTATATATATACATTTAAGGATAAAAGATATATATGTATAGTAGTTATTTGAACAAATTATATACTAATTAGTTAAGCTAATTATATATAAATCTTGTTTAAAATATTAGCCTCCTCCTACAATTAGTGATTATTATATTTATCAGTAGCTGATACACATTTTGAGAACTGGCATTGTATAAGTATTTTTATAATAATAACACTGTGCTTCACAAAGCATTATTTTCTTGGTTTCTGCTACCTTTAATTTCGTTGCATGTCAAAGATGAGGGTAGGAAGCAATGAAATTATAAAATAAATCCTGTTCATTTTGATCTCTGGAGGATTTTAAAAATGCTTGATGTGGCAATATTTGCTAATTTAAAGGCTGCAAAATATTCTTCAAGGTGCTTATTACTCATGAATTGAGAGTACCATCTAGAGGTGCTTTGAACTCTGTTAGCAATGTCAACTGTTACGTTTATAGATGAGAAGTCTTCTCTTCCAGTGCAAGATGATACAAAATCTTTCTAGTTTTCGGTGAAACAGTTTAATGAGCGTGACAGGGAAGCTATGAAGTCAAATGATCCTGACTTCCAGTGCTCATTCTGACACTTAGTAACTATGTAAATTTGGGTAAAATAACTTCTCAGAGCTCCATCTCTGGAATAGGAATAATGTGCTTATTTTATAGGCTCACTGGAATACCACATAGTAGGTGCCTGACACATAGCAGGTGCCTAAATCATGTCAATTTATTATCTTTTTCAATAATTCAGGCAAAAGCTCTGGAGGGATGAGAGGCTGAGGAGGGTAACTAGAGTGAGGCTTAGCAGGTAAGCTTTATTTTCTTTCTCTGTTGCTCAAAACTAATTATATGAACATTTTAACTGTAGGATTTAAATAACTGGAAAGAATCAAAGAACTTCTGCCCTGTAGATTTTCAGCGTCTTTCAAGTGTATAAATGTTCTCTAGCCAAAGTATACTCTGTTCCTCCAAGAACAGAGCTTGGTCTGTCTTGTTCACTGCTATATCTTTAGCACTTGAAATGTCATGCAGTTAATAGTGGCTTAATTCATTTAGTTAATTAATTAGCTTCATTTGTTAGTTACTTTCAATTTAATTTTCAAAGCTATTTGTTGAGCTCCTACCCAACGTGAGGCACAGAGGAGTGCACTTTGGACCTATCTAGTATATAGAAGAAGAGCTGACCCTGATATTGGAGGAACGGGCCTGGGCCCAGGATGAGAGGCTGGATGATTCCTCAACCATCCACAGGCTGCACAGTCCACATGAAGCTTAATTTATTAATTATTCAAGTCAGGGAGTCTGTTAAATAAAATAATATTGTAAGCCAGGGGTATCTCCTTTAAAATGCACAGGAGATTTATTCATTTTTGGAGAATCCTAAGCTCAAGATCATGATCTAGACTGTGCATACTGTGGGGATAAGATGCTTGGGTTAGGAGCATGAGGCAGAATTGTCAAGCATTGCCATAGTTGGCAGATAACCTGCTTGATGTTCACTAAGGATGTGTCAAGGCAGGGTCCTTTTGTTGGGCAAATTAGTGAGGGTACCAGAGAGGGTTGCTCATCTGAGGTGTTGTACTTCTGTTCATTATAATTCGGAAAGGTCTTAGCATCAATAATAACTCAGTATACCATTTCTCTTCCCTATTCTTATGTCATTGTCAAACCAACTACAGACTTTATTGAGTATCTTGTGGCACTTGGAGGTTTCTTTCTTTATTACACTAAAAGGGCTGTGCCAAAGGAAAGAGAACACAGTTCATATGATTTCAGGATAAATTTGAAAACTGGATGAACCAAATGATCTCATTTCCAATTTAGCCTTTGTTTTCCCCTTTGGGTACAGATAAGATGGCATCTGAAGGGAGAGGCAGCTCTCAGTTAGGGAGGCTATGGGTTAAACCCAGTAATGCAGTTTAAGGATCAAGGAGAACCTCAGGGACATCTAACGATGAGTATGAGAAAATATTTAGGACTTATGACATTCCCTTATCCCTCAAGTCTTAATCTCTTTTCAGATATCTCCGCTTATAAATTTCAAATCCACATCTAGCTTTCCAGGTTCAAGGTAGAGAGCTCTAGAAGACATAGCCAAATCCAGTTGATATGTTTTAGGGAGACAATAAATAAGCTTACAACTGGTTGATATGCTTCTATGATATAAAGATTCAGAATGTCTCCATTCATTGCCTCATGTATTAAAAAAATAGAAATAACAGATGATAAATAGGAAATATCAGAAAATGCTGTTTTTTTAAGGTTAAAAATCAGACTCTTAGAAGCTTAAGAGACTAGGAAGTAAGGTTCAGTTGCATTCATTCAATTCAGATCCAAGAAAAACAAAAATAATTTTTTAAATAATGAGAATAATATACAGGCCAATACTCAGATGTGATGTGCGATTGCCAGGTCGATTTTCAATTACATTTCACTGATGTATTCATTTGTTTCTTAATGTGCTCATCTTGCCCATTAAGAATAATTAGCAGCTTTGCTTAGAGATTTTCTGGCTTCTGGCAATGTTTCTCCCTCTTTTTTTGTTGACATCCACTTTTACTTTTTAGAAAGTAATTTTTGGATAATATCCTACAACTGCTATATAATTTAGGCTTCCTAAAATTTTAAAAGAAAGATGTAAACAGTAATTTTTAAATGAGTTTGTTTCAGTCTATATGCATCAACAGTATGTGATTCAGTGAATTAGTTTTTCTCATAGAAAGTGGGCACAAAGATAGAAAAAAAAAAAACAAAAAACTTCATATTAACCTCACTCAGTAAAATAGCTTACCATGAATGCCAGTTGTAAGCTCTGTTAGTAAGTCAAGAATAACATTAGTATTAAAAGCAGGAAAAACATGTTGCCAAATTTTAAGGCTTTAGGCATGCTTTTTTCCTCTTAATTAAAAAAAAAAAATTAGATCTGGTTACAACATAAAAAGGCACACAAACATAGAACAACATGATAAAAACTGAACTCTGCCAGGGAAGTCCTAAGAGATGAAATAAAACAGGCTACCAGTTTTGGTCTGCATCCTGAAAGGACCTACTTTATCTACATTGTAAAGTTCTTCCCCTCCTGCCCTTTGGCACCCCGCTATATTAAACCCATTGTAAAACCCAGCACAATAAAGCACTCTCAGGGCTGAGCTTCTGAGGACCAAATGTTAAAAATCCATTTTCTTGGGAGGGGGCTGTACCAATCATTTCTTTGAAAGGCCAGCAGAGTGAATACAGAATTGAGATTTCCTCTCTGATTTCAAGAGCTGGCATGGCATCTTTGCTGTTTAAAGCAAAGGTGCATTAATTAATGACAATAGCATGGCTTCCCTTCTTTGGAAGCTCTGTAGTTTAGCTCAACAGTAATTTTAGTACAATTAAATTTACATACTGACCACAGATGCTTCCCATAGTTTGATAAAAGTTCTAATCGGTTTCCAATGCTATTGAATAAGATACCTGCTGATTTGAGAAAAACCTCAGGTTGCTGGGCCCAATCTGGAAGTTTCTGTGGTTAAAATGACCTCCTCTTCCCCGATAATCCTACTTTTTCTTCCCCCAAAAAACATCCATTGGGGCTGAGCTAGCATACCTGACTTCCTGTTGCTTTCTGTGTTCCCTGACATGTGGAGGAGGAGCAGAGTGAAATGATACAGTGCAGGGAAGAACTCAGAATAAAGCAGAGTGAATGAAGCAACATCGCTCATCTTCAGGAATATTTTAGGAAACTTGCGACAGTCTGAAGATCATGATTAAAATCCTGCATTTTAAAAAAGGAAGCACCTTTTGTGATCTCTTTCCCTTGTGTGAAAGGCCAAGATTGTGATTGGCTGTTTTTCCTTCCTGGTTTTTTTTTTTTTTTTTTTTTAAGTCTGCCAGGCAATTAGCTGGGTGGGGCTCTGTAGAGCATACAAGTGCGGCTGAACAATATTAGCTTCTGGGCTTCTGGTACCTCCTTCCTCCTGTGTGAGGAGGCTGATAGAGCGGCTACAAATTTTATTTTTAAAAAATCATATAGCAGAGGTAGAGAAAGAAAATTCAAAAATAAGCTCTAGGTAAGATGCTTACCTCTTATAAAAATCAACACTGCTTTGGCATTTTAGGAGCCTAAAATTCAAATAAGTAGATTGCCTCTTTCGTAATGTAAATAGAAAGCACACCAAAAAATCCAGAGCAAATATATCCTCCACCTTTCCTCTCAATTTCTAAAGGCTGTTAACTGCCCCTGAACAAATCAGCTCGATTGCTAAAGTAGCCACAAATTATGCTTGCTTTTTTAGTTACAGTTCAATTTTCATGAACTCTGTGTACATATTAGTAAAGCATAATCTAATATAATGGGGTTTGAATTGTAATAGCATAGCAGAAAAAAAAAGAGATAGCTTTTATGATCCTAAATAAAAGGAAATAATGAAAAACTGATAGCTGTTTCCAGTGGGGAGATACAGGGGACTCCTCAGGAATTAGAGTAGGTACACAAATCCATGGTCTACACAGAAGAAAGGTAATAATGGAACATGAAGCCGAAAGTTAATTTTTGCAAGCAACAGCCGATATAATAAATGTTAAATCATTTATTTTATCCTGGCAAATTTCAATAAAAATAAAAGGACAAGAGTGCTTGAAAATTATTATGAAACAAATGTTCGTATTGCTTTGAGTGGTCCACAAATCATAAGCTCCTTTAATAAGTATAAAAATCCACCGAAATTAAAAAAAAATAGTCGTATGCAATGAATGTCATATATTTCTACTTTTTCTTAATTACTTATCATGTGTATTGGGGGAACTCTCTTTTAATACCCCATGCTGTCTTTCTTTATATCAATTGTTACTCAGCCGAGGAAAAGGAATGAGCACAACAAGCCCGTTTTCTATCTGAATAAGGATACTTCTGATGGCCTTTTCATTCCCATCAGTTAACAGAACTTCTTTGACATCTGCAGAAATAGCAACCTGAAAAAAAAAAAGGGGGAGCACAGCAAACAATGAGCAAATATGCTTGTCTGTGTGGAAGTGAAGACAGGAGTGACAAGCCTTCAGTATCATGCTTCCTCACCTATTTCTCTGTAACAATCTTCAATCTTTTTTCATTTTATGTCTGCATTATTTTAATCATTCAATCAAATCAGTCAATACTTTTATCATTCCATTTGCGGGAGCCTCTATCTTGCTATCATTCTGTTCGGTAATTGCATTGTGACAGCGGATGATGGTATTCTGAGAGGCTTTCATTTGTGGGCTTCTGTTTATCTAGTAGAGCCATCATACAAGGCTGTCACTCTGCCTTTCAGCTTGCTTCTGTCTGACTGCCTGATGCCCTTCATATAACTTTGCATTGCAGGCAGATGGCTTTGTGAGGGTAATTTTTTTGTGAGCTTTGACATGCTCGCACATTGGGCTGTAACCCTGACACATTGTGTAAGAGCGACAGGTTTGTCAAATGCCAATCAGTGTAACAATATGCTTTTATTTGTAGAGACATAAAAACTTGTCTAATGCACTGTGCTGCTACATAATATCTCCTGAATACATGACTCAGAACCCAGAGAATGGGGAACGACGTTCCTGAATGGCCAATCTAATTCAAAAGAATCTAATTACTGAGCGCTCTGGATCATGTTTGTTGGTGTAATAATGCAGGCAAAACATTAGCAGCTATATCATGGTGCTCCAACTGTGATTTGCCGGGCTATTCCTGTATCTTAGCAAATGGGACTATAATCTGAAAAAAAAAATGCTTTTGCTATGGCGAAGAAAGACTGCGCGAGGCCTGGAATGTCACAACAAGCGATATTGACTACACTGAGGGAAAATGTTTCTGCTCATCGAGGCAACCATAAAATCAATATGATCCGAAAGTAAGTCAATCTAGAAGGTCTCTCAAGACCCGGCAGCTTGACCGCAGCTGATGCTGTTGACGGTTCTCTGACCCAGCAGTTGGAGGCCCTGGAACATTTTTCCTTTTGTTCCTCTCTCTGAATGGGATTGGAATTGAGAAAAGACCTACCATGAGCCCAGCCAAGCATGTCATGCCACCCCCTAGCTCACACACAGCAAGGTCCCTGAAAGAGAGAAAAGAAATGGTAGAACCCATACAAATGAGATGAAAATGGGCAGAGAGATATATATGTTACAAGAACAAATTGCCATCTGCAGTAAGAACGGCGCTACCAGGAAGTTGTAGAGACATGACGAGGCTACCTCATGTCGTTTTGCGTTTTAAAAATAATTATGAAATAGAAAAGTCACAAAGCAGGCAAACCAGTGGGGGTTCCCTCATTAGTGTTCACTGCAACATTACCACCGCTGAGCTGAAAAATCTGAGAAGGTTCCCTTTTTTTCCCCTGTCAATGGCGCTGTCTTTTAGAACTAAACTAGCTAGAGTAGCGAAAGATAATTGTTAGGAAAGGATAACACTGTTAATCCACATTCATTCCTTCAAAAACAGTTAGACAAGTAAATGAAGAATATATGTGAGTGTGTATATACCTATATTATAGTGAAAGACACACACAACACACACACACAAATACATGCAATCTTGAATTAAAAAAAAACAACAACTAAAACAGCAGTATTTTGGAGAGCTGAACAGCCCCCATAAAGAACAATTACACAAGGAACATTTAGCAATTAACACTTAAATAACAATAGACCCCAACACAACACAGTGAATAAACAATGCGGGGACATAATATGGTTAAGCCAGCAAACCCAGGCTCAAGGAATGACTGGGCTCTGACTTGACCGCTCCTAAGCAAAGCGGCTCAGAGTTAAAGCTGACAGTCTGGGGTGGCACTCTGCACTTACCTTCCTCTTTGTGCCTAAATATCAGCCCTCAACGTGTGACATTCCTGCTCTGGCCCACTGCTTGCTGATTGGAGCTCCAGGCAAGCTTAAGCACAGTGAGATGAGCAAATGCCAGACTTCTAGGGCAGCTCTGAAGCTCAGTTCAACACTTCCCTGTTCTTACTTTATATGCTTATACTCTTAAGAGATTGTCTCTTCTTCCCAATTTGGGAAGTTTATTTCCTCAGCAAGAGGGGAAAAAAAAAGAGAGAGAATCAAGGGAGGGAGAGGTGAGAATAGAGGGAAAAGAAGCAGCAGCCAAGCCAGGACATTCGTATTCTGAAATACACATAATGAGTATTTAGTTATTCAAAGCAATTAGAAACTGTTTGGTAAATATGGACCCACAGAGCTTCAAAAACTACATATTATTGACCCAGTCTTGTAAATACATATTGTTACAACACATACCCGATCTTGTAAGGATATATTGTTAAAACGATCACTAATGGCTTGTCTGGAATCATAATGGACTATTAAGGAAGCATATATTGGATGACTTTTATAAAATGAGAATGGAAATGAAAAAACCCATGTTTTCTGAGTCTATCAAACATCTTCAGCATTTTTTTTTAAAAGGAGTTTTTTCTTTTTTTGTAATCCCATCCATGGTTTAATCTATAATGCACATTCACAGTTGAAAACATTCTTGTTCATAGCATGAATCTGTAATAGTAATTTATATTTTACAAGTACATATTGTTAGATATGTAAAATACCTTGAAAATAAGGGATGGGATGGCATTTTTAAATAATAGCTGTGGGGTATTTATTTATCAAATATTCCATAGTGACTTTCCTAGCAGAACTTTATAGAATGTCTTTTTTTTTTTGACCTTTACAATCAGTAAGGATTGATTGGAGCTTCACTTTCGTTTCCCCAAAATCAAAGCGAAATAAAATGCCTTGAGTGGAAATCAAAAGCCTTTGACACATAGCAAAAAGCTTGCTGTGCAATATTAGTACCCAAAGGCGATTCAGATTTCTTTTTCAGAAGCAACATGTTTTCACCATGACCTTCCCCCTCCTTTCCTTCCTTTCTTTCTTTCTTATATATACTTTTAACAGTTTAATTTGAAGAATGTAATCATGGTGATCGTTAACATGTAGATACAGTACTATAGTGGGCTAAACAAATTTTTAAGTGCAGCTTTGTACCTGAATATACCACTGTGCTTGAGGCAGTAGTAAGCCAAGACTTCTTCAGCCGGCCAGATGCCTAGAAAACACAAGAGGATATAGACTTTTTGATAACAGAAGTTTCTTCTGTAAAAACTCTCTGTAGTCATGCTCTTAAGAAATGCCTTTTAAAAAATAATGTTCAGTATAAGTGATTTCAACTTGAATCAAACTTACCGTAATTATTACTAGTAACGTCATATCACATGCATTTCTTTTCTTCTGGATTATAACTTTTCCCCCAGGAAAATATCCTAAATAATTTTTACTAGATTTCAATCACAACAAAACAGCAAAAACAATAACAGCCAAAATTATAAACATCCAAAGTTAAATTTTGAATGGTATTTCAGGTAGATCTTACTTTTATACACATGAATCTTCATTTTGGCCAATTCATTAGGATCACGAAGACCTACTGTATATGTAGCTCATACTCAGCAAAAATCACTTCCAGGAGCAAATAAAACCACTGAGGTTATTATACCTTTCTTGTCTGACTCCATACTTATGTTTTTCATATACATAATTATTTCCTTTCTTCAACTAAAATCCAACTGGAGTATAAAATTGAGAAACCTAAGTTTCACCAACTTTGTACATCTTTCAATTTAACAATAATCCTACTCATTAAATTCTGTGGAAGAGCATTTCCTAAAATCATCATCTGTAAATCATTTATTTAGAAGACAATAGTTTTTCATGGATGAACATGAATTGCTTAAAGAGAAGACAGATGTGCTCTTAATTTTTTTCTTTATACTTTTGGTATTTCAGAGAAGATGATGTCAAAGAAATGGTAAGTAAAATGCTAAGAGAATCAATGGATATACATATATTAATAAACAGCGAAGAAACAACTCTATAGAACATTTGTTGCAGAAAAGTCCAGTCACCTGTCCTTACTAGCTCAGTCTCCCTGGCGTTTCTGGTAGAAATGACAGTTTGGGGGAGAAACAAAATAAACCAGCATGAAGTGTCTGGAGTTATATTTGGTAGAAGTCAGAGAGGCAGTGGAGTGTAGCAGTTACAACTACAGGTACTTAGGAACCAAACTCAGGTGGGCTCCAGCCTCAGCATTGCCTTTCCTAGTTGAGTGACCTTAGATAGGTTACTTAACCTCTCTGTTCCTCAGTGTCCTTATCTGTAAAATAATATTATTGCAATATCAACCTCACAGGATTGCTGTGAGGATTAAACGAGTTAAGTATATGAAATGCATTTAAAACAATTCCTAACTCATAACAAGCTCAAAGAAAAAGAAAATTGTTAATGTTATTCTCCTGCAAAGAGGGATAAAAGAGTCAAAGAGAGTGTGAACCTCAAACAACTATCCTAATAATCAGAACACATGGAGAAATTTTTCGACCTGATCCTAATCATTAGCTTTGGCACTACCCCAAAGTCCTAATACCTGGCATACAGAAAGAACTCTATAAAGATTAAAACACATTATAAAATTCTCTGAAGGAAGAGCCCAAGACAGTTTTCTACATCAAGTGAATATAATCACCACAATGATGAATTTCTTTATGCCTTTGGTAGATGGTTTTGAGGATTTAAAAAATAATGATAGGGGAAGAATATTTAACTAAAGTTCAAGCCTTGATTAAGAACAAAAATGTGATTTCTAAAACGCATAGTCTTTTAAAACAGTTTTATAATTTTTTCTTAAAAATTATAGAGGTTGATTTTTAACTAAATTAGATATGAGAAGTTCAAAGAATAAAGTTTAAAAATCACCTAAAATTCCACCACTAGTATATAATCACTGTTAACATTTTGGACACTATTCCAAAAAAATCTCTCTAGGCATAAAGACATTTTATACAGGTGGGATCTTCTCAGGGAGGTATTCAGTAATCTCATTTTGCCCCACTCAGTATGTGATGGATGGATTGCCATGACAATAAAAATACACTATACCTGCATCATTTTTAATGACTGCCTAAATATTTTATGTTTGCATCATAGTTTATTTATCCAGTTTCCTTTTGATAGACATTTCAGTTAATTTCTAAGTTTTTGATATTATGATATTATAAACAGTGGTATAATAAAGACACATTTTTCCCCCAACATATAATTTTTTTCTTCTTAAGTCAAATACCCAGAAATGGAAAATCTGTTCAAAAGTCAAGTACATCTCACATTCTGATATATCAAACTGCCCCTCCAAAAACTGTACCAAGCTACAACTCTAATAAGAGTGTTTATTTCCTCAAAACCTTGACAGGACAGGGATTTTAATTGTTGCTTATTTGTTAAACTTTTAGGTTATCTCAGTACAGATCAAAACCACAATGAAATAGCACTTCACCCCCTTCTAGGATGGCTATATTGAAAAAGTCAGACAATAATAAGTGTTGGTGAGGTTGTGGGGAAATGATGTAAAATGGTTCAGCCATTTTGGAAAACAGTCTAGCAGTGTATCAAAAAGTTAAATGTAGAGTTACTAAATAACCCAGCAATTCTACTCCTAGGGATATATCCAAGGGAAAAGAAAAAAAATGTCCACACAAGAATTTGTACACAAAAGTTCACAGCAGCATTATTCATAACAGCTAAAAAGTGGAAACGACCCAAATGTCTATCAACTAATGAATGGCTACATAAAATGTGGTATATCCATGTAATAGACAATTATTTGGCAATATAAGGAAATAAAGTGCTGATTCATGTTACAACATGGATAGAACATGAACATTATCATGCTAAGAGAGAGAAGCCAAGACACAAAGGACTACACATTTTATTTTTCCATTTATGTTAAATGTCCAGAATAAATGAGGGGTGATTGCTAATGAGTACGAGATTTCTTCTAGATGCGATGAAGGGGAAAGTTGGTGATGCGATCCATTTGATGTATGTAACCAGCTTTTCGTCATCTGTGAAGTAGCTAGTTTAGACTTATTTTATTAATTTTTAAAGATTTATTTATTTATTTTATTTTTGGGATAGAGTGGGTCTTTGGTGCTGCACCTGGGTTTTCTCTAGTTGCAGTGAGCAGGGGCCACTCTTCTTGCAGTGTGTGGGCTTCTCACTGTGGTGACTTCTCTTGTTACGGAGCCCAGGCTCCAGGCAAGAGAGGGCTTCGGTAGTTGCAGTGCTTGGGCTCCGCAGTTGCGGCTGGTAGGCTCTAGATCGCGGGCTCAGTAGTTGTGGGGCAAGGGCTTAGTTGCTCTGTGGCATGTGGGGTCTTCCCAGAGCAGGGATCGCAACTATGTCCCCTGCAGATTCTTAACCACTGGACCACCAGGGAAGCCCTAGAATTACTTTAAATGTCAAGGTTTGTGGTTAATTTAGAAAGAAACACAATCGTTATTAACCTAAAGCCTAAACAAATTCTAAAATTAACTGTCTAGATATTAAGAGACATGAGCCTTTAGCCAAACATGGGTCTTTCTAGATCACTTCCATTCTAGAGCTTTTTGCTTTCCCACGGTTTGTGTTAGAAACAAGTCCTGGGACTCTGACACACAGTGGCCAAGGGGCAACACTGCTGACTCCTCTTCTGACTCTAACAGCTTGTACTTGCCCCATGATGACAACACACCTAGCTCTTGGAGCAGAGACATGGCTCTTCTGTGATCTACTGACGTCTGGAAAGTAAGCAGCAGCTCTCTTTACCTTCCCCTAAGTAAGTGATCGTGTCTGTCATGCAGGAGTCACAAGCAAGGCCTCTCTCAAACCTGAGACTCAAATGGAGAGGCCAGCACATCCTTAGCTAGACCACTGACTCTTCTGGAAGAAGAAACCCACCAGTGGATGTTACTAAAATGAAAAGCTGCTCATGCTGGAATGGGTAGGTAAACCTCTTGGACTGTTTTCAGTGTTTATGCTCTGTCTCCTTTTACTTAAGCATTTCTGCTTTGTCTTGAACTCAGAGTGGAAATCCGTAAGAAGATAAGAATGCTCTATAAATATTTATTGGGCATCTACTATATTTCAGGCCCTGTGGATCAGCAGGGAGTGATACAGCATGGTCACTGGAGATTCGGTCTCATTAGGGAAGAAAACTATTAGACAAACAATAACACAAATAATGTGCCTAATTATAAATACTGTGTAGAAAAAATAGAGAGTGTTTCTGAGAACCAATCACAGGGGACTTAAGCTGGTTGGAGGGGAGGCTGGGAGGAGTCCATCAGGGGACACTTCTTTGTAGAAACAGTAAGCAGGCTGAGACCCAGAGGATGAACAGACAAGAAAAGGAGGAAGAGGGGCCAGAGCTGGAGGGGATGGTCCACAGAAAGGGAGCACCATGAAATAAAGCTTTGAAGAGAAGAGTTTGATGTTCCAGGAATGGAAACGGTCCAGGAAGCTGGAGAATAAGTGAGAAAGGAAGAGGCAGGACAAGACGAGCCTGAAGGGGGTGCTCAGGGGCCAGATTTCATAGGCTCAAAGGCCATGTTAAAAATTTTAATCGTAGGCTTCCCTGGTGGCTGGCTCAGTGGTGGGGAATCTGCCTGCCAGTGCAGGAGACATGGGTTCAATCCCTGGTCCAGGAAGATGCCACATGTCATGAAGCAGCTGAGCCTGTGTGCCACAACTACGGAGCCTGTGCTCTAGAGTCCGGGAGTTGCAACTACGGAAGCCTACGAGCCCTAGAGCCCACAATAAGAGAAGCCACTGCAACGAGAAACCTGTGTATCGCAACTAGAGAGTAGCCCCCGCTTGCCGCAACTAGAGAAAAGTCTTGTGTAGCAACAAAGATCCAGCACAGTCAAGAGAGTGAATAAATGAATAAATTTGTTTAAAAACTCCTCTAAAAAAGAATTTTAAATTGCACCTTAAAGTAAATGACACATTTTAAGTGGCAAAGTAGTATATAGTCAGATTCACATTTTAGATCATTCTGACTGCTCTGAAGAAAACAGACTGAAAAGGGGCAAGAGGAGGTGAGGGTAACTGGGTAGGAGGCTACTGCAATCACCTAGGTCAGTGCTGATGGTGGCTTGGGTGATGGTTAGTGGAGATGAAGAAAAGTGGAAAGATTTGAGCTATATTTAGAAGGTATACTGACAAACTATTAGTTAATTAGATGAAGGGGGTGGTAAGAGAGAGGGAAGTTTCAAATGTGACTTAAGTTTATGGCTTGAAGAAGTGGGCTGATGATGTATACCAGATACGTATAGGATTTTCCTTCAGTTTATATGAGCTCCTCCTCAGGCTGCATTCATGGTACAAAAACACAGCTGGGGGTCTGGGGTCTGATTCTGGGTCTACCACTAACAATCTATATGGTACTGGGAAGTTATGTAGCATTTCTGAGCATTAGTATGCTCATTCATAAAATACTAGGCTTGGGTAAGATTATGCGAGGGAGGGGGATTCAAGCTATAAAAAGCTACAATAAAGAATCTTATTTCATGTTCTGGTGTTAGACAGAGTTCAGCTTGAATACTGGCTCTTACTGGCTGTGTGACCTTGGGCAAGTACCTAAACTTTTTAACTCTCATTCATTCAACAATTCTTAGCAGTCAGGCTTCCCGGATGTCTCTGCAGGTAAAGAATCCACCTGCAATACAGGAGATACAGGAGACATGGGTTCGATTCCCGGGTCAGGAAGATCTGCTGGAGGAGGAAATGGCAACCCACTCCAGTATTCTTGCCTGAAAAATCCCATGGACAGAGGAGCCTGGAGGGTCACAGTCTAAAGGGTTGCAAAGAGTCAGACACGACTGAGTGACTAAGCAAGGCCAATTCTAGGAGGTGGAGAGATAGCAGTGATTAAAATAAAGTCCTTGACCAAATAGCTTTAATAGAGGCAATAAACAAAGTAGTTCTAGATAGTAATAAATGTTGTGAAAAAAATTAAACATTAATGAAATAGAAAATAACTATAGGGGTCGGGGCGTTGCCACTTTAGACAACATTGTTGGGTAATTTCTCATTTGTGAAGTACAAGCAAAAACAGTACCTCTTCATACCATTGTTGTGAGGAATAAGTGAGATAATGCCTGTAAGGCACTTAGAACAATGCCTGGGAGATAATAATTTTAAAAATAATGTTAGCTATTGTTTTTGCTGCTCTTGCCTTTGTTATTATTTTGACATTTGTCTATCCAGGCAATTTTATCAATCTTGATTATATGTTTATGATACTTTCAGGGAGATTATTATTCCTAATGGACAACCCACAAAAACAAACCAAAACTGAACTCTGGAAATATTTGTCCCAGCTAAGGGAACTTTGAAAATCAATCATAAGTAAGAATACCATATATATATATATAGAGAGAATATTATATATATATATATATATACACACACACACACACACCATATATATATATATATAGAGAGAGAGACAATACTTGTTCTATACTTGTCCTTCTGCTCTGGCCCATTAACAAACTTGCTCTGAACAGTAATTATGAAGCACAAGCCTGCCTGTGTGTGTGGAGTCAGATCATGGAGAATTCGAGTACATCTGGGTGAAATGGAATGTCCGGTGTAGCCCTGTACAGTGAGTGGGTGGAAGCTTGCTCTGTGATGTTCTAATGTTTGTTGAATGCTGACTGCTGGCCAGGCACAAGGTAGATGAGAAAACAGAGATACTGAGAGGTTAAGAAATCTTCCCCCAAATTAGGCAGATATTTTGTCATTGAGTTGGAATTTGAATCCGGTAATCTGATTCTAAAGCCGTTATTCTTAACCTCTGTGCTATGCTGCCTTTCACTAGATTGCAAAATCAAGGGCCAAATGAATTGTTTTGCAGTTTTCTTCTGTTCCAGGGAAGCCAACTGATATAGATAATGAGCATGTGGAAGTGAAAGGACACAAAAAATTGCCCAGGTATTTCAACAATATATTCTTCTAGGACTACAAACTGGGTTGGTTTATGGGTGTGATTTTATGAGCAATGCATTAAATTTTAAAACTTAAATTTTAATTCAGATACCTATTAATTTGATGATTATGAAATAAGGGAAAGCTGAAAGGAGCCCCAGCTCCAGCATGAATCTGAAGCAGGGAGAGGAAAAGAGTCTTTGGCGCTCATTCCCCAGACCTCAGCCTTCAGTCTGATGGTCAGTTTTAGAGCAGATGCTGTGAAATCAACTAAGTGACAGACGAGAAATGGAGACAGGACCAGGACGACGCTGAAGCACCTCTGAGAAAAAGGAATACGCTGCAGCTGCAGCCACAGCCACAGTTCCAGTGGTTCAGACAGTAAAGAACTTGGAAGACAGCTCTGAGGCTTATTAGCTTGGCGACCTTAGCAAGTCACTTAAGCTCTTCTTGCATCACCTCCTTATCTGGTAGTAATAATACTGTCTACACTGTAAGTAGAGATGAAAGTGTAATAGGGAAGAACAAATCTGACTCCAAATTGGATCTGTTTCTTTTACTTTAATCTTTGTATTTTATTGCTTTTGCTACAAGTTAAAAATGTTGCCTATAGCCTGAAATAAACAGTATAACCTATCTTCAAGGCTCTGATTTTTAAAAATATAACTCTTCCCATTCATATAGAAATAAAAAATTGCAGAGAAAAACATTTGTCCTGTTGGAGGTTTACAGGAACATGATGACCTCACCTACCTGGACAGCTGCAAGAACAAAGGATTTAGACACCAAGAAGCTTGCAACAACCAACCGCACCTCCTCCCCTTTTAGTATAAAGGAAGACTGAATTCTAACTCAAGATGGTTCTTTGGGATACTAGTTCACCATCTTCTCTGGCTGCTTGTTAGCTTTCTAAATAAAGTTGCAATTCCTTGCCCCAACAACTTGTCTCTCAAATTATTGGCCTATTGTGCGACCAGCAGTAGGAGCTTGGATTTTGGTAACATGAAGATTGAATGAACTATAAGAGTACCAAGTAAGTGCAATTAGTATTTGTTGCTGCTGTTGTTAGTATCACTTTTTTTTTTTTTTTTTTTTTTTTTAGTATCACTTTTTGAACACTTACTACCAGGCAAACACTGAGCTGTGTACTTTATATGTATTATCTCATTTAATACTTAAATCAACCTTATAAGATATGTACCGTCATTATGACCAGCTAAGGGGCACATTAAGGTACACCAAAGCACAGAAAGTTTAAATGGCATAGTAAGGATTTGAGCCCACCTACTCAGTTTCTAAAGTCCACTCTTTTAATCACTACACTAATTGCCTCAACCCTGGTGACTGGCTCAGCAATCAAAAGAACTAGTTTCTAGTTCTCATGGCTCAGTTAACAACTAATTTTGGGACCCTGGACAAATCACATTTGGGCTCTGTTGTTCAGACGCTTAGTCGTGTCTGGCTCTTTGAGACCCCATAGACTGTAGCGTGCCAGGCCTTCCTGTCCTTCACCATCTCCTGGAGCCTGCTCAAACTCATGTCCATTTAGTCAGCGATGCCATCCAACCATCTCATCCTCTGTCATCTCCTTCTCCTCCTGCCTTCAGTCTTTCCCAGCATCAGGGTCTTTTCTAATGAGTCAGCTCTTCACATCAGGTGGCCAAAGTATTGGCGCTTCAGCATCAGTCCTTTCAATGAATATTCAGGGCTGTAGTTTCAAGAATGAATTGGAAGGGTCTGGGACTTTCTTAGTGGTCCAGTTAAGAGTCCACCTTCCAATGCAAGGGACACAGGTTAGATCCCTGGTCAGGGAACTAAGATCTCACATGCTGTGGTGCAACAAGCCCACACACCGTAACTAGAGAGCCCATGTGCTGCAACTCAAGAAGCCTGTGCACTGCAATGACGACCCAGTGCAGCCAAAAAATAAAATAACTTTTTTAAAAAAAGGAATAAATTGGAAGAGTCAAATTGATTTTGAGGACTCTTCCATCTTTAAACCCAATAGCTATAGATCATGGCATTTGTGCATTTCCAAACGAAAGCTCTAAAATTGTCAGTGAGCTTTAGTTTACAACATTTTAGGTTGAAGTTGGGCTGGTTAAAATGTTTTATTTGTACTATACTCCAAGAAAGGATTCAAAGGATTTTAGAAAGCATTCAAAATCATCTTAGAGATCAAGTCTTCACCACACGTCCACTTTTACTGAATTAGAACTGCCTTTGTTAATTAAAGAAAAGAACTACTCTACATCTATATATTATAGTTGTGATAGCTTTTTATTTACTTAATCCAGCATATAAATAACAGGCAACTTTCTCAAGTCCAACTTTTCCTTTTCCAGTACAGAGCATTGTTCTCAGATATATGCTGTGTTTTTCCCTCAAACATATTTCCTTTTCCTCAGAATAACTATCTTTTGGGCAGAAAAACTTCTCCTGAGGTCTCAAAGCACAGGTAGAAGAACATCTCCCAGTAGGAGCTCTCTAGGTGAGTAAATGCTACATCTCCATTGGTCAGAGAGGATGTCAGAAAGTGAGAACAGTCATTTCTGGAAAGGTAGACCCAGAAAATCAGACCAGAGAGCTCCTACCAGCAGGGAAACACCCCCTGGGCTCTCCTTGAAAGAGCACATCCTTCTCACAGACCAAAAAAGAAAAGAGAGAAAACTTTCATCGCCAGTTTTACTCCAAGTAACATCCTTCCCCAAGAAGCTCAGGGTCCTCAGGGTGGAATCACCCTTTTAAAAATAGGAATGTGTTGTGTCTCAGACCATCATGTAAGAGCCGTAATGTGTCAAATAGAGTGGCGCGAAGAGGAAAGTATTAGAAATAATTTTTAGTGCTCCTTATCTTAGGTATCTAACCACTTCACCCACACAGACACAGCCGTGTTACGTGGCACACTAAAGGCGAGTAAGGAGGGTGTGGTCCTTCCTGAGTTACCTATGATCTGTGACTCTGATTTCTATAGTAGCTTCCTGCTTTCTTGGGTCCAGCTTTATCTCACTTCTCAGTAAACACTGTGACTGAATTCCAAACAAATTGAAAGCCTTGTGTTCCAAGTGGAGTGCATGTTCTGTGCATTTATGAAAGTGCCCCCTGGAGAGAAAATGGTATTTAGGAGATGTGTGCCACAGATGCCAAAGCCACAACGTACATTTATTAAAATGGCCCTGGCATTAGGCTGGTTAGGCAACATAACTTGTTTATTTCGCAGTGTTGTGTGGAAGACACCCATCCCAGCATTTCAAAACAGCCTTCGTTCCAAATTCCCCCTCTTAGGAAGGACAATGAAGAGGACTATGTCCCCTTCTTATAGCAGGAATTGCCTTTAGCAAGTTCCAAAAGGTTAACACACCATTCAGCAAATTGACTTGATAAATAAGGCAACGTGTTGTCGAGGTACAGCCTAAATCCACTTTAAATAAACCCCTCTCTGCTATTCTATCTGCAGGTAAATGTATAATGTTCAGGTAACTGAAAAAAACAACACCAAATGAAATAGTATGAGAATTGGCTGGGGATCTCAGCTGTGTAAAATGGCCAAGGCTCTGTGCTTCCTGTCTCCCTGCTCATCATCATTCATTGATATGAAGGAAACATGATGGTCTGCTCTCCAGAAATTTCTGCCGGTGCATGAGCTCGGGCGGCTCCCTGCAACTAATGTGGAAATGGAGTGCGAGGCACGTCCTGGCTGCAAACACTGGGGTCTTGCTCCGTTGGGGCCATCTACAAATGGCTTCAACCAACTTGTATGATTGTCTTTAACATCTTTTTGTATTTTTTTTTAAGAAATGAATATGATTTCATTTTCCTTCCCCAGTTTTCAAATAGTCATTAAAAATTAAACAACACCAGGAAAAGCCTTTTGTGATTATAGCCTTCATTCTCCTGCAACAAACTGGATCTATAAATTTACGTACCATTGTAGATGTAAATTACAAAATTTATATTCAACTATATTAAAACATCTATTCCAAAAATGATTACCAGTTGTGAAAAGCAGACAGGCTTATCACTTGCTGTCAGTTGTTCATGTCTAGTTAAGCAATAATGTGCTAAAACTGCTCTTTTGTTTTGTGTAAGAATTTTGGCAATAGAAGAAATGAACACTCGGTTAATAAAAACTCAGGCTGCTTTTTGCTTTGATGGAGGAAGCAGCTGCCTGTTTTCATTTGCTGCAGAGCAGCAAAACCCATCAATATAATAAGCAGCTTAGATGCTTCCATCCACAGCATCTGTAAGGATATAGGGCTATTCGCTCAAAACCAATCCCTGGTTTAATTTTAACAAAGATGTGTCTGACATATTTGAAAATGCATTCTAATAGGTCTTGAAACGTGAACAGTTTCTCTTTTTTAAAAACACTTTTTATGGATTTGAAATGGTAGTATATATAGCTGAATGATAGCAGTGATAAAAACCAGTCTAAACTGTGAGGCCATCCTAAAACAAGGGCTATGACAAGAGTAAGCCAAGAGGCAGTTATTTGGTTCCCTTCAAGGTGGAAGTAATTCATTTAAATGTGATTTCATTCAATTATTCATTCAAACAAATATTTACTGAACCTTACTATTAGAAATTGAGACCACATTTCCTACTCTCAACAAGGTCACTCTTCAGGGGAAAAGATGGAACACAAAAATATAAGTCAAACAATGCAGTTAGCACAGGGATTCACATAAGCATTTTTTCTATTACCTTGTTATTTTTCAAACATTCAAATGGACCTAGAACATGGCAGAAACTAAACATACAAATTAAAAATCAAATACTGTCTCCTCTGTTATATAGTCACACATTTTGTTAGACACACCTTTAAAAAAAGACAACCTGATGTAAAAAAAATTGAATTATGTTTCCACACATGTCAAACGGTTTACTAGCATAGTTAAGAATTATCACACTTTGGAGTGAAAGTTTTAGGATTTTAAATTTTGTTTGGACAGCCTCTAATTTCACAGTACCCATTAGACACTTTCACATGATACACCACATGGAAAGCCTAATAGAAAACAAAGCTTGGAAGCAACTTACAGTGTGGTACAGTACTCTTTGGCCTGGAAACAACGCAAAGAGATGATTCTATTTTATTTTACTGCTCAGTGGCATTTCCCCAAAGTCAGATAATCCTAAATCCTCCTCTTTATCTGATTCAGTATCAGGCAGGAGAGCATCTCAGCATGGTCAACCAGGGACCTGTCTAAATGGTCAACATGAATGCAGGGTGAGCCATCAGCTTCTCAGGATATCAAATTTAAATGAGCACTCATCTGGAGAAACACTGAGAAAATGCTCCCATAAAAGTAGAGCTAAGGGCTTTCTTATTCAGACATGCTCCCTGTAAAACACACATACCTGGGTTTTAAAAATAAACTTTTTATTTTGGAATAATTGTAGATTTACAGAAAAGACCGGTACAGGGAGTTGCTGGATACCCTTCACCTAGTTCTTCTCATTGTCAACGTCTTACATTGGTCAAAGCCAAGAAACTGACACTGGCACATTAATATTAACTAAATTTACTGGTTTGTTTTTAATGGAATGGTTACTATTCAAGATGAGCACTGATGAAGGTATATGTCAGAAGGTCACAAACAAAACCAAAAGAACAATACTTGCAACTTACTGATTTTTCCTTCCTTAATTCTCTTCCTTCCTCTTAAGTGACTCTAAACAAATTCACATCAGCTTTAAGAGCTAAAACAGGACATAAAATGTATATACCTCAGAGTTTAAAATAAAATCTGACCCCATCAAGAGAACTGTGTTGCCAAGTGAAGCCTTGGCTCCCCATTCTGTTGTTAAATGGGCAGAGTATTATTTTCTAGGTCATTATTCACATGGAAATTCTGATTGCCCCTATTCAATTAATACTTCCATATCACAGTGTGATATGGACCTTATAACCAATCTGTGGCAGCATGAGTTAAGAACCATAAAGAAGTCAGAGGTCATTATTTTTTCAGCCATTCAGAGTGTTTATAAAGCGTTCACTGTGCACCCTTTCTGCTCTGTGCCTCCTTTCTCCTTCCCTTGGCTCTGCTGCTTAATGGCTGGGCACAATGCTTCCAGAAAACCATGGGTTATGTACTAGTTAATGGACTTTCCAGGGGGTGCAGTGGTAAAGAATCAGTGCAGGTGATGCAAGAGACATGAGTTCAATCCCTGGGTCAGGAAGATCCCCTGGAGGAGGAAATGCCAACCCGTTCAGTATTCTTGCCTGTGAAATCCCATGGACACAGGAGCATGGTGGTCTACATACAATCCATGGGATTGCAAAGAGTCAGACATGACGGAGCATGCGTGTGCACACACACACACGTACTGGTTAGTAGCAGTCTCTTTAGCAGTATGTTGGCAAGATACCTTGGAGAGATTCTTTCTGTTACAATTGGTGGTTCCCATGGACTGAACTGTATTCACCCCAAATTCGTATGTTGAAACCCTAACCTCCAAGGTGATTATATTTGGAGGTAGAGCCCACAAGGAGGTAATTACAAGGTCGTAATGGTGGGTGTCCTGATATGATAAGATTAACACCCTTATGAGGACAGACTCCAAAGGATGCTCTCCCAACCCTGCCCCGTGCTCACACAATGATGAGGTCTTGTGAGGATATGGCAAAACGGTGACCCCACCCCAAGAGAAGCCTCAATGGAAACTACGTTGGCATTCTGATCTCAGACTTCCAGCCTATAGAACTGTGAGAAGCCACCCAGTCTTTGGCATTTTGTTAGGGCAGTACAAGTTGACCAAGACAGTGGTCAACCCTTGGTGCCTGATGTTGGGGTGAATACTTCCTCTCAAGGCCCCAAACATTCTGAGCTGAAGGAACGCCCTCCCTGCATTGTAGATAGGGCCCACAGGGTAGAAAGAGCAGTCACAGCCCTGGTGCAGATGCTCACGTTGTCCATGACTTTTTCCCCTCCCTTCCCTTCAGGTTCCCCTTTGCTGTTCAGTCGCTCTGCCGTGTCCATCTCTTTGTGACTGTTTAGCCAGCTCATCTTACCTCCTCCTCTTTGATTCCTCATCTCATCTTACTTTGATCTCCTCATCTCATCGTATTTCCTCCTCTTCTGCAGTTTTAGCTCCGCTTTTCCATTTAAAAGAATTCAAGGGACTTCCCTGGTGGTCCAGTGGCTAAGATTACATGCTCCTAATGCAGGGGGCCTGGGTTCAATCCCCAGTCAGGGAACTAGATCCCACATGCCTCACCTAAGAGATTGCCTGCCACAGCTAAAGAGCCTGCATGTCACAATTAAAGAACTCGCATGCCTCAACAAAGATTGACGATCCAGCAAGCCAAAACTAAGATTTGGTACAGCCATATAAATAGATACATAAATATTTAAAAAAAAAATAAAGTATACTTCTGTCTACTATACATTTATTTAAAAATTTGTAATTCTTTTAATTTTTGAAAGCAAACATTAATCCTTCTCTGATGAAGAAATTTTGCTGATACTACCTTCAAGCTTTCATGAAAATACTTTGATCTGTTTCTTTATGTTGTCTTTGAACATGAACTCCTTGAGGACAGGTTGCTCACTGTTTCTCTACTTCTCTGTGGCATGGTTACATGATTTATGTGAAGGCATGCTGGATTCACGCAGAACAGTAGCAAAATATTCTAAACCTGGAACTCACAGCAGTGAAAAATAAACCCCTCTTCTTTTACAAGATCTGTGTGCCGAGCTTTATATGATGTATATACTCAGGACCAGATTCTACCTGGTAATGCAGTCACAGGTCACTTCCAGTGTGGATAAGTTTCTAATTGTGCTCAATCCACTCTCACTGGCTTTCTTATCTATATCCACAATCTGCAGAGCTGGCAGGACAATTATCACCAGAAGACAGAATAGATGCCCTGGGGAGTAAGAGTGTCCAGGGTCTGAAAGGTGCATGCTTACACATTTCCAGGCCAGTAACAAAGAATCCACATTCAATAGGCCATCTTTCTCTAAATCAATCCTTTCGTTCAGCAGAGCACGTGTCATGGGTGCTCATATCTGGGGCTTATCTTGGCTATCTACAAAGATGCAGGTCTCTAATCACAGCAGCCTGGAATGAGTCCCAGAAAGGGTCCTTTAAGTGACTTTAGATACAGAAAATGATTCTCTGTGTCGCCTTTTTTTTTGGTGGGGGGGTGGGGCCCTTCCCTTTGCTATGATAAAATTTATAACCTTAACCCATATAGTACAGTGTTTTCTCTGAGAATCACAACTCCTTGAGCAGGGCCTTCAAAATACACTATTCAAACCAAACTGTTGCTCTGAACTTGACACCACGGTTATCTTTCTGTTGAGAAAAATACAGAAATTCTAGAGCTGTTATTTTGTTACAGGCCTTTTCACACCAGGACACAGGAGTGTTCTTAAGTTGAGATCAAAGTGCACGGGCTAAGTTGTTGAGAGCGGAGAAGTCATCATGGTCTCTCTATGGACTCATGCTGGACTTCTTAGGACGGAAAAGAGATTTCCTTCTCTCTCCAGCAGCAAAGAGTTCATGTTATCGTGAACCCCATCATGCTTCTGTTGGTCCTACCCTCAACAAATGATTGAAAAAATTGGCTTCAAACCCAGAGAGCTGTATTTAGGCTGGACTATCTTTTTCATCGGTTTATGCTGCCCAGTAGCACTAAAAAGATTTTGGCTAAGTAAATACTATAGTAAAAGTCAAAATTCATACCACAATTGACACGAAAAACAACATTTTGGAAGAAGATGAAATAGTGTTTAAATATGATGAGAATAATTGCTTCCTACTTTTCATGGATGCTTCAGTGAAATCTCAATATATGAAGTAAGGCCTACAGAATTACGGGGCTTGCTTAGCTAGTTACTGACTGAGCCTCAGTTAGAACTATAATTCCTAATACCTCACCGTGCCTCTCTTTTCAGAGTAAGAGACTTGAACAACAGTGTAGGAAAGACATGATTTGAATCTGCATTTTGTGAAAAGATTTTTATCTTCCAGGTGGAAATCAATGCTTGAAGAAATGAATCCCACTCATTTCAATTTCCACATATTCAGAGACACTTCACATTCAGTAAAAGTCCTTTCGGTTTCTCTTTCTCAATCAGCAGTTTTATGGAAACACTCACTGTCTTCAAACCACAACTGGTGGAAGAGGCTATAGACACATTCAGTCGCAGCTCATCTCATATCAGAACCTCTGAACCGAGACCAGGAAGCAACGTACAGTCTTTGGAAACCCGTAACCCCTTTCCCTGGAATTACAACAATTATGCGCCTTGCTTTATAAACTTGAGCTTCTATTTGTTTTCAGGAAATTCATCAACTAATTGGTCACTATTCTTACTTATTCAAATGTCTACATGTAATTCGTCTTGCAATTAATCTGTTTATAGCAGATTCCAACCATTCTTTTGATTACCGGCATTCTAATCATAATAAAAGAGTCTTTTATTTTGTTGTGTCCAGGGAAGGGAAATCATGTAATGTATACAATTTCTACACACAACGCAGCAATGAGAAATGTAATTTTCTTGTGTATTCTCTTCTAAGAATATTTTCAGCGTTTCTGGATTGTCTCCGCACTCAGGGACAGGATTGAAATCTCCACTTTGGTATTTATCTGAGGCTGTGATAGCTCAGTCGTCGGCCGCCAAATGCCAAGATAGGAGGAATCTCATCATCCAGAGCCCAGCTGCATGATGGGCGGTTAATAGATATATCAAACCTTAGGATATATGCTAAGCTGAAGAGATGATTGGTTGGTTGATACACTGATTGATTAGCATAGGGAGAATGGGTTTCTTCTTGACAACCTAAGATTATGCTTCAGCTAAGCTCAAATTGCTTACACCTCTTCTATTGGGTTTAAAATTACAGTCCTGTCATCTAAAATCTCTCTTCAATGAAATTTTTACCATATATAAAAATTAAAGGGAAAAAGAAAGTAGGAGCACTGGGTAAGAGTAAATGGAGTAGATACATTTCATTCCACTGTTGTTGATTCCACTAGGAAAAGTTGATATGTAAATCCTCTTGAAAAATGTTACACACATTTCATAAATGATTACTGAATATTATACAATAACTCAGGAGAAAAAGTTCAGTATCTTAAAAGTCAGTGAATACTCTATTTTCAAATATACAAAAGTCAGATTTCCTCTATAGAAATATGAGAATTCAAGTAAAACACTCTATTCATCAGGTTTACTTTCTGGGGCACATAGATGCCACCCTTAAGACTTTTCATATTTTAACTGCTGGCATGCCTTTCAGGAGGAAGGGCGCGAAAGGGCAGATTTAATGGAGACTGTGGATTAGCTTTGTTTTTGAAGCAGCTTAACACAAGTAGCAACTTCTTTAATTAGCACTAATGGTCCTAAAGATAGTCACATGGACATCTTAAAATATTTGAATATTGTGGCTGTTTCCCATGCATGTGGAATCAGGTATGCTTAAAATGAAACAGAATTAGATGAATGAAGGGTACAGAGCTCAGTTCCATCAAACTCTAAATTGACATTTAAGTGGTATTGAAAAAGCATCAAGACTTTGAACAAAAGGCCCACGTTTAGATCTTTGATATTCTTAGCTAACAATAAATTCATGAAGCATAATCTTGGTTTATGATGTCCTGTTTAAAGATTCACTTTCATTGTACTTCGAATTAGAGGAGACTGGCTAAAGAAAGGGCCTTGCTTTCTCTCCCTCCTCCCCATCCCCTCTGCCTCCAAAAAAAAAAAACTAGTAAGCTTTAATTCAGCACTTTGAAGAACACCCCCTCCCCTCCCTGAGCAAATAAGGATTTGGTTGCCGAATCACAGTGGATAAGTGGTTCATTGAGAATGTTAAAATCTGCATTAATAAATAGGACTGGGCTTCTCGGATTTTCCCCTTCCTATCAGCTATGAGCGGTAGGGGATCAGCTGCGACTAAAATCCCCAGCTGAACAACCCACATACAACTGAGTGAGCAGACTTAAAACAAGGCCATTTATTGGTGACTGTTATGCAAACAAAGCGTCCAAGTCTTAGAAACAGATGTCAACTGAAGCATATGCTTACTGTAAACTGGAATTTGATTCTCTTTATAAAAATAGACATAAATGGGCCTTCAGAAAGTAGACTGCCTCTTGTTGTCTACCACTGCCTAACTTGATTCAGCCTCAAGCTTTTAAAGAGATGAATAGACTGATATGTGAGGGCAAAAGAATAAAACTTAAAAAAAAAATTAAATTGGAAATAAATGATAACATGTTGGAGCAGTTCCCAGAAGCAATTTTACAGATTTTTCTCTAAAAACACAAGACAGGAAGTTAAAAGCTTGGTGCAGGTCACCCATGGCATGTCGAGTTATCATTTCCTACCACTTAGGGTGGAAGAGAAACTGCACATTCGGGTGGCAAGTTTAGAAGCACATACTTTTTATCCTACTCTCTCTTTCTTTTTCTCTCCCTTACCTCTTCTCACATCTTGATGTCTTTTAAATGTCACTTATTTTACATGAGGCAGTTGGTGGAGACATGAGTCAACAGCAATCAGGACCATTATCCCCTGCAGCGAGTCCTGGTCTTAATGCATTGTGACACCTTTGCTGGCCAGCCACCGATTTACCTTTCTGCTTCTTAGGGAATTAAGTGGCATCATGTGAAAATGGTTGTGATATGAACAGCATGGGCATAACTGGTATTAAATTTACCTCTCAGCCTAAGTGAATTTTCCTCACATGTGACTAATCAAAATGAAAGCTTATGGACCCAGGCTGAGCTGGCCAGCACTTCCCCACCCCTGGGACCGGGGCTATTTTGTTTTATCTCTTTGTACAAGCTGGCAGAAGTTTAAAGTGAAGGGGATAATCCAGTGCTGGTGTCTTTATGAAATAACATCCTTACGTGAAGAGGCTTTTAACTGTCTGTCGCTGTCCTCTCAAAAAAAGAGTGTGACAATCTCATTTTGCTGAGCACCCTCCCATGAAAAGAGAAAATAATAGCCGTGGCCGCCATGGCTAGTACTGACCTTACATGATCCATTATCCACTAAACACTTTAAAAGTCAGTTTTACATACACTGCAGGGGGAAATGAGGGAACTATCACAATCATTTTCACTTTAGTGAATTTGCCATCCATTTGAAGTCAGTCACTTGATATCCCAACACATCCAGCCCATCTCACAGTATAAGGCAAAAGAAAACACAATTGATTAAAAGATGCCAAGCACAGACACCCTGGCACCCTACTATTTAAGACACTTCCTAGGAGCAATGGCAGTGGCGGAATGGCTTTGCATGAACTTTCCTCAAACTTACACATAAGAAAAAGAACAATCAAAAATGAAATCCTTCAAATTTTTCAAAGTGCTTGACATTCCCACAAAAATGTTTTACTAACCACTTAGCAGAGATCAGTAGGTGCCAAAGGAAGTGAAGGCAGAGCAATTATCATCCTGCACTGTCAGCCTGATGCTTATTCGCAGACAAGAGTGGCTTGCCTTCCGCCATGAGCCAACTGTGTGTGTTGCTGATAATAGCCGAGGTATTGCTAAACTGGTACTGAAATAGCACACCTCGTTTACTTCCAGCAACGTATTTGTGGAAGGCAATGAAGGCCGGAATATTTTCTCATCACTACAAGAATACTCAACTCATTGTTAACAATAAAATTAGTTTTCTGACAGGGGCCTGCTATGCATTTACTTTTCCTTAAATAGGAGCTTCCGTGCCTAGAGTAAAACACTAATGGCATTGCTTTCCCCTTGTGGATAATGCATTGCTTCATTAATAAACCATCTAGAAGCCTGACTGGTAATCAGACTGTTGGCCACTTTACAGTCCTTTACTATGAAGTTCAAAGTCTTGTTTTCTTCATTTTGGTAATACATTTATTCTTGAACCCTCTGCTCTGAGGCAAGTACATGGAGTGGAAAAAAAATGAGGGGGAGAGATGGTTGAGTATGGCAGCAACATAATATAAAATAGAGTCAGTGCCAAATCTTGAGCCACATTTGTGAAATTTAATTTTACTATGTTAAGGGGCTAGGTGAGGGGGAAAAAGAGAATAGCCAAACAAATGTGATTGCAATACCCTAAAAGAATTTATTTACCTACTCACTCCCAAAACACTTGAGTTTGAAGTTTTGAGTTTATAATTTCATTCTGAACTGCATGACCCAACTCTAATAAATCACTTTCGAGACAATCCTAATGGTTCATTCAAAAGAGTCTGAGGAATCCAATTCATAACGGAACGGAAAGAAGATTCTGTTAAGGTTCTACTGGGACCAAACCAACTTAAACCCCAGTCAGCTACTGGATTTCTACAGCTTTTTAATTCATTGTGGAGACTGGAGAACAAGGATTCTCAGGCAAAATGAGAGAAAAACAGGACTGAGGGCAAGACAGTTAGTTATGGGTAAATAAGAGTGGGTAGCAGAGTGCCATTTTCATAGAACATGAACACAGAATATTAGAGAATGTCATTCTTAGATCTCGTGAAGGGAAAGGCTGAGAAGAGATGGGAAGGGAGGCTATCAGAACAAAAACTCAGAAGACAACATACAAGCATTCACATTTACTCACGAGAGAAAAGTAAAACACAAAACATCAGGAAGTAGCAAGTGAACTGCTAAATTACCCATTCGGTAGAATTGTCTGCTTTTGCTAAGCAAAAGAAAAATAAGAACTCCCAAGCAATTGGTCTTTAGAATTTGATTACATACTTCAGGAATGAAACAAATGTAATGCTCCAACCCAAGTGTTTGGATAGATCTACCATCTTGCTGCTGCTGCTAAGTCACTTCAGTCGTGTTCGACTCTGTGCGACCCCATAGATGGCAGCCCACCAGGCTCCTCCATCCATGGGATTTTCCAGGCAAGAGTACTGGAGTGGGGTGTCATTGCCTTCTCTGAGATCGACCATCTTAGACATGCTCAAACCATTAGCTTGAAACTGGAGTGTGGTACCAAGGGCAGTCATGCTCTTTATTGCTGAGGGAACACCACCGTCAAGGAACGCTTGGTTGAGTTTGGAGAACTATATACATGGCTATGCTGGCACGTCTAGTACAAGATGGGAAACTAATGCCATCCCCATCTTTACTACCTCCTTTCTTACCATGCCAAAACATGAAAAGAAAGCATCAATCTAGAGTACATGGAAACATGCCTAGTTGTTACTAAAACCTTTCCCCAAACCACTCATAAAGATTATTTGGAGGTTTTATTGTTACTGCTAGTGGGTTTTGGGGGACCCAGTAACCCAGCTAGGTAAGAAACAGAGTTCAGGATCCATACATGGAGTTTCTATCTTCAGTGCAGCTGGACATGGCCTGGCTACTCTGGACAGCTCCCTGGAGGGCAGATTGCTGATGAGGAAGTTGGGATTTAATTTGCCTACTTCCCCTTACTTCACAAACTGAAGACAGTATTCTGCCCAGGTGTCCCTTCTGCTGAAAATGCACAAATTGGCCTTTTTTCTTGCCATATTGTACTTTGGCATTTGGGTGGGGCAGGGGGAATATTTCCTCACTCCACTTATCCCAGTTAAAACTTGGTGCACTCAAAGTTATCCATTAAGTTCATGCCACTTCTCCATTAACCCCTCCAACTGCTCTTAATCATGGAAATCTCACTTTACTGACTTCAAAGCAGTCTTTTCAAAAATTAGACTAGGCTCAATATATTTTGCAGCTTTCAGTTGTTTTGTATAAAACAATTTTGATGAAGGAGTTTAATACCTGGAAATTCTTTCCAAGATTTTTTAGGAATTCTAAATGTGAAATAATGGGGCTTCCCTTGTGGCTCAGCTGGTAAAGAATCCACCTTTATGGGGAGACCTGGGTTTGATCCCTCGGTTGGGAAGATGCTCTGGAGAAAGGAAAGGCTACCCACTCCAGTATCCTGGCTCAGAGAATTCCACGGACTGTATAGTCCATGGGGTTGCAAAGAGTCGGACACGACTGAGCAACTTTCACTCACTAAATGTCATATCAAGTCTCAAGCACAAATATGAAGTGTCAACCCTGAACACAATCACTGTTCTGTGGATATAGAATCAAGGCATTGTAAAATGAGAGATAATGCTAAAATTAAGTGGTTTGTTTCCTGCAAGTAACTGAATACTGAAAGAAAACTCCTTATGAGGGAAGAAGGCTACTGAACTAGAAGTAGGAAGATAGAATTTAAAAAGAGAAGAAAGAATTACTATTTAGTGTCTACTAAATGTTGGGTTCTGTGCTGGGCAATAATAAATATTAATCACATTTATTAATCAAAATACCTTACACATTGGGCATTTTTGCACAGATGAGGAAATTGAGGCTGTGTGAGATCAGGTAACTAGTTCAATACCTTCCTCCTTCTTCAAGCCAGGAAGTAGATGAGCTGAGGTTTGAACTCAACCTAAGCTCTTAGATCCACCTCGTTAGAGAACCTCTTTTACAAGGACAGCAAGGCTGAAATGGGTATGGATAGGATTAGGGAAGCACAACTGACAAGACTTTATGATACTGAATTTGGAAAATTCAAGGATGAGAAAGGGGGCTCAAGCATGACTCAGAGGTTTAAGTCCAGGTGGTTGGAGAATTTGTCCTCATTAACAGCAATAGGGATGTTAGAATGGCAAGCCTATTTTGAGGATCAAATGATGATGGGTTTGTTTTTTGCACAGTGAGTCAAAGACATCAGAGGGATATTCTGGTGGATCTACAGGAAATATGGAACTGGATTCAGTATCAAGGTTAAGTGTAGAACATACATTTGAGACCATAAGGAGATTTATAACTTAAGATGTGGGATAACATCAGCAAAGAGGAGAGAGAGGGAAGATAAAACTGAAAGAATTTAGAAGAAGGCTTCCATAGGGAAAAGCTATGTGGACTGAGTTTTACATGTCTGAGCCACAGTTTCACCATTTATAAAATGGGGATGATCAATGGATAAGTGATATATATTTACAGTGAAGCCATGAAATTAAAAGACGCTTACTCCTTGGAAGGAAAGTTATGACCAACCTAGATAGCATATTCAAAAGCAGAGACATTACTTTGCCAACAAAAGTTCGTCTAGTCAAGGCTATGGTTTTTCCAGTGGTCATGTATGGATGTGAGAGTTGGACTGGGAAGAAGGCTGAACGCCGAAAAATTGATGCTTTTGAACTGTGTCAACTATGTGGTGTTGGAGAAGACTCTTGAGAGTCCCTTGGACTGCAAGGAGATCCAACCAGTCCATCCTGAAGGAGATCAGCCCTGGGATTTCTTTGGAAGGAATGATGCTAAAGCTGAAACTCCAGTACTTTGGCCACCTCATGCGAAGAGTTGACTCATTGGAAAAGACTCTGATGCTGGGAGGGATTGGGGGCAGGAGGAGAAGGGGATGACAGAGGATGAGATGGCTGGATGGCATCACTGACTCGATGGACGTGAGTCTGGGTGAACTCCGGGAGTTGGTGATGGACAGGGAGGCCTGGCGTGCTGCGATTCATGGGGTTGCAAAGAGTTGGACACGACTGAGTGACTGAACTGAACTGAACTGAACTGATGTACAGTGAAATATTACTCAACCCCTAAAAGGGAGGAAATTCTGACAAACTACAAAATAAAGGAGCCTTGAAGACATTATGCTAAATGAAATGTCAGTCACAAAAAGACAAATTCTATATGAGTTGATTTATAAAAGGTACCTAGAATGGATACAGAAAGATAGACACAGAAATTAGAAGTGTGGTTACCAGGAGCTGGGGAGATGGGAGCTGTTGTTTAATGAATACAGAGTTCTAGTTTTGTAAGATGAAAAGAGCTCTGGAGATGGGTGGTGGTGGTGATGGCTGCACAGCATTGTGAATGTACTTAATGCCACTGAATTGTACACTTAAATGATTATTAGAAATTTTATATTATGTATGTATTATCAGTTATAAATAAATAAGCAAATAAATAAGGTTTTTAAATGAGGGTAATAATATTTATATCCTAAGGTTGGTGTGAGGATAAAAGAAGGTAGTATTTGAATATTTGGCAAAACACCGGGCATATAATACATTTTCAATGTCAATACCTATTAGTCTCTTTCTTATCCTCTCTTACCAAAAGGAAGAAGAGAAAGGAGGAAAGAAGAAAGAAAGGGAAGGAGAGAAGAAGTCGTAAAGAGAAGTGAGAAGAAAACCAGAAAGGTTTTCATGGAATTCACAAAAAGATATATTTCAGAAAAGGGGCAGGTCAACAATGTGAAAGCGGGAGGATCAAGGGAAATGAAGATTCTGGAATTTGACAATTAAAAATACATTGATAACGTCTTAAAGAAGTGCTGAAAAGCAGAAGAAGAGTTTAAGGGAATAAGACGTAATCAGCACTTAAGCTGAGGACGCAAGGAACGCAGATTCCTTTTCCAAGAGTTTAGAGAACATAGAGAAGAAAGATGGTGGAGACTTAAGGGACTGTAGAATAAGAAAAGATACTCTTACTCTCATTTGCTGCTTCACTTTTTTCCTTTTTCTTTTTTTTTTCTTTAAAGGCTGGTAACCCCTGAGCATGTTTGTAAACAGAAGAGAAGAAATTAGTGGAGAGGGTGAGGTCAAAGATGCCAGAGACAGATTAGGAAGGAGAGAAAGACGATGAGCACTGGTGGAGGATTCATTTTGGGAAAGGACAAAGTTGTGCCTTACTCAGGATGGGAGAGAGGAAGTGGCCGAGACTGATGGTTGGGTTTTTTTTTTTTTTTTTCCCTTGTGGGGAAGAAATCATTACACGCCAAGAATGAGAGGCTATTAGCAGGGTAGAGAAACAACAAAGCTGTATAATCAACTCTTAATTATCAGCATTTTGGTTTATCAGCTTCCAATCTTGCTTTCAAGCAAGTTAGCACTTACTCAGCTTAATTACTTGCTTTGTTAGCATTTCAAACTCCTCGTAATATAACTTTGTATTCGGCCTGCAGCCCAGCGGGGTAGCATTCTGACACCTGAGCACTTAACCACTTCCGATGTTCTCGGGAAGGATTTACTGTAGGGCACTTGGGTTGAGGTTGGGGGCTTCACAGCAGTCTGAGAGACAAGTAGTTAAGCTTTCCAGGTGTTACCGACTGTGTTTTCATTGTGTGGAGGCATTACTTTGTTCACAGCGATTTCTCAGATCAGATATATCTATTTCTTCAATCATTTATTCAACTAACATTGATTAAACCCCAGCTACATGCCAGAGACTGTGCTCTAGGTTTTGGATGCTGAAGGGCCCTGCAGGCACTGATGGCCTGTTGGTGAGAACAAATGTAAACAGACCCCTATCATACAAAGGGACGTGTACCATATCAAAATACAAATGTAAATAACCAAGAATAAATCACAGTAGGTTGCGTTACCATCTTGGATTATCAACCTTTCCTTCCATCTCAAGTAGCTCATATAATAATGAACTGACTATATTCTAGTCCACTCATATATAGCACCGTAGAGAAATGAAGTATCCCGATATATCCGATAGAAATGTCAAATTTAGTGAACCCAGTCACAGGGCTTTCATGTAGACTTCTCTTATAGGGAAAATTCAGTTAAGTTCATTTTTTTTTTAAGTTAACATTGAAGGTTTTGGTGAATAAAAAATAACAAATGTGATTCAAACTTTTCTTCATTCCTTATGAAGTGGGTTTGCTGTGAAGATCGATGATTATGCTGGGCCGTAGGAAGTAGAGTAAAGAGCTCCTGGGTGCTGGAAGCACCTGGGCTCTGGATTGTCCCACTCTGTGACCCTGGTGCCCTGAGGGGTGGGTGTCCTAAAAGGCTGCTCAGCTATGCTGGGCTGTTTGCCCCCACCTTTCTCATTCTTTGCCACCGCTGTTCTCATTTTCTTAGGTTAGTATTTAAACCATTGCTTCTCTTTCCTGGTTGTCCTCCAGTCTCCCTCCATACTCTTTTTTTTTCTTCCCCTTTTCCTTTGTTCTCATTTTGCCTGGTTTTTTCATCTGGCATCCTCCTGTGTTTCTAGGGTTTGCAGTAAGTGCTTTGGTTTGCAAAGCTACCATCACCAAGTCAGAACCTTTTTTTTTTTTAACCATTCATTGTCCCAAAGCTTCTTTCTTTGCCTATGCAGTGGTGGTGGTTTAGTTGCTAAGTCGCATCTGTCTCTTGCAACCCCATGGACTGTGTAGCTCACCAGGCTCCTCTGTCTATGGGATCCTCCAGGCAAGCATACTGGAATGGGTTGCCATTTTCTTCTGCAGGGGATCCTCCCAACCCAGGGATCAAACTCCAGTCTCCTACACTGCAGGCAGATTCTTTACCACTGAGCCACCAGGGCAGCCCCTTCTTTGATTATAGCACTAACTTTTTAAAACAAACAAGATCATATATATATGTATGGAGGTGCTTTGGCATCTACCAGGAAACACACAATTAATTAGGATTATTATTATTCTTTGTTTCAGCACTATTCTGGTGTCTAAGGTTGCCTTAAGAAAAAATTACTGATACTTGAGGTATTGATTTAAATTACTTACAAAATATCTATTTACAAAACCATTACTTTTCAAATAAATAGTTACAAATAGATAAAATTCAGGTAAGCCCCAAACTGAACAAAACATTGTTAATGTTTAGTCTTTTTAAAAAATGACTCACAAGGTACTTGTAGATCTTATGATGCTTCAGAGTTGTAGAATCTCAACACAAAACTATAAATGTACAAAACTGCCCAGTATCCAGAGTTCGGTGGACAGTCCGGCAAATAAAACAACTCTGAGTTTCTGAAATTGGGAAACAAGAACACAATGCCCTCTGTGTTCCCAAGCCATATTCTCCAGCTGTGTCATGGTGTTCCCCTTGAATGAATAGACACTCTGCTCAAGTCAAAGGAGACTAAATTGGAGAAGGTCCCTAAACACAACTAAAAAGGAGCAATGGCCTAATGGTACAAATGGCTGTCTTGTTCTGCAAACATAAATTCAAGGCGGGTGGGGGGGGGCGGGGGAGGGGGGAGGTCAGCAAATGTCAAACTAAGAGCAGCTTGAGGGGAAAAAAAAAAAATCCACACAAAATTATTTACTGTTTTAGCTCCAAAAACTAGAAAAGTGGCATTTCCAATCAAAATTGTAAAAAGCTCTCCCCACTCTACTTGGGAGCTGTGTTCAGCCTGGGCAGGTTATCCTGAGAGTGGAATGCACTCTTCCCAAGTGTGTACTGCTGCCGTTCACCAGGCCTCCTTGTGCGCTTGTGAGCAGCTATCTCCCCATTATACATCCAAAGAGTAATCAGGGTGAAAAGGACAGTCAGTGTAAGAGGAAATAATTGCAGCTTAAACTACTCTTACTCATTAGGAAGCAAGACTCTTTGGGGGAGTGTGAGGGGTGGGGAGGGTCAGGGAGAATGGTATTGAGTTTTCATCATCCTGTCAGGGCAGGTCAAGTTTTAGCTCTAGCAATTTTGGCATGATTTTCTATAATCGCATTACAGTTAAAAGTATATTAATCACAGTAACTATCACCATCCTATGGTGAGATTAATACTTGCAGGAAGGACGGGAAAAGAATCTGAAGTCTGTCCTGCGGTCTGTTCTGTGTGTTTGGTGAGAGCTGCCTTTTGTCTTAGACTGAGGGTCAGTCAAGAACAATTGTGAAAATGCAACCTCTTTTTTTTTTCACTGTAGTCATAAGAGAAAGAGATGAAACAAAGTATTAGAGATGGTTAAGAAAGACTGGAGGGGTGAAATGTAAAGGCCCAAATCAGTTGATAATATTTCACAAGAAAATCTGTGAAAACTCAAGTTAAGCATAACATGTCTCTATACTGGTGGTTCTCAATCAAAGGGAGATTTTACCCTCAGGGGACATTTGGCAATGCCTGTAGACATGTTTGGTTGTCACACTGGGTGGTAGTGGGATGCTCCTGGCATGAATAGAGGCCACTGATGAGTAGAGGCCACTGATCCTGCTAAACACCCTCAAGGCACAAGGCCACCCCACACAAAGCAGATTTATCCAGTCCCCAAAGTTAATAGCACCATTGATCAGAGTATTTGCCCTAAATAAACTAGAAGGAAGACTTCAGTATTAATATTTATATTTGATTTTTCACTCTATATTCCTAACACCCATTTGAGGCTTTATTCTTAAGATGCTTGTGATTGTTATGCATGTCCTAGAAAAAATACACGGACCATCACAAATAGGGCTGGATAGAAGGGGGACTAACCAATGATAGGAAATGATAGTGATTTTAAATGAAAATTTGAAGGGAAAAAAAGGGGGAATGGTTTTTGAGAAGGATAGTTGGTACTGGAACATGATAAGACAGTGAGTTTGATTCATGATTTAATACTGTTTCAAAAATCACACAGCACCCTCCTAGAGGAGACTACACAGTCAGCTGATCAATACGACAGGGACATTTTAAAAGCTACCTGTTGGCTTTGATCAGAATGGCGCCATCTATGAACAAGGCTAGCCTCCCCTAGGCAGCTCTCTGCACCCAGGACTGCAAAGGCCTGGTGGAGTCAACCAAGGCAATGCAGGGTCTGGAAAAGATTGGTAGGCCAAGAACTTCCTTGATACAAAGGATGCTGTGGCGAGCAGGAGAGGCAGGCTCTGTTTCAGGCACAGAGTGCAATCTCTTAAGAAACTGTGGAGGAATGATTGGCTAAAGGTGATGTTGAAGAGACAGAATTTCTCAGTGTGGCTCCTGGATCAGCAGCATCACCTGGGAACTTACTCGAAATGCAAATTCTCACCTTCCACTCCAGACCTCCGAAATCAGAGACTCTGGAAGTGGAACCAAGCAATCTGTGTTTTAATGAGCTCTCTTGGAACCGTACGGAACGGTACATGTAGGTCAAAACTGATCATGGATCAGCAGTTTCTTAGAGTTCAACCTAACAAATTAAGAACTTCTGGTTCATTAAGTCACCATGACAGTAGTAAAAAGACAAGCTGAAAACTCAGGGATCACTGTAACACATAACTGACCCAGGATTAGTATCCAGAATATATAAAAAGAATGCTTTAAAAACCAGTAAGAAAAAGACAAGCCAATAGAGAAATAGGCTGAAAACATGAAAAGGCATTTTACAAAAGAAGAAACATGAAAGCTGAGAATCATTGAAAGGAGCAAACTAGTAAAAAAGGAAACTACAGATGAAAACCATAACTGGATGCCATTTTGAACTATCAGACTAGCAAAAACTAGTAATAAGTCAGATGGTATAAGTTTTGGCAAAGATTTGGAGGAACAAAAAGCTTTCATTCAGTATTTATTTTAATATAAATTGATAAAACACTTAGGAAAGTACTTTGGTACTATCCAGTAAAATTGACCCAGTAATTCCACGCCTGAGAGCCCTACAGAAATTCTTGTACACACACACTAGGAGCCAAGTACAAGAATTTCCATAGTAGCATCATCAGTGACAGCAAAAAAAAAATCTAGAAATGACCCAAGTCTATCAATAGTTAAAACAGAAAAATACATTTGGTATGATCATACAGTCAGATCACACAGGCTTCCCAGGTGGCACAGTGGTAAAGAATCTGCCTGCCAGTCAGGAGGCACAAGAGATATGCTTTCAATCCCTGGGTTGGAAAGATCTCCTGGACTAGGGCATGGCAACCCACTCCAGTATCCTTGCCCGGAGAATCCACATGGACAGAGCAGCCTGGTGGGCTTCAGTCCATACAGTCACAAAGAGTTGGACGAGACTGAAGTGACTTAGCACACACACTCACCAATGCATGAGGTACAAGAGACACGGGTTTGATCCCTGGGTTGGGAAGATCCCCTGGAGTAGGAAATGGCAACCCGATTGCCAGAAAATTTCAAGGACAGGGGAGCCTGGTGGGCTGCAGTCCATGGGGTCACAAAGAGTCAGATATAACTGAGCACATGTGATCATACAGTAGAATACTATACTGCAATGAAAATGAAACATACCCAATATGGATTATTTTTTAATCTAAAGATGAATGACAGGGAATTCCCTGGTGGTCCAGTGGTTAGGATTCTGGGCTTCTACTGTAGGGGACACAGGTTCAATCCCTGCAGTGCAGCCAAAAAAATAAGAAATGAATGACAAAGCAAGTCACAGAGGAATATATAAGTTTTTGTCTATATAAAGTTCAAAACAGGCAAAACAAAATATATTGTTTAGGGATCCATATGTAAATGGTAAAATCACAGAGCAAAACAAGAGAAGGATGGCAAAACTTCAAGAGAATAGTTACTTTGACAGTGGAGGGAGAGGAATGCGCCTGTAGAAGGACACACAGGTGTTGTAAAACATTGGTAATCTTCTATTTCAGGTGGTGGGGACACAGGCCTTTTTATTTCTCTTTAAACTAAACATACACATTATATATCCTCTCTTGTATGCATATTTCTCTTTAAACTAAACATACACATTATATATTCTCTTTTGTATGCATATATCCTGAAAAAAGTAGAGGAGAATAAGAGGCAACTGGAGGTGAAGTAGTAAAACAGTACAGACAACTCTCTGGGGCATTTTGCTGTCAGGGAAGCAGAGGATCAAGATAGCTAGTGATGTCAAAGTCAAGAGAGATCTTTCTTTGCTTTTCTTAAGATGAATGATATTGCCATATGCTTTTATGGTGATGGGAGTTAATCAGCAGTGAGGGAAGTTTAGTATTGAGGGAATAATTATAGGAACAGACCCTCTGCACTTAGAAACCTTAGATCTTTGTACAGGTCATATACAGAGGCTGAAGCCATACTTATCTAGACATTTCATAAAATGTTCTGAAGTGGGCATTTTAGCTGTGGGAGAGATGAGACCCTAGAGAACTTTGCATCAGTTTGTGTTCTTGGACAGAGCACCTCCATTTCAGCCCACCCCACACTGGGAACTCCAGGATCGAACCATTTCCTAATGGCCCTTCCCTTCTAAATTAAATCTCCCAACTCTAGTTGGAATTGATACCACAGCATCTGAGACAGGGGTCCTCAACCTCTGGGCTGAGGATTGGTACCTCCTGTCAGATCAGCGGCAGCATTAGATTAGAAATACAGTACAAAATAAATGCAATACCCTTGAATTGTCCCCAAACCACCCCCCACACCCTTCATCTGTGGAAAAATTGTCTTCCACAAAATTGGTCCCCTGGTGCCAAAAAGGTTAGGGTCACTACTCTAAGAAACTGTTGACTAATCCCATAATGACTCACTCCCCTACTCATTTCTATCATTAGCAGAAGGTCCTCCCATCTAGCTCTCTCCTAAGGACCCTGCTTCCTTGCAGTCCTCTCAGAAGGAGGTGGTTTCTCTTTTGCCCCCTGACTTTACTTAGCACATCCTGGGCGTCAGTGGAGGAGGAGCCCTGGACCTTCTCATCAAGGTGAGAGTAGGTAGTGGCCTGGGAAAATGTTGTCAAAGAAAAAGTGGCAGAAGTTAGTCAAGTTTAGCGTAAAGAATATGAAAAGTCCAATACTATTTCAGTCTTTATTTCTTAAGACAATCAGTGACTTGATGAAACTGCCTAAAATTCTGCTCAGAAACACTATCTCCTACCACCCTTATTCAGATTGGACAATTTTGTTCCTCACATTTTAGTTTTTCCTTATTTAGATTAATACTTAAGTTAAAAATATAAATCTTTTAACTTCTTCTCAAGGATCAAATTTGCATTTCTAACTGCCTGAGAAACTGGATGTGAAGGCGGGGCTTCCCAGGTAGCGCCAGTGGTAAGAGAACCCGCCTGCCAACGCAGGAGATGTAAGAGATGCGGGTTCAAAATCCTGGGTGGGGAAGATCCCCTGGAGGAGGGCACGGCAACCCACTCCAGTATTCTTGCCTGGAGAATCCCATGGATAGAGGAACCTGGAGGGCTACAGTCCATAGCGTCGCAGAGTCGGATACAACTGAAGCAACTTAGCATGGGTTTGCCTTAGGAATCACGAGGTTCCTACAGTTGGAAGTATTCAATCAAAGCTAGAACAACAACTCATCTGAAGACATTAAATATCTTCAACAAACATTCGAGGGTTGAAATAGATGGTCTTTAAAATTCCTTTCTAACCTCGAAAGCCTATTAATTAAACCTACTTAATTGACAGTTCTGAAAGTCCTTGAGAAAGTAAAAAGTTACACACACACACACACACACACACACATATAAATATGAACACATTAGATAGATAGATAGATAGCAAGCTGTTTTTTAGGCAAAGGCACAGTCTGACCTATGAAAAGTACGATGATGTATAAACATACACGTATAACTGATTCACTTCGCTGTATAGTAGAAACTAACAGAACATTGTAAAGCAACTATACTCCAAATTAAAAACAAAAAAGTACAATGATATGATTTTTAAGGTGATTTGACTTCCCTGGTGGCTCAGATGGTAAAGCGTCTGTCTACAATGCAGGAGACCCGGGTTCAAGCCCTGGGTTGGGAAGATCCCCTGGAGAAGGAAATGGCAATCCACTCCAGTACTCTTGCCTGGAAAATCCCATGGACAGAGGAGCCTGGTTGGCTACAGTCTATGGGGTCGCAAAGAGTTGGACACGACTGAGTGACTTCACTTTCACTTTCACTGGGCACAGCAGGGAATCCTGTTGTCATTAGAGCTACCAGTTGACACTTCTTGACCATGTTTATTGTATCACCTTTTGAAACTTAAAGAGATTTCAGATGTGCCTCATAAGGAGAAAACTCTGTTTATCTTCACTTCAGTATATCTGGAACCTAATTCCAAGGCCACCACCGCGCAAGTTAAACATTAGCAGCCTCAAATCTCCCCAGTTGAAATACTTGAAAGTTTAAGATTATTCTTTCCTAGAAAGAGAAACAGAAAGTCCCATTAACTACTGGAAATAGCACCATCATACTGTAATGGAGATTCCACCACACTGGAATCCTTAGTGTCCTTATAGCAATATAAAGGCTTAAAGACTTGCTCACATCCATCGTTACCTGAAGAAAAATAAATAGACTACAATAAAATAAAATGTGTTGTTCTCCTGTACTAACTTATTCTGAACCTAATGCTACCCTGTAAATTAGGCAAGTCATCTAACTTTCATAATGAACCACCTCATGGCAGGAATGAGAGAAATCAATCTTCTCTACTCTAGTTATTGAGTGATATACAGATGATATAACAAGCCACACATACAAATAAAAATAATGGTTTAATAAAACTAGTTTATTATTACAAATTAGAAGAGTAAAAAAGCTAACTGTCCCTATATGCCACAACTAAAAGGATTATCTCTGTTCAATACATATATATTTAAAAAAATCTACTGCCAAAGCATAACATGGATTTCATATATCACTGCTGTTGCTGCTGCTGCTAAGTCCCTTCAGTCGTGTCCAACTCTGTGCGACCCCATAGATGGCAGCCCACCAGGCTCCCCCGTCCCTGGGATTCTCCAGGCAAGAATACTGGAGTGGGTTTCCATTCCCTTCTCCAATGCATGAAAGTGAAAAGTGAAAGTGAAGTCACTCAGTCGTGTCCAACCCTCAGCGACCCCATGGACTGCAGCCCACCAGGCTCCTCCGTCCATGGGATTTTCCAGGCAAGAGTACTGGAGTGGGGTGCCATTGCCTTCGCCATATATCACTAGTAGCTTTCAAAATACATTGTTGGCCAGATATTAAAAGAAAAATCTAAGCATTCCCATCAACTATAGTTTTTTTTTTTCATTCCCATCAACTACAGTTTGAGCTTAATGTTTCTATGAACTTTGAAAGAAGGGTAAGAGGCATATTTAAAAAAACTTTAGCTCACTGAGATGACTAAAATTTGAAATGTGGGCAAGGCATTATTTCCTTTTCTTATACTGCCATTTTTTATTGGCTACATTATATTCTATACCAGCAGTTGTGTGATCCAGGGTCCTAAGCATTCCAAGACCCTTTTGAGGGTTCATAAGGTCCAAGTTATTTTAATAATAACAACAATGATGATATCTGCCCTTCTAATTCTCATTTTTTTTATGAGACTATATGATGTATAACATTGTAACACTGATTGTAGAAGCAGATGGGAGAATCTAGCTATCTTCTATTAAGACAACATGCTAGGATGTTAACAAGACTGTGTGGTGATCCTTTCACAAAATATATAAATATCAGATCTTTATGTTGTACACCTGAAGTTAAAATAATGTTGAATGTCAATTATGCCTCAAAGACAGATACAAAATAGGTTCACAAACACAACTCTATTCTTTTCTTCTAGTGGGTTGGCCAAAAACTTCATTTGAGGTTTTCCATAACATCTTTCAGAAAAATCCAAACAAAATTTTTGGCCAACCCAATAAAATGTTTTATTGTTGTTTTGAAAAATACACTTAGTTTTCAGAAAAATATGATATTTGTGTTAATATAAAAAAGATTTACTATATAATGGGTTAATATAAAATAGGTTTTTAAAAATAATTTAAAAGTATTTTTAAATTTCTCAATTTTAATTTCATTATTTTAATATAAATATTGAGAGATTAAATTCACATAAACAAATCTCTTTGAGTCCTTAATAATTTTTAAAAATGCAAAAGGGTCCTGATTAGAAATGATAAGAACCACTGTTCTACAGTGCTATGGTAAGATACAGCAGCAATGCATATTATTCTTCTGATTTTTGCTAAGAAAATAGAATGAAATAATTTATATTGAAGTAACTCTATGGATGGGTATTTGGGGTAAAATAGCATCTCAGTTATTGTCATATTTCTCCAGGTAGGTGATACAATAAAGATTTACTTTGGCTACCTGATGTGAAGAACTGACTCATTGGAAACGTACCTGATGCTGGGAAAGATTGAGGGCAGGAGGAGAAGGGGACCACAGAGGATGAGATGGTTGGATGGCATCACCAACTTGTTGGACATGAGTCTGAGCAAGCTCCAGGAGCTGGTGGTGGACAGGGAAGCCTGGTGTGCTGCAGTCCATGGGGTCGCAGAGTCAGACACACCTGAGCGACTGAACTGAACACTATCATTAACAAACAGCATACATTAAGGGGGAAAGGGGAACTTTGCCATCTATAGAAATAAACACCATAAAGAAAAGGGAGCCTTATTATTTCATTCTTATTTATTTTCCATCTACTTTTGAAAGGATTTGTTACAACTTACAGTAAAAGATGAAAGTGTAAAATTTAGTGGGAGGGGGTAGTGGAGGAGGGCATGAAATGGGAGCAAACTATGTTAAGAAGCCCTATTTGAGGAAAGCCACGGTAATTAAGCTTGAGTACTTAGCTCCATGTGCACCAGCAGTCAAAGGCAAGAATAAAACGGCATGAATGAAATGGCTCCCACTGTTAGACTAGCACTTTAGAAGGCATAATCTTTCTTAGGGACCTGAACTTTGAAGACATTTAAAGTAATCTGTCATGAAACTCTTCACTAAGAGTGATGAGGAGAATGAAAGCAATAGCAGCCTTGTCAAAGGAGTTTCACAAGTTATCTTATTTTACAATTGAGGAAATGAAGTCGACAAGAGGGTAAACAGACTGCCCAAGGTCATACGCTGTAAGTCTCAAAGCTAAGATGTGTATTAAAGTCTGCCTGACTCTAAAGTATATGTCTTAAACACTTTGCTAATCTATCAACGTCTTCACATTAAATCACACTTTTCTAAAAGAAAATTTTCAGCATGCAGTGCAGAGGCAGCTCTAATACAGTCAACAAGGTCATCACTTATGGCAATGGTCATCCACTCTAACATACCCAATGCCCCCTTTTTACAATAACTATTTTGTATTTCCTTTGATCTCCTGAAATGAAACTTATAAACAGTATTATCTACCTATAAAGATATTTTTAATGCCCTAAACATGACATGAGGACAAAAATAATTCATAATAAACAATACATATATTAATATATAAATATGCAGGCAGGATAGTACTAGAAGATATTTGAAAGCAGTCAGATGCTTGCTCTTAAGTGCAAAATCATCTTGAATATAGCAATATCAGCACAGAATGATATAGGTGTTCTGTATCTAGGGCTCAGTTACAAGTAGCTTTTGCTAGCAACTCACACAATTTTTCTGGAATAGGAAAGTTCTGAAACAAAATGTAGTCTTCCTTTGATTTATAAGTAGCTACATTTTTGCAAAATTCAGGGAATTAACTCTGTACCAAAAATCATTTGTGTTTATATGTAAAACTGTGCTGAGTTCTCAACTCAGATTTTTTACTACACAAACGTTAGTGGAAATCTTAATGGTAATTGGAGATAAGGGACTGGTATCCTTTGATTCCTCATTCCTAGCCAGTAGCTTCTCCCAATAATGTGATAATTTAAAAATATCCTGCAAAATTAAGAAAACATAGAATTGATGCTTTCTAATTGTGGTGCTGGAGAAGATTCTTGAGAGTCCCTTAGACTGCAAGAACAAATCAGTCAATCCTAAACGAAACCAACCCTGAACATTCATTGGAAGGACTGATGTTGAAGCTGAAACTCCAATACTTTGGCCACCTGATGTGAAGAGCTGACTCACTGGAAAAGACCCTGATGCTGGGAAAGATTGAAGGCAAAAGAAGAAAGGGGCAACAGGGGATGAGATGGTTAGATGGCACCACCAATTCAATGGACATGAGTTTGAGCAAATTCTAGGAGACAGTGAAAGACAGAGGAGCCTGGCATGCTTCAATCAGTGGGGTCTCAAAAGAGTTGGATACAGGTTAGTGACTGAAAACAGCAAGACTTTAAGAACGACTAGCCTAGAACCTTGTAACGGGTATGGTCATGAATTACAACATCATAAATACTCTCCCCCAGTCTAACATGATCAAGGAGAACACATGATTAATTTTAAAAATGAAAAAATGGATTACTTTGGAAGAATGGAACTTGCTTCATGAATAACTTTCTTCTGGGAGCCTCACCAATTCTAGAGACACCTCTGATTGCCATGTGCATAATAATTCAACTTCACAGCGATAAAACTTGGATAATCAAAGGGAACAAAAGGTACTATCTATCAGTTATGAGCATGCATTTACAAACTCAAGTACACACACTCCATCAGGGGATTACAGTGGTATGCCAGAGCTACGTAGCACCACAGAATCAAACAGGCAGCCCACCAGGCTCCGCCGTCCCTGGGATTCTCCAGGCAAGAACACTGGAGTGGGTTGCTATTTCCTTCTCCAATGCATGAAAGTGAAAAGTGAAAGTGAAGTCGCTCAGTCGTGTCCGACTCTTAGCGACCCCATGGACTGCAGGCTACCAGCTCCTCCATCCATGGGATTTTCCAGGCAAGAGTACTGGAGCGGGGTGCCATTGCCTTCTCCGATTGTGCAGTAGTTTGAGCATTCTTTGGCATTGCCTTTCTTTGGGATTGGAATGTGGCCACTGCTGAGTTTTCCAAATTTGCTGGCATACTGAGTGCAGCACTTTCACAGCATCATCTTTCAGGATTTGAAATAGGTCAACTGGAATTCCATCACCTTCACTAGCTTTGTTCATAGTGATGCTTTCTAAGGCCCACTTGACTTAACATTCCAGGATGTCTGGCTCTAGGTCAGTGATCACACCATCCTGATTATCTGGGTCGTGAAGATCTTTTTTGTACAGTTCTTCTGTGTATTCTTGCCACCTCTTCTTAATATCTTCTGCTTCTGTTAGGTCCATACCATTTCTGTCCTTTATCAAGCCCATCTTTGCATGAAATGTTCCCTTGGTATCTCTCATTTTCTTGAAGAGATCTCTAGTCTTTCTCATTCTGTTGTTTTCTTCTATTTCTTTGCATTGATCGCTGAAGAAGGCTTTCTTATCTCTTCTTGCTATTCTTTGGAACTCTGCATTCAGATGTTTATATCTTTCCTTTTCTCCTTTGCTTTTCGCTTCTCTTCTTTTCACAGCTATTTGTAAGGCCTCCCCAGACAGCCATTTTGCTTTTTCGCATTTCTTTTCCATGGGGTTGGTCTTGATCCCTGTCTCCTGTACAATGTCACAAACCTCATTGCATAGTTCATCAGGCACTCTGTCTATCAGATCTAGGCCCTTAAATCTATTTCTCACTTCCACTGTATAAGCATAAGGGATTTGATTTAGGTCATACCTGAATGGTCTAGTGGTTTTCCCTACTTCCTTCAATTTAAGTCTGAATTTGGCAATAAGGAGTTCATGATTTTTTGTTCTAAGAATCTACAAAGTAGTAAGCATGGAGCCAGCAAAGATAGATTCTGAATAACAGAACTGCCTTGCTCCTGTGTTCTAATGAAGTGGTTCTTCAGAAATGGCCTCAGGAAAACCTGAAGTCAAAGGCATGATTTATTCAGAAAACACTCGATGTTCATCTATTCATGAGCTTAAAGACTTAGTTTAATTCCAAACTTGTGCAACATAAAACACAGAAGGCCTGACCTTGGCCCGAAATATATCAATGGCACAAGCAACCAAATTTCTGGGGACGGAAGGGAAGTCATTTGGTTCTGGACTTCAGATTCATGATATTTTTGAGGAGCCTAAGTATTAAGATTTAAAGCTCTCTCCAAATGAGTTTGGTGAGATATGTGGTCATTACATTTTGGGTTCAGTTCAGTTCAGTTCAGTCGCTCAGTCGTGTCCAACTCTCTGCAATCCCATGAACTCCAGGCCTCCCTGTCTATCACCAAGTCCCGGAGTCCACCCAAACCCATGTCCGTTGTGTCGGTGATGCCATCCAACCATCTCACCCTCTGTTGTCCCCTTCTCCTCCTGCCCTCAATCTTTCCCAGCATCAGGGTCTCTTCAAATGAGTCAGCTCTGCGCATCAGGTAGCCAAAGTACTAGAGTTTCAGCTTCAACATCAGTCCCTCCAATGAACACCCAGGACTGATCTCGTTTAGGATGGACTGGTTGGATCTCCTTGCAGTCCAAGGGACTCTCAAGAGTCTTCTCCAACACCACAGTTCAAAAGCATCAATTCTTTGGTGCTAAGCTTTCTTTATAGTCCAATTCTCACATCCATACATGACCACTGGAAAAACCGTAGCCTTGACTAGATGGACCTTTGTTGACAAAGTAATGTCTCTGCTTTTTAATATGCTGTCTAGGTTGGTCATAATTTTCCTTCCAAGGAGCAAGTATCTTTTAATTTCATGGCTGCAATCACCATCCGTAGTGATTTTGGAGCCGAAAAAAATAAAGTCAGCCACTGTCTAAATCACTGATTTGTTCCATGTAAACATGCAAACTAATTCAATAATTTTTGCAACCCTGTTTTGGCATTTCTTTAGTTCTTTAATGTACTGCTGCTGCTAAGTCGCTTCAGTCATGTCCGACTGTGTGTGACCCCAGAGACGGCAGCCCACCAGGCTCTGCTGTCCCTGGGATTCTCCAGGCAAGAACACTGGAGTGGGTTGCCATTTCCTTCTCCAATGCATGAAAGTGAAAAGTGAAAGTGAAGTCACTCAGTCGTGTCCGACTCTTAGCGACCCCATGGACTGCAGCCTTCCAGGCTCCTCTGTCCATTGGATTTTCCAGGCAAGAGTACTGGAGTGGGGTGCCATACTAGAAGGCTCAAAATGTAAAAGGTGTCTGAAATTTACTCTAAAACCCCACTGTGAGAGAGGATGGCCTTCACATGGCTGTCACACAAGTTAGATCCTGGCTGGGACTACACCCGCATCAGTAAACTAGAACAAATTAGAAATCACCCATATCCTCAGATATCTGAAAGAGTTAACTTGTTAAAGACATGAATGTTACTCATGTGGATGTCAAGATGTCTGTTAAAAATGTCTCAGTCATTTTAGTTTTGTGGTTTTTCCTGACAACAGCTAGCCAAAAGGTTCCAGTTGCTTCTCCAGAGTGTTTGTGGTATTAGTACAGGAGGATGCTTACCCTCCCACTTGTTGGGGCAGAAGAGTATTCACCCAGTGCATCTGAAAGCTGTCACATTGTCTGAAGAGAAGTGTGTGTGATACCACTTAAAACAGGAACTTTTCTGTCAGAAGCTCAGTTCTGCCCATGCCAATTCTTGATGTAATTTGTTTTTTCTTATATTGAAGGCGATGGTGAGGGGATGAGAAGGATGTTACTGGCAAAAAACAAAAGACCAGCAACAGAAAGCCTTTTCTGGAGGCCTTCGTTAATGTTAAAATTAGAGGGCCTAACGGTTTTCAGAGGGAGCTCAGTGAAACTCAGAGTGACTGTCATGGTGGAATGGGAGAGAGAGGAAGAGCCCATCTAGGTTTCCACAGCTATTTGTGTTTCTGTAATTTGTTTCACTGCAGTAATGCAACTTGAAGGCAACAAACACCCCAGAATTTACATTTATTATCTATTCTCACTATTAAGCACAGGCCTTCTAGAGATACCTGAAAAGAACTATTGCTTTTGGAAAAATAATTTTTTTCTCAGAAAAAAATTAGTATGTCTCAGAATCTACATTCATCATCCATTCTTTCTTAAGCCCTGGCCTTCCAAATGTATGTTTAGAAGTGCCATTATTATTACACAGCTTTTTTTTTTTTTTTTAAGAGAAAACCAGTAATTCCCTTTGAGAAAAATTTCTCATAGGACATAAATTAATTATCTGATGAATTAATGAATAATTTAGTAAAACACATTACCTATTCCATCACAGCCTCACTGAGAGATAAACAAAATATTTCAAATAAACAACATTCCCTTATTTTCTTCAAGCAAAAAATCACTTGTAGGCAACTTGAAATAGTTTTTGTAATTACACTTCTCTAATGCTTTAGAAATAACTCATTTCATAAAATATAATCTTCAGTGTTCTCATAGTGCTCTAATCTCCTTTTGCTTGTTACAGATTATTTTCTTCATAATATCACTTAAAAGAAACTAATATTTTGCCTGCTTCACTCCCCTCACCCACATAAATCAACAAAACTGAAATGGAAAGCCTTCTGACCTATTTTTAATTTCATGTCTCTTTTAGTTAGCACACACACAAAATTGTACCAGAAGAGGCTGATGTTTGCTACATGATAAATGAGGCGGGCTGGCTCCTCCAGATTCCAAGGCCATTAAATTACATATAAAAGATAAAGGTTATTGCAGACTTTATCAAGAAAATTATAATGTCATCAAGCTGAACAAGCCTGGTGAGCAAAGCTTCGCTCCCCTGCCTCCCCTGGGTCTCCTCTCATCCTAATTGGCCAGCGCTGTTCTTATATCCCATCTCGTGGAAAACTGGAGAAGACTCTTGTGCTCTTTGCTTTAAACACTCTTCAAGAGTGGCCTTGCCTGAACAATTATACTCTCATCTGGGTATAGATAATGCAAGACTTCTTTAGTAGATAAGTTCAGATTGTTGAAAAGCACCTGTAATGTGTCACTTTCACTTAATTAAAAAGGCAACACCTTATTGTTTATATAATCAGCCTGGAAATGGGTAAACTCAGGGGGGGAAAGATTAGTGTACGGTCCAGTGACATTTTGCCTCCAGCAAGAAACTGCCTCATGTCTACCAGCCAAACAAAGCATCCAGCTTTTTGAAAATAATGCGGGGAAACCGATCAATAATATTACTATTATTAAGAGAACACTATCAACAGAACAACATTTTAAGGCATTAAATTATTTGAAAAACATCTAAAATTATGGGTTTGGGAGATTATCATTTGTCCAATGTATTAATAATGTCCAATGTATTTGACAACTGTATTAACGTATAATAAAAATGTGTTTATTAAGAAGAACCAAAATTAAGTGGAAAATCTCTAAGGACATTTTAGTTTCTGAAAGTTTCAAAGTTTATATGAAAGTAATCTTTTTGACACCTAAAATTTCCTTTTTTTCTACCCTTACGACTAAGTATATTTTAAATTTAGCAATTGTGCCCCTCAAAATGTTTTCTAAGAATATCATTGGATGTGTGAATCAAGATATATAAATAAGGAAGTTCACCACAGCATCATTTATAATAGTGAAAAATGGGAAATAATCTAAATAGCCAAAACCAAGGGATTAAACAAATTACGGTACTCTCTGCAGCCTTTAAGTATGGCTTCTAGAAATACTTACTGGCATTGAGAAATAGTCATGAGATAGGAAAAAAAGTCAAGTTTAAAACAGTGTGTAGTATATAACCCCATGAACATGCATTAAAAAAAAGGTCTAGAAGGATGTACAATTAATAATTAAAAGTTAATCTTTGACTCCTGGGGTTAAAAGGTTTTATTCTTCTTTATGATTACCTCTGTCTTCTAATTTTTCTACAGTAAACATGTATTGAGTTATGTAAAAAAATTTAAAGAAAGCAAGATAAATCAATTTGCCTTCATGTAAATGTTCATGAATTATAGACATCTAAACCTAAATACCGGAGAAGGCGATGGCACCCACTCCAGTACTCTTGCCTGGAAAATCCCATGGACGGAGGAGCCTGGTGGGCTGCAGTCCATGGGGTCGCTAAGAGTCGTGCATGACTGAGTGACTTTACTTTCACTTTTCACTTTCATGCATTGGAGAAGGAAATGGCAACCCACTCCAGTATTCTTGCCTGGAGAATCCCATGGACAGAGGAGCCTGGTGGGCTGCCGTCTATGGGGTCGCACAGAGTCGGACACGACTGAAGTGATTTAGCAGCAGCAGCAAACCTAAATACTCTTTAAAATTGCATTGTTTTTTTCCCCTCTAACAGGAATTGGAAATGCAATCTGATGTTTGAGATTCACCTTGGAAATTTATATTAATCATATCTGAGATGTTCAGGCTAAGAACATAGACTGTTCAATAGACACTTCATTTGTAAGCAACACAGTACTAGTTTTCTCTGGCAATTTATGACATCCACAACAGGTACTTAAATTCATTGTCATTTGTAGCTTAATTGTTTGTCCAGAGTCAATTAAAATATGTGGCAAAACCAAGAAACTTTTGATTCAAAGAAAGACTCTACTATTTTTCATAAATGGGTTTGGTAATGCTATAAACCAAAGAGTAGCCATCGCCCTTTAAAAATGGATTGTTGGTCTCATTCTTTCACTCAACAAATTTTGATTGACTCCTACTGTGTCGGGTTTCTTCTAGGCACTTGGATGAGATCTTTTCAATTTTTGTTTTAGACCAGTCTTTAAAACAAATAAAAATAACTCCAAATAATTGCTATTTTTCTATAATAGCTATAATCCCAATAGATCAATATATACAAAAAAGGATATAGTTTTCTTTAATCGTCATCAGTTCAGTTCAGTTCAGTCGCTCAGTCGTGTCCGACTCTTTGTGACCCCATGAATTGCAGCACGCCAGGCCCCCCTGTCCATCACCAACTCCTGGAGTTCACCCAGACTCACGTCCATCAATGGTCATAATTTGTTACTAATACATTCTCTTCCTCTCAGCATTGTAATTCAAGCCACTCCTTTTCCGCATACCTTCTGCATGACCCCACACTATATAAGACTTCAAAATTGGAGTATAACAGGAACAGACTCTAAAGAAGTGAATTCTAATCCAGACTCTGCTACAAATGTTCTGGGTCATCAAAGACAAGTTCCTTTACTCCTCTGAGTCAAAGTTTCCCGTTAACAAGATAAAATGATCTCTAATGCTCCTTCCAGTTCCAAAAGCCTGGATATTCTCTTTTAGTTGATTTTTATAGTGAACGGCAGTTCTGCTTACTGCTGCTTACTGCGGTGACTTTCTTACGACTTACCTGACGGAAATGGCAATAAATAGTACTGAGTCAGCCAACAGTACTTGTATCACACCCAGCCTGTGAAGAGGAGCTCTCTGGGCCAGCTGAAAAGGATGTGAAAGGCAGAGGAGATACTCCTTAATTTAAAGGAGCTCACTAGCTAACTGGAGTGATAAAGAACACATCCAAGAGATGACTAAATGGCTATGACAAGGCAAGGATCAAGCCAAAGATTGTACATTAGAGACTAACCAATACGTCCTGGGAAACATCATAGTGTGCCAAGTGACCAGATTGGACCCAAATGTGCACTGAATAAGCTTTAAAATAGGGTTGAGTACAGGTAATAGAAATGGTTTGGCAGAAATGGACTGAAGTATTTTGAGTATGTTCTCTGTTAATAAGAAGGGAAGCAGGCAACCAGCCAGATGGCAAAGGAGGAGAAGCATATGGCCTGGATAATCCACACTTTGGATGATCAGTCCCTGAATAACTGAGGGCAGGCTGGGTTTCACTAGGGAGCCAGTAGCTGTCAATTGTCCAGCACTGCTTTGCATGGATCCCCATTGTCTAGTCTTTACTTTGGAGACAGGGATTAACTTCTTTCCATCATCACTCCCACACCCACTCCACCAGACGCCTTTTCTCTTAAAGGATATAAGTTGGTTGTTTTGCACTAAGCCTGTGTGCACGTGTACGCATGCATGCAAGTTGTGTGTGTGCATTATTTTAGGAGGTGGTGAGATGCACTACCACTGACTTTAATCTTCAGGTAGTGAATTCAAAGCCTAGTCAACCATAGAGACATAATCTAATCAAGCCTGGGCAGTAGACGGCCCAAAGGCGTTGTCATCCCTGGTTATTTCTCACACCCCCCCAAAGAGAGTCGGCTGCTTGTGTTCCCTCGGGGACAGCGGGCAGCTCAGCAAGTCAGGGAATAGGCTAGGTACATACAGCTAACCAGGAACAAGGAGCTGAACAAATGATCATGTTTTTACAGTTCTTATAAACTCAGTCTCTGAGAAAGGAGGAACAATTTCTCTTCTTTATAAGAATGCAAATAGATTGCTAAAATGGTGTCAACTGCATCGATCACTTGGCATTAAATCCACACTATTAAGTCATACCTACAAAGTCAGAAGAGATCATTTGTCATGGTGAAAGTAAAAACTATTTTTCTCCCCCCTAAAGGTAAGTTATTTTCTTTGAAACTTATGGCTTTTAAATCTAAGCCACAAAATCAAGACTAAAGTGAATGATGAGACAGGATTAAAATAATTACTTCACCAGTCAAAAACATTGCCACTAACCATGCATTGCACATATACTACATGAAAAAACTTTCTTCAGATGTCACTTTTTCCTATAAGAGTAATCCTATCACTTAGTACAAGACTTATTTATGAAAGAAAAACATCTAGTGTGGTTTAAAATACTTCTGTGAGCAAAATTTTTTTCTCAGAAAGCTCATTAAATTCTCCTTACCTCCTGATGGTTTCATTAACATGCAAGAAGTACAGGGGAATTTTACACCAAATGGTAAACTGAATATGTTTAAAAATCATCTAAATCATAAGAAAGTTTGGAAATGATAGAAGAATGACACGTAATCGTATTACCTTATCATGGCTCCATGCTCCCTAACACCCTCTGCACATTCTACTATGTCATTGTTGCTGACTTTTTTCCTTGTGCGTGCTTTTCAATTTTACATTATTGTAATCATATATGGCACTTAAAAAAAAAAAAAAACATGTAACTTTAAAATGAAAGTACTTCTTCCATGTTGCCATAGGTCGTTATTATTAAACTTTTGGATGACTGCTTATTCCAACAAAAGGATGCATCGTAATTCAGTCACCCCTTCATCTACTCTCAGGAAATTAGACAGCTCCCACGTGTTCACTATTACAAATGATTCTGCAGTTAATAAAGAGCTGCATGAAGTCTATTAGTCACTTTATGAGCACATTTTTTTCTTCTTTAGGATTATTTACTTAGGTTAAATTTTCAGATATATTAATTGTATAAACATTTTTATGACTGTGAATGGATTTGCCAAACGTTTTTCAAAGGTACTGTATCAGTTTATATCACCATCACAATGTAAAATTTATCAGTTACACTGCAGTTTAAGTTACATTTTTGGTGATTACTAAACATTTTCCTATATGTTTGCTTGATAAACATATGGGTGTTTTAATACATTGCCTGGTCACAGCCCTTAGCCATCTATCTGCTGTGGCCTTACTAGTTAGTTATATGAATTTTTATGTAACATACACTTTATGTTTATTGTCTGAATTATCTTTTATAACATTTCCCAATCTGTTATATCCCCACAGAGCTTTTCTAGCATAAAAAGCTTTACATTTTTATATACTTATAACTTACGAATCTTTCATAATTTTCACTATTTCTTATAACCATAAATATTCAAAATGCTAGGTTCTTTCTTTTTCTGCAGTTATATGCACTCTATTTAACTTGTTAAAAACATTTGTATATATATATTTTTAGCATATTGTATTAGGTATTGGTTTGAAAATTATTTTTGCTAAATTCATAACCAGTTATTTGAATACTATTTATCAAGTAGTATTTCATATTGCTACAGTTTTGGAGTTAAAATAAATAGGAATTATTTTTAAATAATTAGGAATTATTCTTATCTTCTAAATTATTTTAGGAAAAGTAAGAATTATGTTAACCACAAAACTAGAATAAACTAGGAATAACATAACTAAACTGAATAAAGCTTGGAATTTAACTAGGGATAAAAATAGGGCTTTTAAAAGTTCTCTACAAAATCTGTGAAAGTTGCTCAGTTGTGTCCGACTCTTTGTGACCCCATGGACTATACAGTCCACGCAGTTCTCTAGGCCAAAATACTGGAGTGGGTAGCTGTTCCCTTCTCTGGGGGATCTTTCCAACCCAGGGATGGAAGCCAGGTCTCCCCCATTGCAGGAGGATTCTTTACCAGCTGAGCTACCAGGGAAGCCCCATCAGGAGACCCCGGTGTGATCCCTGAGTCAGGAAAATCTGCTGGAGAAGGGATGGGCTACCCACTCCAGTATTTTTGGGCTTCCCTGGTGGCTCAGCTGGTGGTAAAGAACCTGCCTGCAATGTGGGAGACCTTAGTTCAATCCCTGGGTTGGCAAGATCCCCTAGAGAAGGGAAAGGCTACCCACTCCAGTATTCTGGCCTAGAGAATTCCATGGACTGTATAGTCCATGGGGTCACAAAGAGTTGGACACGATTGAGCAACTTTTACTTCACTACAAAATCTAGGTGTATAAACACATAATGTGGAAATAGAGTATTTATATACCAAGTGCAAAGTAATGGTGTTATGAATTAATTTATAACCCATATGGCCAAAAAAAACCCCCCAAAACCCAAATATGTTTAAGTCCTAACTCCCAATACTTCAGAAATGCTACCTCATTTGGGAATAGAGTCATTCCAGATGTAATTAGTTACGTGAATATGAGGTCCTACTGGAGTAAGGGGGAGGGGTCTCACATTCAATATGACTGGTCACGTGAAGACAGAGACACAAGGAGAACATCATGTGGGGACAAATGCAGAGATTGGAGTTATGCAGCTAAGCAGAACGAAGGAGACCAAAAACTGCTAGCAAATCAGCAGAGCTAGGAAGAAGCAAGACGGCATTCCCTGAAAGGTTTTTTTTTTAAAGATTTTTCTTTTAATATGGACCATTTGTAACATCGTTATTGAATTTGTAAGAATACTGATTCTAAGTTTTGGGGTCTTTTTGACCGAGAGGCATGTGGGATCTTAGTTCTCCATCAGGGACCGAGCCCACACCCTCTGCATTGGAGAGCGAAGTCTTAACCACTGGACCACCAGGGAAGTCCCTCCTCCATAGATTTTAGGTGTCTACTGACACCTTGATTTGGGACTTCTAGCCTCCAGAACTGTGAGGCAATACATTTCTGTTGTTTTAAGCAATTCAGATTGTGATACTTGTTAAAAGAGCTCCAGGAAACAATTACAAGTGGCAACAACTATAAGAAAAATAAGACCAAATTGTTGACTGTTAATTTAAAAGTTGTATTGTTCTGGCAGACACTGTAGATTGTCCAGTCCCATCCACAATTCCTCTTTCCTTACCTTCTTCCTCCAGAATAATTTTTCAGCTTTCCCCACAGTTCATGGTGGTGGCCTTTCTGTCTAAGAGGTATAAATGGAAGATTCAGGAGAAGGACTTTCCATCCTGGTAGAATTACAAAGCCTCACAAGAAGATCTTGATGGAAGGTACAGTTGCCCTTTTGATACCGAGAATGAAAGCCATATTGATGAGGATACTGGAGCAGGAAGACAAATGAAGCCTGTGTCATTAGATACACCTCTAACCTGTTTAAATGATTATTTATTGGGTTTTCTGTCATTACAACCAAATATTGGGAAAAGAGAAATCAAAGATAGTGTCTTAAAAAAAAAAAAAAACAAAGATAGTGTCTTTTCAGTTTTATAAACAGTGGTGGAAAACTTCACACCAAACATCAAGCAGTGTCTCCACCCATCCTCTGACAAGGATTTCTACCAAGGAGATTCCTGCTCGCCTTTCAAGCTCCAGTTCGGGTGTTTCCTCTTTTATGAAGCTTCCTATGGAGAAAGCAGAAAGGTGTATGGAATACATTTCCATACTCCTTTCTGCTTTCTCCATTACTATCATTTACACACCTTTAATTTTAACATAATCACATCACATTGTATTTATTTGAACTTCTCTCTCCCTCTGACCCTACAGGAGCTCCCTGTGCATAGAGACCCTATTTTTTTTCTTCATCTTACTACTACCAGCATGTAGGATTGAACCTGGAACTCAGTAGGTACTCGATAAATGATTATTGAACGAACAAAGGAATAAGAAAAGTCACTGAACCTCAAGGACAGGAAAATTGAAAGGAAATGAGACCAAAGAACACTAATGTGTGCCAGGCTTTTAATCATTAAACCATTTTTCCCCCACGTACTGAAAGAAAAGCCTGACAGACGTACCCCTAGAATCTTTAAAATGTCGTCTCACTTATAATAACATTTTGATTTAGTGGGCTACATGTGTGTATATAATTTTTATTTCATTGAATATTTACTCTGTGCTAGGCATTGTGCTAAAAGTCTTACATTAATTATCTCATTGAAACCTTCTGAGGCAGTGGTGGCTCTAGATGACTTTTTATAAAGAAAGGGTTTATATAGCAGCAATTTGGTTAGAAGTGGATGAATAAAGTACTTGTTGGAAAGCTGTATTCACCTAGCTGGCCCACATTTTTTCATTCAGATTATATATTTTTCGGGGGTGGTCTAGGGGAGAAAGCTGATGGAAATTGTGGAGGGGGAAGATATGAAACAATTCTAATCCATCTGATGATATCACTGCTTGCAAAGGTAGTCTCAGTTTGATTACTGCTTTTCACAGATATGAAAGCTGAGACCTGGGAAGGATAAGGAACACCCAGGCTTTGTAAGTGCAGCAGTGGACACAGGTAGAATGACCCACAGCCCTGCTTTCAACTCCTACAAATACCGTCTCAAGTAGGTTGATTTCAAACTCTCACAAGTGAGACTGAAAGCAATCCACTTTTAACAAAGGGGCTGAACACAACCAAAGCAGGGCCATAAACAAAGTGCAACTCTGAACCGTCTCTTAAAACCCGGGGACATCTAAAATGACTCCAGGCTTGTTGTGTCTGGTCTTCATAAATATTGCTACATGTTTTAACACAATTTTTAAAGGTTACTTTCCATTTACAATTATTACAAAATATTGGCTATATTCCCTGGGTTGTACAATATGTCCTTGAGCCTGTCTTAAACCCGAGAGTTTTTACCTCCCACTCTCCTACTCCTCTATTACCCTCCCAACTGGTAACCACCAGTTTGTTCTCTGTACCTGTGAGTTTGCTTCTCTTTTGTTTTATTCACTAGTCTGCTGTATTCCTCAGGATTCCACATATGAGTGACATCATGATACTTGTCTTTCTCTGCCTGACTTACTGTACTTAGCATAATGCCCTCCACGTCCACCCATGTTGCTGCAAATGGTCTTTATAAACATTTTAAACTTTTTATAGTTTCAAAACTTTATCTCTTTCTTGAGCTGACTGGTCCTATTTCTGTAGTTAAGTATCCTTCAGAGCAAATCCAATCTCTCTCTCAGTGGCTACCCTTCAAATATTAAAGATGCCATTATGTTCTCCTTGAGAGAGGATTTATAAAAGCTAAGTAGCTTAACTTATTCATCATGTGAGATTTTAAAATTTTGTACTTTTGTGAAAATTAACCAAAGAATCATGAATTTATTCACAAAAATTAAAATGATACAGAAATGTGAGAAGACAATATGAACGTCTCCTCATCACCAAACTCCAGTCTCCTGTTCCTACTCTCCAAGAATAACAGATGCTGATAATTGAGTGGGCTTTCCAGAGCTTTTTTCTATAAAATCTAACTAGAAACAGAAATATGGATGCATTATATATTTGCGTGTGTATGGGTATGTATATATGTCTGCAGTTGTGTGTATACACATTTCTTTTTGTATACATGGGATCATACGTGTAGAATGCTCTAAAACTAGCTTTTTTCACTGAATAATATGTCATGGACACCCTTCCCTGTCAATACATATACACAAGATGTGCCTCACTCTTGTTAACAGGTGCGTAGTATGAATGTGCTTCCGCTTAACTGTTTCTTCATTTGGGTTGTTTGTCTCCACTTTTTCTTAATACAAACAACGGGGTAGGGAACATTCTTATATAGGCGGTCCTTGCTTTTCTCTCAGCTTGAGATGGATTTACCATGAGAAGCAGGAAGCTCAAGCTCCATGGCTTTCCATATGCATGAGCCTCTTCTGAGGCCTTGGGAGGAGCCTTGAAGTTTAAGCTTGCACCAGCTGTCAAAAATTGAGAAGGCATTTGCCCATTTTTAGTGTTGGGGCACCTCTAACATGCTCCATGATTTCTTAAAGATTTTTAAAACGATGATTGTTTCTTAAAGGTTTTTTAAAAGATGACTCATACAGGCTTAGCTAATGCTGTCTGTGGTTTATAATTCATTCAAGAAATGCTGTCTATCTTTACCTCTGCATTAAATGCCTCTTAAGATCACCAATGACTTCCCAACTGCTAAATGCCATGAGCAGATTTTGGTCTTTTTTTTCCCTTAATTTATTTGTAGCACTCAACAGCACGCTATACTCCAAACTAAAATTCTCTTCCTCCTTTATTTCTGAAATAATTCTGATTTTCCTCTTATCTTTGGTGCTACCATGTGAGACTGCTTCTCTTCCTCGACTGCCCCGCTCCCCACTCCAAGACTCCTGCCCGTCAACGCTCTCTTCATTCTCATCACTTTTGCTTCAGCTCAGGTCTCAGCCTCCATTCTGGAGCAGGGCAAGCGTCTCCTCATGCGCATCCTTGCTTGTCATCTGTCCTCCACGTGGCTACTGAGGGGAGATTTCTAAGTATAGATCTGACTGTGTCACCTCACTGAACTCCCATGGCATACAAAGTCCAAACATCTCTTTTCAGACTCATTCTGCGCTGCTCCTCTACTCAAACCATGTCCTTTAACCCCAACGGAACTCACTTTTCCTAAGTCCATATCTTAGCCTTTCTTCCCTTTTCCACCTATTCACTCCTCACAAACCCAGCCTATGTATCATCTCAGAGGAGTCTCCCCTACTTTTCCCAGGCAAAGGAAATTGCACCCTCTTTTCTGTTCACTTGGCCTGTTGTATGCTGCTCAGCTGCACCACTTTTCACACTGTACTGTGAGTTCCTGGGGGCTGAGTTATGTACCTTTTCCCATTTCCTGTGCCTGGTACAATGTTCGCCACTGAGTAGGTGTGCAATAATGTTCATGGAATGAACAAAAAGGAAGAAAGAAAATTACTGTCTTTTGAGTCAGGCACTGTGTTATGTATTTACATATACATCATTTAGTTTAAAACTCTAAACAATATTTTGAGTAAGTATCATCTTCTTTGAATAGATGAGGACTGGAAGGCTCTGAGAGATTAAGTGTTGTTCAAGGGCAAATATACTTGTAAAATGCAGCTCTAAGACTCACATCAGGTCTGCCTGACCCCAAAGCTCAGGGTCTTGTTAGAAAGTAAAAGCTGTGATAATCCTGACCTAAAATCCAACGGCAAATATCATTCACTTTTACAGTAAGAGGCACAAAGTGGTAATACAATACGTGTAGACGAACTTTTCATTGCAATCAAGTACTATAAGGGAACTCAAGCAATATTTTTTAAATATACCATTTGTAAGAAAAGCAACCAGGAAAGATATTTTTCCTAATAGTCTCTCATTGTCCAACCAAAGAATCGCATAGACCTATTGGTCCTCACCCTTTCATCTAAAACATTAAACAACCCAGAGTTGGCCAATGAAGGACAATGCTGATCTTTAAAAAATCCCACTATTCCTTCCCTGACAACCTAGTATTTCTGAAGTAGTTAGTTCCTCACTTAGGAAACCCGGTGCTTGGTTTTGGTTTTCTTTAAAGTAATTTGAATAAAGTATCTCCAAATGACAATAAATGTTAAGTAATTGAAACCCCAGAGTTTAGGGGGGAAAAAAGGTACAACATTTCTCATGGGAGGGAGTTCTAGGCTAGCTTAAAGAGCTGGCTGGGCAAATATTTGGGCTTCCCTGGTGGCTCAGAGGTTAAAGCGTCTGCCTGGAATGCGGGAGACCTGAGTTCAATCCCTGGGTCGGGAAGATCCCCTGGGAAATGGCAACCCACTCCAGTACTCTTGCCTGGAGAATCCCATGGAGGGAGGAGCCTGGTAGGCTACAGTCCATGGGGTCACAAAGAGTCGGACACGACTGAGCGACTTCATCTCAGCACAGCATGGACAGATCTGAGGGGAGGAGTCTGACAGGACTTCACACAGATAAGCAGTGAAGATTTTAAGTTATCTACTGGGCTTTACAAGCAGTAAATATCAATTCAGCTTTGAAATCACTAGATGTAAGAAATTTGTTAATGTTTCTCTTTCCTTCAGCACCTCCTTTTTCTAAAAGGTTGTTAAGTAGTCATTCAACTCAGGTAACCTTTTGAAACATCGTAGAATTTGATATCGTTTAAGAAAAAAAACCTAGCAATGTCTAACTTTGTAAAGTTATAAACACACAGGAAACAAAGCTAACATCCATGAAACTTCCCTGTACAGCCAAGTTGAGCTGAACTAATCCCTTTGGTAGGTGGAATCCATATTTTCACATAAAGCGGAAAGGCTAAACTGTTACTAGCTTCCCCACAATCTGCTTTTAGCTCTGATACCTCCAATGATTTCATCATAATTTAAGCAGAGTATAATATCCCAATTGACGTTCACCAGTGTGATGCCCTCTAACTGTTCTACGATCAGTTTTCTTCTCAGGCTGACTCTGGATCTCTTTTTAAAGTAGAAGAATTCTTAAACACGAAGTGGGAACAAAGGTAGGGTTACAAAGGTCATAGTGTTGCTGGAGTGTTTGTGATAATATAGAACAGAGCAGTCTGATTTCTTTTTCTGGCTCTTGGTAAGAATCTGTCCTTCATCACAACCAGGCTCCCCCCCTTTCAAAGAGGATTAGTAAAGAGTCCAGAAGTTTTCCATCTTTTCTATTCATTCTCCACAGTAACTACTTTTATGAGGTTGGTCAAAAATCTGTGTGGGAATACAGAACAATCCAAACGAACTTTCTGGCCACGCCAGTACTCCTGTGTTGCTGTATACGGGCTTCCCAGGTGGCACTAGTGGTGAAGAAGTCACCTGCAATACAGCAGACACACAGACACTGGTTTGATCCCTGGGTCAGGAAGATTCCCTGGGGTAGGAAATGGCAACCCACTCCAATGGATTTTGTGAATAAGGGCCTTTTCTCACTCTTTCTTGGTTTTGTTTGAGCCTTCTTTCAGTCAAGCAATTCTAAAACCTCTTGTAAACTTCTTGGAGTCCAGAACTATGCTACTTTCTCCCTTCTTGTGCACGCTTTTTTCCCCCCCACATTTGAAATATAATTTTATTTGTCAAGCACTCCATTATTCTTGCCTGTAAAATTTCACGGATAGAGGGGCCTGGTGGGCTACAGTCCATGTGGTCACAAAGAGTCGAACACAACTGAGTGCACACACACACACATATATATTCCTCAATAAAGCTGAAAAAAAAAGTCACTTAAAAATACCATTTTAATTTCAGATCTATCTGATTTGCTTTCCTGGGTGATTTATTTTTCTTTTTTTAAATTTAATTTTATTTTTTGGCATACTGAACAGCTTGCGGGATCTTAGATTCCAGACCGGGGATCGAACCCATGACCCCTGCCATGGAAGCATGGAGTCCTAACCACTGGACTGTGCAAGAATTCCCCCAAAAGCCACTTATTAAAGGTGTCCTAAATCTTGCAGGAGTGAACCTGCCTTAGTATCCCCCTACTGTAATGACTGACTGGTGTCTCATGAGAAGCATGGCTGAGGTGCCACTGTTGGGGTGAATCCACAAGGGCCCCAGCGGGGACTCAACAGTCAATTACGTCCCCCTGCAGCCAGGGATCTGATCCTTGTGCTTACCTTTGCACTGACCCTTGCCCCATGTGTCTCTGCTGTGATTCATACGTGGCCTGAATAAGCCGCCAAGTGGCATTTTGGGCAGATCTACTATCTTAAAGCTTCGCATCATGCTGTATGATTCCATGGAGACAAGACCAAGGGTAAAAGTTCATGTTTAGCTAATGATTAATTACACTGTTCTCCTTTCCTTCAGTTTTTACCCCTGGCCTCCTAATGACCACCAGCCTCCATCTCCCGCCCCGACCCTCTCATGGGAGCAGGTGTGCTCAGTCGTGTCTGACTCTTTGCGACCCTATGGACTGTAGCCTGCCAGGCTTCTCTGTACATGGAATTTTTCAGGCAATAATACTGGAGTGGGTTGTCGTTTCCTACTCCAGGGGATCTTCCTGACCCAGGGATTGAACCCAAGTCTCTTGTGTCTCCTGCATTGGCAGGCATATTGTTTTACCACTGAGCCATCACCTTCTAGTTTCTATCAAATCAAATCTGGACTAAGTTCGGGCTGTTTACTTGCACTCCTACAAAAACAAGGTGATGCTGGGATTGCACAAGATGTAAAAATAACATTAACATTCAGACGTGAATGACTCTTACAGAAGGGGAAAGAGTGTGAGAAGAAAGCAAGCTTTCCTATATCTTTTAATACAAGTCTGTCTGAGAAAACGACAGAACTCTTGCTTCTCCAACTCAGGGCTGAGCTGGTAATTATATATTTCAGAAGAATACCACATACAATTAAAAAAATCATAAAAAAACCTACTAGCATAAAAATGTGACATGACATGAAGCTCAATATAAAGCTGTTCAATGCACATACAGTAATTGCACCAATTACATTTAAAATATTTATTTGCTTACCAAAAACCCCAAGATATAAAAGGCTAATTATCAAAAATGACACCAGTGAACAGCTTTACTCAAGCTAACCAAAAACAGAATAATATTAATAGTGCAAAGAAATGAAAAGAAACTTCAGTTTACATTTTGAATTAAAATGTCAACTAAATAAAACAGCAAATTCATCAGCCTTGTTGTTCACACACATGGCTTTAACATTTGAAGACAATACAAAAAGCCTTTTCAGCCTTGATAATCACTTTGACTCTTTGGAACTGACTGAGAAAGGAAACTACATCAAAACTTCCATATGTTAAGATAGGTTAAATTAAATGCATAATTCAAAACCATATGATAATTTTTTAAAGAACACACAAGCCTAGTTAATGGTTACCACTCTGAGTACCTTGATAACATCGACCTACAGACTTAGGTGCCACAGGGTCCATTTTTATTTTCAAAGACCACATAAAGTGTCTTACACAGGACAGTTCTTTTTGGTGCATTTTACACCGTATTTCTTTCAGAATTCTTCAGGCCTAAAATTAAAGAATTATACATGATGACACTAAGGGGGCGATTTACTGAAATGACTGACATTCTCCACTGACAGCTCGAAATTGGATTCAAATTCCTCTGCACTAGTACAATTTGATCTCTATGAACAATTAAATAATGGCACATAGACGATCATAGTCATGTTAGTTAAAAACATCTCTGCCTACTTTTATGCTTTGACTTAAAGTGAAGAAATAAGAAGACACTGTCTTTTGTCACAAGAAGTGATCACTATGGGAGAATTGCTGCAACTCTCCTGCAATGGGCAGAGACAATATTTCATCAGTATCACAATCTCAACACTGGGTCATTATCTCTAGTTAGTCCACTTTATCATATTGTATTCATATCCATCATGTGTTCATCTCGCTTCAGTCATGTCTGACTCTTTGCGACCCCATGGACTGCAGCCTGCCAGGCTCGTCTGTCCATGGGATTTCCCAGGCAAGAATATGAGAGTGGAGTGCCATTTTCTTCTCCAAGGGATCTTCCCGACCCAGGGATCAAACCTACGTCTCCTGCAGCTCCCACATTGCAGGTGGATTCTTTACCGCTGAGCCACTGGGGAAGCCCACCATAACCATCATAGCCACATAATATTGAAGAGTTAAAATACTAAGATCTTTTCAGGTTCATGGGAAAAGGTGTAACTGCTGAGTCACAGTGATGTTCAAATACAGAAACATTTCTGAATCATACCAAAAGGGTTTAAGATTACTTTCAAATAGAAGGATATTTACTTTTTTTCTTGAGAAAAATACAGAAAATTTCTACAATTTTAAAATTCCCAAATTCCTTAGAAATGTTTTGCTCCTTCCTACCAAGTAATAAATAAGAATGAGTATTTTAAAACTTTGGCTTTTAAAATGTTTCTAAGACAATTTTCTGAATGTTGAGCTTTAAGCCAACTTTTTCACTCTCCACTTTCACTTTCATCAAGAGGCTTTTGAGTTCCTCTTCACTTTCTGCCATAATGGTTGGTGTCATCTGCATATCTGAGGTTATTGATATTTCTCCCAGCAATCTTGATTCCAGCTTGTGCTTCTTCCAGCCCAGCGTTTCTCATGATGTACTCTGCATATAAGTTAAATAAGCAGGGTGACAATATACAGCCTTGACGTACTCCTTTCCCGATTTGGAACCAGTCTGCTGTTCCATGTCCAGTTCTAACTGTTGCTTCCTAACCTGCATATAGGTTTCTCAAGAGGCAGATCAGGTGGTCTGGTATTCCCATCTCTTTCAGAATTTTCCACAGTTTATTGTGATCCACACAGTCAAAGGCTTTGGCATAGTTAATCAAGCAGAAATAGATGTTTTTCTGGAACGCTCTTGCTTTTTCCATTGATGCTTTTGAACTGTGGTGTTGGAGAAGACTCTTGAGAGTCCCTTGGACTGCAAGGAGATCCAACCAGTCCATTCTAAAGGAGATCAGTCCTGGGTATTCATTGGAAGGACTGATGCTAAAGCTGAAACTCCAGTACTTTGGCCACCTCATGAGAAGAGTTGACTCATTGGAAAAGACCCTGATGCTGGGAGGGATTGGGGGCAGGAAGAGAAGGGGACGACAGAGGATGAAATGGCTGGATGGTATCACCGACTTGATGGACATGAGTTTGAGTAAACTCTGGGACTTGGTGATGGACAGGGAGGCCTGGCGTGCTGCGATTCATGGGGTCGCAAAAAGTCGGACACGACTGAGTGACTGAACTGAACTGGACTGAGGACAGTTTTACAAGTTAGATATTATTTCCTTAGCTTGAAAGCTTTCTCAGCTCATCTGCTCATCCAACTCTTTTAAGAACTGGCTTAAGCTCATTTTCCTCCATTTTGCCCTCCCTCACTTCTCTGCTGCTAAGTCACTTCAGTTGTGTCTGACTCTGTGCGACCCCATAGACGGCAGCCCACCAGACTCCCTCGTCCCTGGGATTCTCCAGGCAAGAACACTGGAGTGGGTTGCCATTTCCTTCTCCAATGCATGAAAGTGAAAAGTGAAAGTGAAGTCGCTCAGTTGTGTCTGACTCTTAGCGACCCCATGGACTACAGCCTACCAGGCTCCTCCACCCATGGGATCTTCCAGGCAAGAGTACTAGAGTGGGGTGCCATTGCCTTCTCCCTCACTTCTCTAGCCCATAACAATATTCCTCTCTTTTGAATAACTCCAATATAATCCATCCTATATATTAGTATATAATTATATATCTACTCCTGTATTACTTTTGAACAGTTTTATAATGTGTCTTTGACTTTCTAGAAAATTGAAAAATTTGAACTCTCATTTTTTACCCTCGCCACACCCTACATTATGCTCCCAAATCTATCTAACAGGTTGAAATATCTTATTTTCACTAGTGTTTTCTAAGAAATATTCAGTAGACTAAAATTTGCAAATTAAATGGAAGAGCACCTTCAATATACTCGTGGGAAATAATTTAATCGGAAGTTCTTTGAAAACTATGACGGATGCTAAACAAAAATAGGGTAGTATGACATTTGTTGACTGATCTGTGTTTGTGAGTGTGTACATGTGTTTGGGTGCGTGCGCATGTGATCAGTCACGTCAGACTCTTGGAGACCCCGTGGACTGTAGCCAGCCAGGCTCCTCTGTTCATGGGATATTTCCAAGCAAGAATACTAGAGTGGGTTGCCATTCCCTTCTTCAGGGGATCTTCCCAACTCAGGGGATCTCCCAACCCAGGGGATCGAACTGTGTCTCCTGGAACTCCTGATTTGGCAGGTGGATTCTTTACCACTGAGATACCTGGGAAGCCCAGTGACTAATCCATGGAGAGTTATGTACATCCAGAATGTTCTATGTTTATGTTTTCTGCCATTCAGTCTCTCCTGTCCATGTTACTGTCAGTCCTTTCAGAGGAGGGATTAGGTGTTCTGTTCCTATGACACATGAAGCGTATAACCATGCCATGAACGCAGACACTGAACATGAGCCTTTTGCTCATGTGCATGAGAGTCATCTGTGGGTAACTGTGCATTCTGTTTATTCAAAGAAGCATTAACTGTTTGATGCACTGGATGAAATCCTTTACCAAACCTTGCCTGAGCCTCAGTGCACCTGGGTCCCCACGTGTCACTTCCTTTTGTGCTCTGGGAAGACTGGACCTAAGGGCACCCCACCCCCACCCCTTGCACTTCTCCAGAGTGGTTCAGACACATTCATCATGCTTGCCAACACCCTGATTGGAGCATGCCTTATTTCACAAACAAGAGAGTCTGTGTAAAGAGGTCAGAGACTTCTCACACAGTCACACACATTATCACAGACACACAATGCAGGGAAGCAGAAGGAACGTTTCCTGACGACCAGTCTTCTTTTCAAATACCTAGATCACACTGGTTCCTTAAATTATAATAAATGTGGACGAAAGATCTGTACCCTTTTCGGCCTCAGGAAACAGGAGATCAGGAAGGCACTCAGCTTAGACTCAGCACAGCTGCCTTATGCCACCAGTGCCACTAGCAAGCACTTGAGACAATTCAGAGGGCCCTTTATTCCTTTCCACCAGATGAGCCTCTGTTTCCTCCACACTCTTATTTTCTCTCTGCCCATTCTTTGCTTAAGCTCTTTAGGTTTCTTCTCATCTATTCCCAAGGCCTGCCTATACCACCTGTGCATTATTCAGATTGGTACTCAAGATGGTTTTTAGCCAAAAAAAGTATAAAACATCTCTCCTTATAAATATCTTCCATTAATAATTTTGTACAGGAGGCAGAAAAAAAGACAAGCTAGTGTATCATTACCAATACGCTATATCTTTATGATAAAACACAAACTATTAAAGAGGTCTGGAAACAACATAAGCTTTACGAAGAGCAGGCCAGAGAAATCTTTCACCCAAATTCAGGTGTGCCAGGTGGCAAGATGGATAAGGAGCGCTCAGTAGATGCCAGAAGGTTATACGTAATATTGGTACAATGATGGTATTTCACTTCTAAAACTCTGATTCATGTCTGGAGTCAGACAAAAATACAACATTACAAAAATTCAGAGAAATAGAACTTGACCCTGTAACAGGACCAATAAATGATGGTCAGATGTATGTGCTTGAATCTGCTAGTTTGGGGTAGGTTGTTTTTGTAAGACCAGGGCTATGCTATCATCTCAACTTTGAAATTTGTTCCCCCATTACATGGAAAGTCATGTTTGCCCAAGTAAGGGGCCAGACTGAATGGGGTCATAAGACCACATTCTCCTACGAAGTAATTCTTTGAAAGGAACTTAAAAGGAGAACATTAGAAAAGAATGTAGGTAAGCATGAATTACCTATGCTGGAATCTGAAAAAATTAAAATGATGATAGAGAAATAACTACTTCTTTAGTCTTGAATGTGATCTTAACTGAGGGAAAAGCTGACATTTAAAAAGATCTTTATATTCTCATATCATTACTTGGAAGATTCATCAGGTTTAGAAGATAACACGTGAGATAGAGGCGGACAGCTGAGATTCACAAAAGTCACTCTTAGTGTGTTTCAAGACCCAAAGTGATACGTGCACCAAATCTGTAACATGAAACAAAGGAGGGAGGCCTCACTGGATGAAGCTGGAACCAGTGGCCGTGGTCATTCCACGCCAGGTTTACAGCACACAGAACAGGCTGCGGACCTAATTGTTCTGTGAGGGGGAGTGGACTGGGCATGTTCAGAAGTGTTGGCGAAGTGTGTGGCTGACAGATTAACCCTGGGATATTAAAGGAAAACTGGGAACATCTGTAATCTTTTCAATATTATTATCATAGGAGTGAACTATGCCCTCCACACAGCCCCTCTTGGTGATTCTATTAGGGACAAAAACCTGAGTTCAGGGAAGGCACTATTAGTGGTAATAGCAGCAGCAGCAACTATTACTGAGATGAAGGCCATGTATTGTGTGCTTTAGATTATTACACTATTTAATTCTCAAACACTTCCACGAGGATGATCTCTTCACTTCATGCATGAGGAAACAGTTCTACAGGAGTTACGTAATTGGCACAAGTCGTTGAGATAGTAAATGGCAAAGCCAGGATGTGAAGACAGGCTTATGTTCTGCACCTGGAGGCTAAATATACAGAGGAGTTCAAGGTGTCAGATATTCAAAACAGTATCTTCCAAAGCAGAATTCTACATCCAATAGGAATGGAATCACAGAAGATATTTCTTTGTATCACATTGTTACCTTAAAAATGTATTATAAATATGAAGAACCACTGATCATCTCAGTTATGATGGTTCTGTTTAAAGCACTATTTCTATTCCATTTTACCAAAAGTCATATTATTGATAGTCGTGTAGTCATATTGTCTGTTTGATGACACATCAATAGGAAAATAACTTTGCATTGTCTGTTGCTTAACGTGAATATTCAAACATCCAGGTATTAAGTGAAGGGATATGTGTTCCACAAGGAAAGCTCAGTTTTCTAACAGGAGAGAAGTGGATGCTCAGCGGGTACTTGGTTGCCACTTCCCCCAGGGTGAAAAGTCAAGACTGCGATAAAATCACGTCCAAACTCTGGGTCAACCAAGTTACATAGACTGTTCAGACAATCCAAAACATGACTCAATTTTAAATGCTTGCAAATACATTATAAGTCTTTATGTTACCCTGGCATCCTTAGATAATTCATAAACTTAACTTCTATCCCGAGAGCATCTAATCAACTTCTATTAAGTAAGGTCCCCTTAGAAACAAGCTTGAAGAGAATAAAATGGCCCCAAACTAAATATCTCCATGCATAGTCCTCAACGTGAGTTATCTCCATTTGGATTATTGAGGGTTGACTGACTACAGATGGAAAATCTAAACTTATATTTGGGTGATCTGCCTTCCCCAATAGGAGTAATCAACAGGGTGGAGCTGAATAGCAGACTTTAGCCTATCATTAGCATCCAAATATTCAAAACCACAATAAATGAGCTGGTGTTAAACGTTACCCTAATGAGGTGTGTCACACATAAACCACACCACTGCTACCACTACACTTGTGTAGCACGTTCTATGTACCAGGCACTATTCTAAGTGCTTTTACGTTTATCAAGTCATTTATTATAACCCACTACAATTGGGCTACAGTCCATGGGGTCTCAAAGAGTTGGACACAGTTGAGTGACCGAGCGCACACACGCACATGCGCACATACACACACAATCTTATGAAGTACCATTATCAGTCCCATTTTACGGATGATGAAACTGAAGCACAGAGATCAAGCAATTTGCCCAAGCCTACCCAGCTAGAAAATGAAAGAGCTGCAATTTAAAGCCGTGCAGTCTAGCACCAGCATCTGTGCCCTTACCCACGACGCTAAAGTGTCCATAAGAACTGAATAAAACCCTTGGGAAATCTGAAAGATGTCACTGCTGTTTGTGAAATAGGCAAACCATAATCTATCCACTATCTTAATGAAAACAGTGGCAGTCCAGATGAACACAATAAACTAATAAATTCCCCCACCAACTACTCATTTCAGTCAGATAGCCCAACCTGAATTAGCTTTAATATTCCAAGTTGGTTTTGGGAATATTACCCAGCCTATTTAGTCTTGATTGGAATATTTCTTGAATATCAAAGGATGAGTCTTGGTTGGTTTTCTTGTGTCTTGCTGCCTCCATGTCAAAAACCCAAAGGAAATAACAAAATGTGATTCAGATATAATAAAAAGATCAAATCTGCCATGGAATAAACCATTTAGGGAGCTAATTTGGCAGTTCAGACAACCAAAATCTCCACTACGTGGGGCCTTGGTCTTGCCAGTGACTGTAAGTGTGTTCTTTCTACCCCTCTGCCAGCTAAGAAAGCAAAACTGGCTGTCTGAGGCTTCTGCTAGTGACCATATGTGCTGGAGTGGGCAAAGGTCATGGAATGGCACAGGCAATTAATCACATGATATTGAGAAGATGGCTCCTACTTGTCTACTTTTCTGGTAGACCAAAATACATTTCTCCGGGAAGATCTACGCAGTTGACAAATAGGCAATCAAACTGTCTAAGATCCTGTGCAATTTTTTAATAAGAGGGAAAAAAATCACAAATTATATTGCACCTTACAATTTTATTTTAGAGGAGAATTTTCTTTCCCTTAAGAGGCCTTGGTTCCATTTGAAAGATAACAGAAGGTCTATCTATGAAGAACTGGAAGAAAGGCACAGTATTTTGCCATATAGTCTCATTAAGAAAGATTTCATATGAAGCAGATGGCAGAATTTTTGGCTTCTCATGATACACTGAAGTAACTTTAGGTTCTTTCCTTTTGTTTTTAACCTGGAATAATGACTGCAATAGGTGTCTTTTAGATTTCATGGGGGAGTTTGGTGGATTCTCTGCAAATCTTGGGACAAAACATCTTATTTCAAATAGAAATTGAATAATATTGACTGATAGCCCAACTTTCCTAATGCTTCCCTGAATCTTGAAAGAAGCAGAAGAGAAATATTCATTAAAAGACATGGTTTCTTCTTTCCGGGAGATGAAATCATAGTTTTATGTGAAAGCATTTTCATGTGAAAGTTGATAGTTTCATGTATAAACACATACATACGTATATGAGTTTAAGAACACTCTAAGCCTCCCCCAAACAAAAGATGCTCTGTAAATAAGTGGTAGACTTAGACTATTTTAAATAACCCCTGTCATCCTGGGTTTAGGATTGCTAACAGGCTTCTTAACACTGCAGTCAAATCTGATGACAGAGGAAGAGATCTACCTTTGCTGAAACATCTTACAGTAAAGAGGCCAATGGATAGCTCAGAAAAAGCATTATAGCTTATATATACATTTTTTAATTTTAAAGGGAAATTTGGTATTTTAGGCTGAAGTTAATATGTGTGAAGGAGGTAGAGAAAAGATTAGCTTCCTAATGAAAATGGAGACCCGAATGATTTCTTTAAAACTAAAGGAACATTGAGAAAATCCTATTTTTTTAAAAAAAAATGGATAATAAGAAAACCAAAAAGCATTCAGTGAAAAAAAATTCTCCTGACAGACTAATAAGGACTTTAATATGATAATCTGGTGTTTATCTACACCTTGCTTGTACAACTGCAGTTTTCTCAGCTATTATGCAAGGGCTGCAAAATGAAGAATACCTAATTGCCTCCTGGAGAAAAGTATTACTATTGAAATGACTTAAGCAAACACATTCTGAACTAACAAAGTATTTTAAAAATAAATTGAACTGAAAAATGAATGACAGCTAAATGACTGCCATTAACTCTCCTACAGGTTCCCCTGGCCACAGCCCATTTTGGTTTTAGAGAACACTCACTAACCTTAGGCCAGCTTCAGCTGCACTATTTCACATAGTTTGGTAATTTGAATTTTTCCCTCTTACCTGCCAAAATCACCTGTCAACTTGTAGTACTACTCTGTTGCCAGGTGAACTTGTAATAGAGAATGTCCTCGGCTTCTGTTTCTATTAACAGTAACATGCCTCAGCTGTTTGAAATAGGTTAGGTAAGATGGAGCAAGAGATAGGCATGTTGGCCTCAACAATATGTAGGCGGGACACAAAATCAACGCTGGGGAGAAGTTGGAAAGGGCAACTGAACTCGCTCCTACCTGCCATTAGGATTGACTATATCCATCTACGTACACTTTGCTCTTAAACTATGGAGGAGGTATACATAGACGGATATAGTCGATACATTCTCATATAATTTAAGAAGAACTTCTTTCATTCTATGAGATAATGCTTTTTAAAACCATAAATAGAAGTGTTGAGAGCTTGAAAGGAGAGAATAGGAATGTTCTGACCAGAGGATAAATCTGGGGCACACTGACTTCTTCCGAGCCACGTTTCTTTCAGCCTTTGTGTCTCACTAGAGCCAGGTTTTCGGTTCCACCTAGGCAGCCTGCCTCAGTGACTGCACAGAGATTCTGTGCAGTGAAGAAGGCCACCTCTTCAGGCACTCAGCTTTTCCTTGGGGGCTGGTTGTTCGCATCCACCCTCCAAGCTCTTACAGACCTCATGGGTCCTAAATCTGGTAATTCTAATTTTCTGGTTTGGAGGCACCAGGTCCTAATTCTGGTAACTCTGTCTTCCAGAGGTGACTATATCCATCTATGTATACTTCCTCTGTAGTTTAAGAGCAAAATGTACGTAGACGGATATAGTCAGGACTAATGGCAGGCAGTAACTCTGTCTTCTGGTAACTCTGGTAACTTCTGGTTACTATCCTGTCAACCACCTGGCTTCTCATTCTGCCTGCCGTCTTCAGCTGCTCTGACTTCAGCTTTACTGCTAGCCCGTACTGCTATATCTGGGATCTCCAATACTACTGTTTTGTTTCCAAGGTCCAACTTCTTATCTAGGATGCCAAGCTTTTATTTCTCCACTTCTGGACATAATACAGGTTCAGCCAAAACTAATTTGCCAAAGTGTAAAGTGATGGCTTGCATGTGACAAAGTCAGTTCCACTGAGGGGAATGCCAGCTCCACACTGGGTATTCTACTATTTTAAGGCACTTGGCCAGCCTACTGTATTGTATCTGAATAATGCCACAAATAACCATGGTCTAACCTAGACTTTTAACCTCTTCTAAGAAGAAACCCCAGCTACATAATCCTGGGGTTGGAAGGAATCATATTAGTTCAGCTTCTCCTCTGCTTTTAAAAACATTCATTAGCATGACTAGAGTAAAAGTCATGTTAGGAATCTTTATCAAACAGAATTCTGATCAGTTTCATTTCCTGAATGAGAATCTTGAAAACTTCCCATTGCCTGTGCTAAGTTGATTCAGTCATGTCCAACTCTGCAACCCCATGGATTGTAGCCTGCCAGGCTGCTCTGTCCATGGGATTCTCCAGGCAAGAATACTGGAGTAGGTTGCCATGCCCTGCTCCAGGGGATCTTCCTGACCTGGGATCAAAAATGCATCTCCTGTGGCTCCTACATTGCAGGCAGATTCTTTACCTCTTGAGTCACCAGGAAAGCCCCTACTATCGACAAAGTGAGGGATGTAAGCCTGGGATGCGCAAGATGAAGCATGGAACGCAGGAAGAGAACACTAGAATATGTATGCATTATTTACATTATCCCATTACATTTCTTTTTTTGCATATTTTTATAGCCTATATAATATGTCGATATAGTAGTGCATGTATGATGCTGCTGCTGCTAAGTCGCGTCAGTCATGTCCGACTCTGAGCGACCCCATAGACGGCAGCTCACCAGGCTCCCCCGTCCCTGGGATTCTCCAGGCAAGAACACTGGAGTGGGTTGCCATTTCCTTCTCCAATGCATGAAAGTGAAAAGTAAAAGTGAAGTCTCTCAGTGCATGTATAGAGTTTATTAATAAGTGAATATATGAATATTGGGGGTAAATGTGTAAAAATAATTACAGGTACAACAAAAAATGTTTGGAGGACAGTGCCATTTAGAACAATGACTAATCCCTTAGAGCAGCAATTAAGTACTTCACAATCTTCCTTTAGCCTGCATTTCGCAAATATTTCCCTGATCTGGGCACACTATTGTCTATTCACACTGAAGTGCTAGACTGGAAGGTCTATGATGGCAAGAAACGTGAACATCTTACTCACCCTTTGGATGCCCAACCCTTAGCACACTGTATAGCATTCTCTAGACACTAGATATACATTTACTAAACTAGAGATACATTTACTAAATGAATGATGAGTTAATAAAACAAGCTTTATAAGCATATTGTGCTATTTCATATTTCTGTTTCTTTCCATTTATTGTGCTGTTTGGAATGCCCTTTCTTCTAGCCTCAACAGGAACACCTATAAAACTAGATTTCTTCATCAATACCTCTACCCCTACCATACTTATGTCCTCTTTTGGGCTCCCATATATCTTCCTGATGATTTATAATACGTGCTTGTCTTCTCTAATATCTCCTCGCATCCTCAGATCCTGGCATGGCACTGAGCACATTGCAGGTGCTTAATAAGCACAGTGGGATGATGTCTGAGTGAATTTCTAAACAATTATTAATCTTCAAAGGGCATTAGACTGTTTCTACTTCTAATGATGATTGAAAATAGGTACCAGATTTGATCCCCCACTATGAACAACTGGACTAAATATATGAAACCACTGCATTCAGCTATTGGACAACAGACAGAGCAGGACTGTAATTTCTAGGAGAAGGGAGAAAAATGCAGTGAGCCTTAATATTGCTTTAAGCACAACATGGGTGACTTGCTGAGTTGAGGAGGTAGAGACAGAATAAGGGGAGGCTGAGGTGGATGGAATTTGTAGGTCAGAATATCCAAGAGGACAGAGCGATACATAAGCAGAGATTCAGAAATTTGTATAGGGTACCGCCCGCCCCCCACTTGAATTCCTGCCTAAGCATTAAGCTGTGATTCCAAAGAGTGACTCCATGAGGCTAGGCAAAGAACGCCATGCTGGAAGATGTTCCATCTAGCCATAATTCAAAGATCATTAAATGATGGAGGCATTCAGTGACAATCCCAAAACGTAAGATCTTAGTAGTAGGACTCAACTAGCCCTAAAGTAAAGGCTACTCTAGATATGCCCCAACAAAGCTTTAAAAGAAAAACAATCCTTGAAAGAATCAAGCTGCTCCACAATCAACTTAAGTGACTCTACAAAGAGAAAATAAAATTCCAACCTTCAACAATGTAATCTTCTGAACATCTTGCATCCTCAAAAATGTACTAGACTTGCAAAGAAGAAAAACATGTGATCAAAAACAGAAGAAAATTTAATCAATAGAAACAGACCCAGGAATAGCAAGAAAATGGATTTAGCAGAAGTCATAAAAAAGATATTACAAACATATTCAAGGATTAAAGCAAAACATAAAAATAATGAGGAGTGAAATGGAAACTATAAAAACGAACCAAATGAACTTTTAGAGTCAAAAATATATTATATCTGGGACTTTAAAAATTCAACAAAAGGATCTTAATATCAGATTAGTCAATGGCTGAAAAGATTGATAATAGTGATAAAAACCAAGTTGAAGGAAAGAGAGAAAAAAGGATGAAAGAAATTGAACAGAGCTTTGGTGATGAGTGAGACAATATCAAGTAATCTAATATACACAAAATTAAAGCCTCAAGAAGGACTGGGGAGAGAAATATATTCTAAGAAATAAGTCCTAAATTTGATGAAAATTTTAAACCAAAATATATATGAGGCAAGCAAACTCCAAGCAGGATAATTAAAAAGGAATTCACATTAAGGTACATCACAGTCAAATTACTGAAAACAATCTTTTTTTACACTTAAAGAATATTTTTAATTGAAATATATTTGATTCATAATGTGTTAAGTTTCAGGTATATAGCAAAATGATTCAGATACACACATATATAGTCTTTTAGACTTTTTCATTATAGGTTATTACAAGATATTGAGTATAGTTCTCTGTGCTATATAGTAGGTCCTTGTTGGTTATCTGTAATCAACCTTGTTGGTTATCTTCTAACTCATCTTCCTGCTTCCCTTTCCCCTTTGATAAGCATAAGTTGCTTGTCTATGTCTGGGAGTCTGTTTCTGTTTTGTAAATAAGTAAGAGAAAATCTTAAAATCATCCTCTCCCTTCCAAAAAGACACAGTAAATTTTGAAGAACAAAAATAAGAATTACCACTGACTTCTCATCAGAAATAATGCAAGCCAGCAACCAATGAAATGACATCCTTAAAACACTAAACAAGCAAGCTATCAAACTGAAAATCCTTATCCAGAGAAAAATGTTAAAGAAAAAATATCATTAACCTAGAATTCTATATCCAGTGAGAAGAAACTTCAATAATGAAGGGGAAAAATGCCTTTCCATGACAAATAAATGATGACATAAGTGGCTGCCAGCCAACTCAGCATTGCTAGCATAATAAGAAATGATTAAAGAAGGTTTTCAAGTGAAAGGAAATTATATTACATAGAAGTTCAGATCTATATAAGTGATTGAAGAGCACTGGAAATGGTAATTATATGGGTAAGTATAAACATTTTTCTTGCTTTTAAGTTGCTTTCAAAGATAACTGGTTGGGGTTTCCCTTGTGGCTCAGTGATGAGGAATCTGCCTGCCAATATAGGAGACATGGGTTCAATCCTTGGTCTGGGAAGATGCCACATGCCACGAAGCAACTAAGTCCATGTGTCAGAACTATTGAGCCCATGCTCTAGAGCCGTGGAGCTGCAACTACTGAGCCCTTGTGCTGCAATTGCTGAAGCCCAGGTGCTTGAAGGCCCATGCTCTGCAGCAAGAGAAACCGCAGCGAGGAGAAGCCTGCACACCACAGTAGTGAGTGGCATTCACTTACCGCAACTAAAGAAGAGGCCACACAGCAGGGAAGACCCAGCAGAGCCAAACATAAATAAATCAATAATTTTAAAAAATATAGCTGTTTAAAGCAAAAATAGTAACAACGTATTGTGAGGTTTATGACACATGTAGAACCAAAATGTATGATACCAATAGCATGAAGTATAGTAGAAAGAGTAGAAGTATATAGTTTTGAAGGTGCTAACATTATATACAAAGTAGTGTAATACTATTTGAAGATAGATATCAGTTAAAGTTACATAGTTTAAGCTTTAGAGCAAAAGCTACTTTAAACAAAGAGTTTAGTCACTAAGCCAATAGCAGAGAAAATGGAATACTAAAAAAAATTAATACAAAAAAGACAGGAAAAAAAGGAATGAATGTGGCAAACAGAACAAATAGAAAGATTGTAAACTTAAGCACAACCATATAGACAATTAAATTCAGTTCAATTAAAAGCAAAGTTTGTCAGTGGGCTTGAAATCCAAGATCCATCTGTATGCTATCTACAAGAATGTATACAAAATATGAATTGGTAGATACGGTAAAGATAAAGGCTGGAAAATGATATACCATTCAAATAACAGTCATGAGAAAGTTAGAATAGCTACATTAATATCACACAAAGTAGACTTCACAGAAGAAATATAACCAAGAATAAAGAGGGACATTTCATAATGTAAAGGGATAGACGCATCAGAAAGACATAACAGTCATTAATATGTATGCAACAAATATAAGAGCGTCAAAATACATGAAGGAAAAATTGACAAAAATGAAAAGAAAAATAGACAAATATGTCATTATAATAGGAGATTTTACAACTTCTCTTTCAGTAATTGATAGAACAACTAGGTAGAAAGTTAGTAAGGATATAAAAGATCAGAATAATACTATCAACCAATTTGATTTAACTGACATTTATCAAAAAATATCTCAAGCAATGGCAAAATACATGTTTTTTTCCAAGTTCACATGGAACATTCACCAAAAGAAACCATACAAAGGGCCATAAAACAATGCCCCATGAATTTAGAACAATGAAATTATCCAGAATCCATTCTCTGACCAAATTAAAATTGTTAGAAACTGGTAACATAAAGATATCTGAAAATCTTTAAATACTTGAAAATTAAAACATTTTAATTAAAATTAAACACACTGCTAAATAATCCATAGATCAAAGAATAAATCACAAGAAAAATTTAAAATATCTTGAACTGAATAATTAAAATATACCAAAATTTGTTGTATGTGAAGTACTTAGGAGGGAAATTTGCAGCTTTGAATGCTTAAGTTAAAAAAAAAAGACAGGTTTAAAATCAATGACTTAAGCCTTCACTTTTGGAAGCTAGAAAAAGAAGAACACATTAAAACCAAAGTAATTAGAAATAAGGAAATTAGAAAAGATAAAAAGAGAAAGAAATGAAATAGAAAAGAGATAAACAATAGAGAAAATCAATGAAGTTAAAAGTCAGTGCTTTCAAAAGATCAGTAAAATGGATAAACCTGTAGGTAGACTGCTCAAGGCAAAAAAAAGAAAGAAATGAAATACAAATGTTGGGAATAAAAAAGGAGACATAGCTACAGATCTTATAGACATTAAAAAGGTCATAAAGGGATAGAATAAATAAGGAAATTTGGAGAAAAAAACCATGAAATGAAAAAATTCCTTGAAAGACACAATTGTCAAAATTGACAAAAGAAGAAATAAAAAATCTGAAGCCCCTTGTCTATTTAATTGAATCTGCAAATAAAACTTCCACAAATATTCTAGGCCAGATGACTCCACTGTTTAATTTTATCAAGTACTAAGGAAAGAATTACTATCAATCTTACATAAATTCTTTCAGAAGAAAAAAGAGGAAGGAACACTTGCCAATTCATTTTATGAGTCTAGCAATAAATAGCCTGACATCAAAACCAGGCAAAGAAATTACAATAAAACTTCAAGAAAAATATAAACCATTATGACTACCATAAATAGAGGACATAATCCTTAATAAAATAATAGCAAATCAAATTCAGTAGTATCTGAAAATAATATCATATTATGACAAAATGGGGTTTACCACAGGAATGAAAGATTGGACTAATACTAGAAAATCAAGTATAATTTACCATATTAACAAAACAAACTTCTTTGTTTATTTTAACTATATAACTGTCTCAAAAAATACAGGAAGGTGGTTTGACACAGTTCAACATACTCATGACAAAATTTCTCAACAAACTAGAAATAGAGGAATACTTCCTCTGTTGATAAAAGGCATTGACAAAAAACCCTATACTTAAGTTCGTAGTTAATGGTGAGACTAAATGTTTTCCCCTAAGACACAATATTCTTATCAACACTTCTATTCAGTGTTGCACTAGAGGTCCTAGCCAGAGCAATAAAGCAAGAAAAGGAAACCAAGGCATTTAAACTAAAAAGGATGAAGTAAAACTGTCTCTATTCATAAAAAATATAATTTTATAAATTTAAGACTCCTATGAAATCTTAAAAAAAGTTATTAGAATTAACAAGTGAACTTAGCAATGTCATACAAGGGCAATATACACAAAATCAGTTCTATTTCTATAAGTTAGCAATAAACAATTGGAAAATGAAATAAAAACTACAAGGCCATTAACAAAGCAATTTTTAAAAAAGCATATGTAATAGCAGTTAGTATGCACACCAGAGTGGATGAACAAGATCTGTTTACTAAAAACTATCAAGACATGTTTACCAAAAATAATAAAATAATACTGATGGGAATTAAAGAAGAATTAAACAAATGGAATGATAAATTATGATTATGGATGGAAAGACTTGCTATGTCAGTTCTCTCCAAATTTATGTGTGGATTCAATGCAATTCCAATTAAAATAGCAATAGATTTTTATGGGATAGAGATTGACAAGCTGATTCTAATATTTAAGTGAAATTCAAAGAGCCTGGGATATCCGAAACCATTTTAGTAAAAAGAAAATAAAATTAGATGATTTATACAATCTGATTCCAAAATAATAGTTAAGACAGTGTGATACTGTCATAAGGATAGACATATAAGTCAATGGAACAAAGGAGAATCCAGGAAGATATTTGAACCCTTACAGTCAATTGATTTCCAACAAGGATGAAAAGGTAATTCAATGGGGCAAAAGGATAGTCCTTTGAGCAAATAATGCCATAACAATTCACTATCACTATGAAAAAAATGAACTCTGACCCTTATATCACATCATATTAAAAATAAAATCCAAATGTATAACATTCCTAAGCAGAAAAGCCAACATCTTAAACTTCTAGACAGAAACAGAGGAGAATAAGCTATATGATGGTGGTGTGAGCAAAGATTTGTTAGGACACAAAAGGCACTAGCCAAAAAAAAGGAAAGTAAGCCAGAAAGAAAAACACCAATATAGTATACTAACGCATATATATGGAATTTAGAAAGATGGTAACAATAACCCTGTGTACGAGATAGCAAAAGAGACACTGATGTATAGATCAGTCTTATGGACTCTGTGGGAGAGGGAGAGGGTGGGGAGATTTGGGAGAATGGCATTGAAACATGTATGATATCATGTATGAAACGAGTCACCAGTCCAGGTTCGATGCACGATACTGGATGCTTGGGGCTGGTGCACTGGGACGACCCAGAGGGAGGGTATGGGGAGGGAGGAGGGAGGAGGGTTCAGGATGGGGAACACAGGTATACCTGTGGCAGATTCATTTCGATATTTGGCAAAACTAATACAATATTGTAAAGTTTAAAAATAAAATAAAATTTAAAAAAAAATTTCTCAAGTTCAAGAAAAAAAAAAAAGAGAGATAACTTAGACTTCATCAAAATTTAAAACTTTTGCTCCTCCAAAATCACTATGAAGAAAACAAAAAAAAAAGCCCCAGACTGGAACATATTTGTAGTTCATGTATCAAAGACTTGTTTCTAGGTTATATAAGGAACTCTTATATAAAAGAAGATAAAAAGAAGGTATATAATTCAATTAGAAATGACACAAAAAATTTAAATAGAATCTTTACACTTCACAAAAGAAGATATACAAACACATGAAAAGTTATCAACATCGGTAATCATCAAGGAAATGTAAATTAAAATCATGATGAGATAACATTACAAAGCAACTACAATGGGTAAAATTTAAAAGAGTGATTATACTAAGTGTTGGTGAGGATGTGAAGCCACTGAAATTCATGCATTGCTGGTTGGAATGAAAATGGTACAACCACTTTGTAAAGCAGTTTGTCAGTTTCTTAAAGATTCAAACATATACCATACATATCATAGTGACCCAGCCATTTCACTTGTAGGTATTATCCAAGAATCATGAAAACAGGTAGATGAATGAACAGATTATATACATACTCATACAATGGAATACTATTCCAAAATTTTAAAAGGTTGAATTCCTCATAAATAAGTGGAAGTTTTCCTTGCCATCCAACATACTAGGTGGAATGAGAAAGCACAGCCTTTTTGAAACCAAAATGAATAACTTTGTAGTTTATCTTGAATTATACATATTTTTACTTTTGCCTGCTAGAGATTATGGACTCTGCTAGAGAATGATTTATATAAATAACCCCACCATCCCCCATATTGTTCAAGTCAATGACTTATAAGTCAGACTTGATTCTTATCTTTCCTTCACCATCCTCCCCACCCCAACCAATCCATCACCTTGTCCCAAATTGAATTTGAATTCCCAAATTATATCTAGAATTCATCTTATTTCATGTCATTACTACTGCTATCACCACAATCCAAATCACCACCATCTCTCAATTAAAATATGCAACAATCTTTTATCAACATTTTTCCATTCCATTCTTGCCCTTCTAACAATCTATTGTCCATGAAACAAAAAGAGTAATCTTCAAAAATATAAGTTAGATTATGTTGTTTCTCTGGTTAAAACACTCCAATGGCCTGCCATTGCACTTAGAATAAAATACTAAGGTATTTTAAGGTAGCCTACTAGGCACCTATATGATGCTCACTCCAGCTACCCCGCAAACTGCATTTTGGGCATTCTCTCCCTTCTTGCTACATATCAGCCTTAACTAGTTTCCTTTCATTCTTCAAAAGACCAAACAATCCCCTTCTTTCAGGGTCTTTATACCAGTTTCCTCTGCTTAGAGAGTGTTCTCCCAGTTTTTCACTTCACTAGATTATTCTCATCCTTTAGATCTGAGATCAAACATCACTTCCTCACTGAGGCTTTCCCACATCAACCTATGTAAAGAAGCTTCCTCCTGTTCCTCACACTGCTTATCATAATCAAGAACAAAGGTAGAGTCTAGAAAAGATAACAATGACAACTACTACTACATATATTATGATACCTTCTGCACCAGCCTCTGTAGAACTCTACATATAGTAAGTCACTTAATCTTTGCAACCCTACAGGCAAGAACTATTAGAATTTTCATTTTACAGATGAGAAAACTGAATCACAGGGGAGTTGAAAAACTTGTCCACTGACATACAGTCAAGAGAAGGTGAAGCCTTAATCTTAAACCAGGCAATCTGGCTTCAGAGTCTATGGTCTTAAATATTAACCTTGTTAGAAGGAAACTTTTTATTTTGAGACAGAGGGTAGAAATTAAAGATTAATGAAGATACATTTAAATTAGGAAGAAGAAAGAAAATTTGATATAACTTATGACTATTTTCCTCTCTTAGGGAACCAGAAATCTAAGTCATCTGTTATATCTAATAATATTGGCTAGTGACAAGGTTGGGGAATTGAGGAAAGAAGAATGTATTTTAAATAGTTCTGATGGGGAATCAGAAAACTGATCACCAGGTGGTACCAAGGGGTCACTTGAGGCTGGAAATCATAAATGTAATGGTGTCATCAACATTTATGCATTTTTCTTCAGCAGCATTTAGCAGCTCAGGAGCAGAGAAAACCTATTGTTAGCTTTATTAGGCAGTTGGTGATTGGACGAGTAAGCACAAGAGAGAGTCAAGAGGTGAGAATTTTAAAGGTGCTGATGAGAGTGCTTGGCTGGGCAGGAGGAGGAGGAGTCAAAAATAAGCATCAAAGAACAATATAAAAATAGCTTTAAGGAGGGAAATGTGCGTGTTTAGAAAAAAGGAAAGATGTGTATCAACATGGTAACCATTTACAATTCTGAATAACAATAATATGTGACTCTATTCTTGATGATATTACAGAATTATTGCTTAAAAGATTAAGGAATCTTTTCAGATGTGGGGCTTCCCATGTGGCTCAGTGGTAAAGAATCCGCCTGCCAATGCAGGGCTTCCTTGGTAGTTCGGCTGGTAAAGAATCCACCTGCAATGTGGGAGACCTGGGTTCAGTCCCTGGGTTGGGAAGATCCCCGGGAGGAGGGCATGGCAACCTACTCCAATATTCTTGCCTGGAGAATCCCTATGGACAGAGGAGCCTAAAGGGTACAGTCCATGGGGTCACAAAGAGTCAGACACGACTGCACAACTAAGCACAACACGGCCAATGCAGAAGATGTAAGAGATGCAGGTTGGATTCCTGGGTCAGGAAGATCCCCTGAGGAGGAAATGGCAACCTACTCCAGTATTCTTGCCTGTGAAATCCCATGGACAGAGGGGCCTGGCAAGCTACAGTCCATGGGGTTGCAAAGAAGTTATATGTGACTGAGCAACTGAGTATACACCTTTTCAGATATATTAATGGTATTGTGGTTTTCTAGTTAGATACTGAAATATTTATAGGTGAAACTTTATGCTTATCTTGGTTTTGCTTCAAGATAATACAAGAGAATACATGAATGAGAGTTCTGATGGGCAAAACTGGCCATGGAATATCGCTTGTTGGGATTGGGTGATTACCTGGGGCTCTGACCAAACAGGGCTATCTTAAGAAGTAGCAAGGAGAATCCACTTGAAAACACGATCTGATGTTGAAATATTTATTTCCCACATATTCTAATTGCCATCCAGAGCAAAGTATACCCATGAAACCATAGGGTCAGATTTCTAAATCCACTGTTAAGTACACACACCAAAGATGCTCTGTTTGTAAATTAAAGTTCTACAGAAAAGACTTAACTATTGTAGGTCACCAAGAGGCTAGCTCCAGATTTTTATTCTGGCAGTGCCATGTGGCATAAGGACCTTAGTCGACTGGGAATGGAACCTGTACTGCCTACTGTGGAAACACAGAGTCTTAACCACTGGACTGCCAGGGAAGTCCCTTTTATATTATTTTTTTTGGGGGGGGGCGGCTAGGTACAAATTTTAAGTCTCACTCAGCAAAGGAGTACTCTCTAGTAGCCCCAAATCATTTATACATGTAAAATACTTTTACTTTCCTCCCTTTAGAGGCATCAACAATTACCAAGCAATAACACCATAATGTACTGTAGAAATTATAGAACTGTTACAAATATGAATTATGTACACGTTTACAGATGCATATGAATACATCTACACAAATATAATCAGCAACAATCATTCTCCTTTATAAAAATGTAAGAGTTAGGCACAACAAGTTGCAAACGATTGTAAATGAGTTATGTGCCACATAGCTCTGTTAACTATTGAAAACTTTAAATCAGAAATCTCAATTATCTATATAATGTAGAAGCACACCCATAATAGTTTTCTGAGGTTAGCAGAGGTTAAGGCTTTTCAGTATGTGGAGATGCAGACTTGAGTAATGATATTTTCAATACTTCAAACAAGTATCCTGAATAACTTTTCCAAGGTCAAAACTGAAGCTTCTCAAAGATATCCTGCCTCTGTCATTTAAGACAAGATTAACTGCATTTTTTATTACATCCATGTTTCGAACCTTGTGTTTATATCCCTTCCATTCAAAGCTGTCTCAGTTTCTTGGAGAAAAGGTCATGGAGTAAAACCAACAATGTCCTTCCTAATCCCCATGGTTCCCAAACTATTATGGGAAGTAAGCAGATCTGAATATACGGTAGTCTGGGAGAGAAGCAGGATGTCAGAAAAGCTCTTTAACTTTATCCTAAATGAAGTAATCAATAACTACATGAAACACTGTCATCAATTATATATGAAATAGAATAAAAGGTAGTTATACAAAATAACTGCTTAGAGAAGCAAAAAATAAAATAAAATAAAAAGTAGAAAAGTAGGGAGAAACCCTGAGAGCCTTACTGCTGAACTCTGCAGAAGGCGCCTTCAAATAAATATTTCAAACCTTCATATGAATATTTTAAGCATGACAACTACACATAAACACACAGCCAAAGTGCTCAAATCCACTCAAGAAAGACTATTAAGTCATCAACTTGCTCCTGACAGGATCCACTGAATATGGCAACAGTGAGAAGTCAGGAGACAGTTGGAATCATTTCAAGACTGCTAATTTAACTTGTCTTAAAACCAACCAATGCTCAACGTGTCATCATCAATGTCATCTCATCGCAGTCTGAAAAGCCTTCGACCTAAAGCAAAAAGGTCCCCAAGTGCCACCCTTCTTGTCTACTGGTTGAAAATCTAATTGGTTCTGCTGACAGGCTTGGGAATTGGTAGGAAGGCTGTTCAGTTAATCTCCAAGGGCCAGCAAAGAGCTCAGTATCTATCTCTGAGCTTTGCTCCCTGGCTGTCGTAAAATGACTCTGATGGCAGTGCAAGCTCTTATGCTTCAGCTGTCTTCTGACTTCTGTTAAGTCAAATTCAATAAAGTTTGTCACTCAATAATCTGAGAGCTACCCAACAAAACCTCTTTGATCAATAACAGCTTGCCTGCTTGCACTTGGGAAGGTGACCTATTAAAGATTAAAAACACACCTGCTGCTTAAAGCAGAGAATTCGTCCATTAAAAGCAGTTTAACTATTAAAAGTATATATATATATATATATATGTATATAAAGCATTGCATGGGAGAAACAGGAATGAGATAAAAAGAATGGCTCAGATATCATACTATCTTGATGTCTGAATAAAAGAAAGTTTGATATTTGTATGCTTCTGCTATATTTGCTTCCCATATAAGCCACTTTATCCCATTTTTGCATTTCAGGATCATGTACTTATTTGTTTGTTGCCTGTGTACAGACAAAGCACTGGTACTGTAACATTTATTCAATCCTCAATCAAAACAAAGTAATCCCTTGTTCTATGTCATCTCCCTTTCTGCAGAGACATCATGAATGCTCACGCAGGGAAAATGCATTGTATTCTTTAAAGTCACAACACTCTCTTTATTTAAGTGGTTTTCCTCACTCACCCACACATATTAGGTCAGACTGTGACAAGGTAGAACTCCAGGTAACTTCAAAATTAAGATACAGCTCAGTGAGCCCAGGAAGCCATATAAATTTTTGGAGAAAAGTAAAAAAATGTCAATATTTACATCTCACACACAAGCCTCCCATCTTGATGATTAAAACTCTTTTAGAATTTTGATAAAGTAAATTTTATAAAGCATTCCAATAGAACTTAAAATTTCATCAATATTTGTTCTTTTTTAAGAAACAGAAAATTGTAGAACTCTTTAATTTTTTTTACCCAAAAGCAGAGAGTGGCAGAGCTTGGGACTTTTCCTGAATGTGTGTCTAGGACGCATTTTGTCTGCAATCCCAACAATAATAACTGAAATGCATTATCATATTACAAAGGACACTCCATAAACAGAATAAGATAAAAACTTTTACAGAGCCACAATTATGGGTCAATATTAATAAAAGGCTCTGCTAGAATGTGGCTTTGAGTTTCCTGATTGTCAGCTGCTCTTACCATATAGCAGATGAATTTCGTTGTCCATCTCTGAATGTATATATATATATATACACATATATATATATCAAATCAGTCTCCTGTGTGGGTATTTTTCATAAAGTTTCAACATGTTTATATTGTAAGGCATTAATTTTCTCCCATGACATTCACAGTGCTATCACATAGGACATATGTGACAGCGAGATATGGATTACATCTCCAACAGCCCCTAATAATTTCATCATAGTCTCTTTGAACTCTGCAGCTTTTTCCTGATCTGAATTAATCACTTCTCCCCTTCATTGGCTATTATCTCCTTAGTTTTGTGCTTCTGGTTTTCCAGTTTCTATTTGAAATGTCTTCATCAAAGCAGCTTGCATACAGAAACATGAGTTCATTTCTGCTTTCATTTGTTTTCTCATGATTTGTGTGATATGCATAGATCAAGGTTTTTAACTCCTGTATGTAGCAACACATAAAGTCCAGAAAGGCCAACCTAATCTAATTAAGGTTTTCTGACTAAAATAAGGTAATTCTTCATGTCAGTTGAACCCTGGGATGAGGTGACTCATTTTCAGAGGCTATCTTAGTTTGCTTAAATGTACAGTTATAATGAGGTTGAGCTGAGGACAAGAAATATTACGGCTTGTGATCAAGAAATAATCACCTTTCCCAGTGAATCAAAAAAATATATATTGTTGAAGGTTCTTCTAGAAGTATACATATGGCTTGTGATGGAAAAGCCTTTAAGTCATCTAAGTCAAATGACAAAATAAAGTGGGTTATAGAATATTAGAATTAGAAACAACAAAGGAATAAGCAGTTGCTAGAGCTCTTCCTTCCATGGGAGAGCAACTGCTTGGCAGATAAACACAAAATTATTTATAGGTATATAAAATAAGTTGGCATGTGAACAGGCACCTTAGGGTATGTTTGCAAAACTACATTTCAGCATTTTAAAACAAGAACAAGAATTGAAGTGGACAATACTATTGTCTTTGATCTATATGCTAAACCCTGCCCAGACCATGTCTATTACCTCACAAATTCAATATGCCCAAATCATTTTCCTCATCTCATCTAAAAGCCAAAAAAAAACATCCCACAAACTTTTATTTTTCTCTGTGAATGACATCATCTTACATCCAGCTATCCAAGGCAGAAAGCTGGGAATAACCTGGAGAGTAACCAGCGAGAGTTTTAATGAGTCTTTTCCTTCTAAGTCCCTCTCCGTCTGTATACTTTTCTCCATCTCATTGTTGGCTGTAGTCACAGATCAGGGGCTAAATCATATCTTACCTTGATTACCGCTCCTCCCTATCCCTGAATGGTCTGCACTTACATCTCTCTAATTCATTCCCTGTATGGCAGCTTGATCTGTCACTGCCATGCGTAAAGTTCCTCAGTGGCTCCCACTGCCATCAAGACAAAGCACAGCTCCTTGAAACGGTTTGCAAGACCCTTTATAATCTGGTCTCTACATCTTCTCCAGAATCATGTTTCGGTATGGATCCACAGACACCAATAATTTGCCCCTTTCTTGCACATCATCAATCTGCCACTGCTGTCCCCTGTCCCACTCAGGCTAGCACCACTGTCCCCTTGCTCACTCCAGCCAGCCATTGGGTCTCCCTGCTGTTCTAGGAACATGCCAGTGGCTTTAATCTCAGGGAGTTTTCATCTGGCATTCTTTCTGCCTGGAGTAATTTTTCATTCTGGAGAGTCACAGGGCTTGTTCCCTTATGGCTTTTCAGCATTTTATTCAAATATCTGCTCACTGAAGCCATTTTTTTTAGAAGCTCTAATGTTTTTATTATTTTATATACAATATATATATTTTTTTTCCATGCCTCTACTTAACATGTGTAATCTCTCGTGTCACTTCACTGAAGCCATTCTTGACCTCTCTATTTAAAACTGCCAGCTATGCCTCCCCAGCACAACCATCCCATCCACTGTCTTCTTTTGCTCCCCTGCTCTTTTCACCAACTGTTATATACTATATTTTATTTATTTGCTTATTTTCTGTTTATCTTGCTCACGAGAATATAGGCTACATGGAAGCAAAGAGTTTGGTCTGTTTTGTTCTTTGGTGTATCTCCAGTGTCTTGAACGTACCTGGAATGCTGGCACAAATTAGAACTCTACACACATCCTCCTATGCCCTTTCAGGACTACCTGATATATATTATGACCTCACTTCTTTTTGTTTGTACGGCCTTGAAAAAATTATTTAATCCCCTTATGCCTCAATGTTCTCATCTGTAAAAGAGAGAAAATACACTCCTAAGGATATCACGTGGAGAAGGCCATGGCAACCCACTCCAGTACTCTTGCCTGGAAAATCCCATGGACAGAGGAGCCTGGTAGGCTGCAGTCCATGGGGTCGCTAAGAGTCAGACACGACTGAGCAACTTCACTTTCACTTTTCACTTTCATGCATTGGAGAAGGAAATGGCAACCCACTCCAGTGTTCTTGCCTGGAGAATCCCAGGGACAGTGGAGCCTGGTGGGCTGCCGTCTATTGGGTCGCACAGAGTCAGACACGACTGAAGCGACTTAGCAGCAGCAGTAGCAGCAAGGATATCACTCGGGTTAATGAGATAATATATGAAACATGCTTAGAACAGTTCTTGGGCTTCTAATAAGTGCTGGGTAAATGTCAGCTGTTGTTATAACCTTTACTACTGATTCATCTGTGAGCTCTTTGGGAACAGGGGATGTGACTTATCCACCTTTTTACTCCCTGGTGAGATAATGCAATGTTCTGCATATAGCCGAGGTGATTTAAGTGTTAATTTTAACAACTGGTGCAGCATGGTGTGTGTGTGTGTTAGTCACTCAGTAGTGTCCGACTCTTTGCAACCCCATGGACTCTAGCCCGCCAGGCTCCTCTGTCCAAAGGGTTCTCCAGGCAAATATACTAGAGTGGGTTGCCATTTCCTTCTCCAGGGGATCTTCCTGACCCAGGGATTGAACCCCGGTCTTCCGCATTGCAGGCAGACTCTTTACCAACTGAGCCACCAAGGAAGACATGGGGTTCTACCCAATCAGAATGATGCTGGCCCTCAAACTAAAGTTCTGAAGATGCTCTACTTTGTCTTTTATGATTATTTTATTTACTGGATCATAAGGAGATCAGAAAGTGAAGAGGAACTAAAAAGCCTCTTGATGAAAGTGAAAGAGGAGAGTGGAAAAGTTGGCTTAAAGCTCAACATTCAGAAGACGAATATCATGGCATCTGGTCCCATCACTTCATGGCAAATAGATGGGGAAACAGTGTCAGACTTTATTTTTTGGGGCTCCAAAATCACTGCAGATGGTGACTGGAGCCATGAAATTAAAAGACACTTACTCCTTGGAAGGAAAGTTATGACCAACCTAGATAGCATATTCAAAAGCAGAGACATTACTTTGCCAACAAAGGTCCGTCTAGTCAAGGCTATGGTTTTTCCAGTAGTCATGTATGGATGTGAGAGTTGGACTGTGAAGAAAGCTGAACGCTGAAGAACTGATGCTTTTGAACTGTGGTGTTGGAGAAGACTCTTGAGAGTCCCTTGGACTGCAAGGAGGTCCAACCAGTCCATTCTAAAGGAGATCAGTCCTGGGTGTTCTTTGGAAGGAATGATGCTAAAGCTGAAACTTCAGTACTTTGGCCACCTCATGCAAAGAGTTGACTCATTGGAAAAGACCCTGATGCTGGGAGGGATTGGGGGCAGGAGGAGAAGGGGACAACAGAAGATGAGATGGCTGGATGGCATCACCGACGCGATGGATGTGAGTCTGAGTGAACTCCAGGAGTTGGTGATGGACAGGGAGGCCTGGTGTGCTGCGATTCATGGGGTCACGAAGAGTTGGACACGACTGAGCGACTGAACTGAACTGAACTGAAGGAGATCTAGAGGTTTCTGGAAGAGGGTGTGGGCCTTCCAGACCATGGAAGGGGAGATCTCCCAACTACTGTAGAAATATTTCAATCTTTTAATTCCTTCATGGATCACTTCCATGTGGTGGCAAAGGGGCTTGCATAACTCAGTGAAGCTACGAGCAGGGCCAGCCAAGACAGATGGGTCATGGTGGACAGTTCTGACAAAACGTGATCCACTGGAGGAGGGAATAGCAAACCACCCCAGTATACTTGCTGTGAGAATCCAATGAACTGTATAAAAAGGCAAGAACATACGACACCGAAGATGAGTCCCCCAGGTTGGAAGGTGGCCAATATGCTCCTGGGGAAGAATGGAGGATAACTACTAATAGTTCCAGAAAGAATGAAGTGACCTGGCCAAAGTGGAAACGGAGTGCAGGTGGGGGTGTGTCTGGTGATGAAAGTAAAATCCAATGCTGTAAAGAACAGTATTGCATAGGAACCTGGAATGTTAGGTCCATGAATCAAGGTAAATTGGATGTTGTCGAGCAGGAGATGGCAAGGGTGAACATTGACATCTTTGGAATCAGTAAACTAAAATGGACGAGAATGGGTGAATTTAATTCAGATGACCATTATATCTACTACTGTGGGCAAGAATCCCATAGAAGAAATGGAGTAGCCCTCATAATCCACAAAAGAGTCCAAAATGCAATACCTGGGTGCAACCTCAAAAATGACAGAATGATCTCAGTTCGTTTCCAAGGCAACCATTCAATATCACAGTAATCCAAGTCTACCCCAACTACTGATGAAGTTGATTGGTTCTATGAAGACCGAAAAGACCTCCTAGAACTAAAACCAAAAAAAGATGTTCTATTCATCATAAGGGATTGGGATGCAAAAATAAGTCAAAAGATACCTGAAGTAACAGGCAAGTTTGGTCTTGGAATACAAAATGAAGCAGGGCAAAGGCTAACAGAATTCTGCCAAGAGAACACACTGGTCATAGCAAACACCCTTTCTCAACAACACAAGAGATGACTTTACACATGAAGTGAAGCGAAGTCGCTCAGTCGTGTCTGACTCTTTCTGACCCCATGGACTGTAGCCTACCAGGTTCCTCTGTCCCTGGGATTCTCCAGGCAGGAATACTGGAGTGGGTTGCCATTTCCTTCTCCAGGAGATCTTCCCAACCCAGGGATCGAACCCAGGTCTCCAACTTTACACATGGATATCACCAAATGGTCAATACTGAAATCAGATTGATTACAGTCTTTGTAGCCAAAGAAGGAGAAGCTGTATACAGTCAGCAAAAACAAGACCTGGAGCTGACTATGGCTCAGATCATCAGCTTCTCATAGCAAAATTCAGGTTTAATCTAAAGAAAGTAGGGAAAATCCGTAGGCCACTCAGGCACAACTTAAATCAAATCCCCTATGAATATACAGTAGAGGTGATGAACAGATTTAAGGGATTAGATCTAGTGAACAGAGTGCCTAAAAGAAGTTCATAGTGGACAGAGGTTCATAATATTGGACAGGAGGCAGCAAGCAAAAACATCCCAAAGAAAAAGAAGAGCAAGAAGGCAAAGTGGTTATCTGAGGAGGCTTTACAAATAGCTGAAGAAAGAAGAGAAGTGAAAAGCAAGGGAGAAAGGGAAAGCTACACCCAACAAAATTCAGAGTTCCAGAGACTAGCAAGGGGAGACAAGAAGGCTTTCTTCAATGAGCAATGCAAAGAAATAGAGGGAAATAACAGAAGGTGAAAGACTAGAGGTCTCTACAATAAAACTGGAAATATCAAAGGAACATTTCATCCAAAACTGGGCACAATAAAGGACAGAAATGGTAAAGACCTAATAGAAGCAGAAGGGATCAAGAAGAGATGGAAAGACTACAGAGAAGAACTGTACAAAGAAGATATTAATAACCTGGATAATCACAATGGTGTGGTCACTCACCCAGAGCCAGATATTCTGAAGTGTGAAGTCAAGTGGGCCTTAGAAAGCATGGCTGTTAATAAAGCTAGTGGAGGTTATGGAATTCCAGCAGAGCTATTTAAAATCCTAAAAGATGATGCTATCAAAGTGCTGCACTCAATATGTCAGCAAATTTGGAAAACCCAGCAGTGGCCACAGGACTTGAACAGGTCAATCCTCACCCCAATTCCCAGGAAAGACAGTACCAAAGAATGTTCAAACCACCGGACAACTGTACTCATTTCCCAGGCTAGTGAGGTTATGCTCAAAATCCTACATGCTAGGCTTCAGCATTACACGAACCGAGGACTTCCAGATGTCCAAACTGGGCTTAGAAAAGGCAGAGGAACCAGAGATCAAATTGCCAACATTCACTCAACAATAGAGAAAGCAAGGAAATTCCAGAAAAATATCTACCTCTATTTCACTGACTATGCTAAAGCCTTTGACTGTGTGGATCATGACAAACTGTGGAAACTCTTAAAGAGATAAGGAATACCAGAGCATCTTACCCGTCTCCGGAGAAACCTGTATGCAGGTCAAGAAGCAACAGTTAGAACCTTGCATGGAACAACTGACTGGTTCAGGGTAGAGAAAGGAGTACAACAAGGTTGTTTATTGTCACCCTATTTATTTAACATATATGCAAAGCACATCATGTGACATGCCGGGCTGGATGAGTTACAAGCTGAAATCAAGACTGCCAAGAGAAATATCAACAACCTCTGATATGCGGATGATACCACCCTTATGACAGAAAATGAAGATGAAGATGAAGGCGGAGAGTGAAAAAGCTGACTTAAAACTCAATATTAAAAAAAATAAGATCATGGCATCTGGCCCCATCACTTCATAGTAAATAGAAGTGGAAAAGATGGAAGCAGTGACAGATTTCCTCCTCTTGGGCTCTAAAATCACTGCAAATGGTGACTGCAGCCATGAAATTAGAAGACAATTGCTTCTTGGCAGGAAAGATAGACAGTGTAAAACCTAGACAGTGACTAGACAGTGTAAAGACATCACTTTGCTGACAAAGCTCCATACAGTCAAGGCTATGGTCTTTCCAGTAGTCATGTACAGATGTGAGAGATGTGAGAACTGGACCATAAAGAAAGCAGAGTGTTGAAGAACTGATGCTTTCAAACTGTGGTGCTGCAGAAGATGCTTGAGAATCCCTTGGACAGCAGCTAGATTAAACCAGACAATCTGCAAGGAAATCGACGCTGAATACTCATTGGAAGGACTGATGCTGAAGTTGAAGTTCCAATACTTTGGCCGCCTGATGCCAACAGCCGACTCATTGGAAAAGACCCTGATGCTGGGAAAGACTGAAGGTGTGAGGAGAAGGGGATGACAGAGGATGAGATGGCTGAATGGCATCACCGATTCAATGGACATGAACTTGGGCAAACTCCGGGAGATGGTGAGGGACAGGGAAGTGTGTCGTACTGCAGTCCATGGGGTCACAAAGAGTTGGACACGACTTGGTGACTGAACAACAACAAATACTTGTTCTGCTGTATACACTGCATATTGCTGATGGCACTAGATACTAGATACTTAAATACTAGTCACACAAATATAAAACAAATAATAAATAAAATTTCATATCAGTGACACCACTGTGTTAGCAAAATATTGTCAAATACAGGAATCTTACATTGCTCTCAAATAGACTCATTGAAATCTTATATTAATGTAAAAGAACCATGGATTCTTTATATCCTTGTACCCATCCTTTTTTTTTTTCACCATTATCCCTATTGCCACATAATTGTGTTTGGAAGAAATTTACATGCAGGCAGAAGGCGTAGTAGATCGGCAAAGATCTATTAATATTCAGAGAAATCTTAATTTCAGTTTTAAAAGCCAATGTTAATGGGTGAGAGGAAGAGAAAAAGAAGTGGTGAGGGGAAAAAGAAAAAAAGAAAAGACTGAAAAGTGAACTCAACAATAATTAAAATAGTTTTGAAAAGAAAAAGTGAAAGTATTAGTCTCTCAGTTGTGTCCGACTCTTTGCGACCCCATCAATTGTAGCCCGCCAGGCTCCTCCATCCATGGAATTCTCCAGGCAAAAATCCTGGAGTGGATAGCCATTCCTTTCTCCAGGGGATCTTTCTGAGCCTAGCCAGGGATCAAATCTGGGTTTCCTGTGTTGCAGGCAGATTCTTCACCGTCTGAGCCAGCAAAATAATCTTCAGTTCAGTTCAGTCGCTCAGTCGTGTCCGACTATTTGCAACCTCATGAATCGCAGCACGCCAGTCCTCCCTGTCCATCACTAACTCTGGGAGTTTACTCAAACTCATGTCCATCGAGTCACTGATACCATCCAGCCATCTCATCCTCTGTCGCCCCCTTTTCCTCTTGCCCTCATCCCTCCCAGCATCAGTGTCTTTACAAATGAGTCAACTCTTCGTATGAGGTAGCCAAAGTATTGGAGTTTCAGCTTCAGCATCAGTTCTTCCAATGAACACCCAGGACTGATCTTTAGAATGGACTGGTTGGATCTCCTTGCAGTCCAAGGGACTCTCAAGAGTCTTCTCCAACACCACAGTTCAAAAGCATCCGTTCTTCAGTGCTCAGCTTTCTTTATAGTTCAACTCTCACATCCATACATGATTACTGGAAAAACCATAGCCTTGACTAGACAGACCTTTGTTGGCAAATGTCTCTGCTTTTGAATATGCCAGCTAGGTTGGTCATAACTTTCCTTCCAAGGAGTAAGAGTCTTTTAATTTCATGGCTGCAGCCACCATCTGCAGTAATTTTGGAGCCCAAAAAAATAAAGTCTGACACTGTTTCCCCATCTATTTCCCATGAAGTGATGGTACCA